>NC_067481.1:77654342-77968509 GCF_947179515.1 Apodemus sylvaticus
GCAGAGGCTGGCAGATTTCTGAGTTCAAGGTCAGCCTGGTCTATAGAGTGAGTTCCAGGACAGCCAGGACTATACAGAGAAACCCTGTCTCAAAAAACCAAAAAAAAAAAAAAAAAAAAAGCTTCATTCCATCTTCCCACAGTATGACTTGCAATTAGCTTTTATATAATTGTTGTTTAGAGATCCTGTTTTACTCTATGTCCCTGGCTGTCCTGGAACTCTGTAGACCAGGCTGGCCTTGAATGCACAGAGATCCACCTGCTTCTGACTCCTGAGTTCTGGGGATAAAGGCATGTGCCACTATACCTGGCTAAGAAAACCTTTAGGATACACCTTTTTTCCCTCTTTAAACTCTACCCTTTAGTTCTTTTTATTTCATTGATTATTTTATATATTCAATTAAAATCCAAATTGCAGACCTCCTTTCTTCCCAGTCTCCCCTTTACACAGCTTTTCCCTATTCCCTCTCCCCTTCTCTGAGAAGGGGAAGGCTCCGTTAGATATCACCAGACTCCAACTCATTAAGTCACTGTAGGACTAAGCACATCATCTCCCACTGAAGCCAAATAATGTAGCTCAGGTATAAAAACAGGATCCACAGACAGGCAATAGATTCTGGGACATCCCTGACTGTAGTTGTTAGGGGACAGGCATGAAGATCAAGCTGCTTATCTTTTACATATATGAAGAATCTAGGTCTTTGACAGGTGGTTCAGTCTCTGGGAGCCACCATGGGTCCAGGCTAATCGATTCAATTGGTCCTATTCCCATTTGGGCCTCTCAATCTTCCCCCAACTCTTCTGCAAGACTCCCTGAGCTCTGTCTAATGTTTGGCTGTTTATCTCTGAGTCTGTTTCCCTCAGCTGCTGGATGGACCTCTCGGGGGACAGTTATGCTAGGCTACTGTATGCAAGCATAGCAAAGTATCATTGACAGTGTCAGGGGTTGGTTTCTGCCCAATGGGATAGGCTTCAAGTCAGACCAGTCATTGGTTGGCCATTCCCCCCAGTCTTTGTTCTTTGTCCCTGCACATCTTGTAGGAAGGACACATTTTGGGTCAGATGTTTTTATGGGTGGGACTTTGCACCCATTCCCAAATGGCTGATCACCGTTCAATAATCAAATTGCAGGAAGATACTATTGAGATAGCTCAAATGAACATGTGGTTTCTATCAACATTGTGGGTCTGGGTCTCAGCTTGTAAAATAAACCGTGAAGACTCGAAAGTTCTGAACTGTTATTTTTAACAACATGGTTCTTATTCCTGCACTGGGGGTCCTGCCTGGCTCCAGGAGGTGGCCACTAGATGATAGGCTTTTATCTAGAGCAGCTGGCATATATGACAAACTTCCTCTCCTGTTATCAGCCTTACCCCAGCATTCTGACACTCCCTTTCTGTATTTTGTCAGAGCACCAATGGCAACCTCTCAGGTAGGAACAAATAAACAAGAAACAAAATCAGAGAAGGCTGCATGGAATTTTAAGTCAAGTCCCATTGACTTCTAGCCATGTCATTTCCTTTACCTGTAATTCAAAAACTTCATTGTCTCTTTTTTTATGGGAAAACTATGTTAGGCAGGGAAATGTATATTGTCCTCAGAGAGACATTAAATTTATCACTATAAAGGTACATTACTGCAGGTTAAACCATCATCTGTCTCCATATTTCTCACTTAATACATTTAATAAAAATTGCGGCTGGCTTCTAGTACGATAAACTGATCTTTAAGACAAAACAGCGTTTCACATTGAAAGAGGCAAGGAAACGTAACTTAAGACATTTTCTTCCAAATATGTTTCTGTAAAAATGTCTCATACAATACATTCTGATCATGAATTCCCTTTCCCCAACTCCTCCCTGATCCTCCCCACCTTCCTCAACCACCTAACATCACACCCTTTCTGTCTCTCTTTAGGAAAGGGGCAAACAAAAACAGACCCAAAGAAACACAGAGAAAAACCCACACAAAACAAAGAAACCAGCAAAGAACAACAGCATAACAAAAAAGCACAAATCAGAAACCAAAATATCTAAGCAAAATACAAGTAAGACGAACAAAAAACAGCAAGTAAAGAATAAATAAATTATAAATAAATAAAAGCCCAAATAAAGCAACATGCAGCAAAAAAAGTCACAAAAATAGATAATAGGACGGACCTACATTAAGTGTGTTTTCACTTTGTGATTTCAAAAACTAGGTTGTTAAAAATTACAGTTCAGAACTCTTGAGTCTTCACAATTTATTTTACAAGCTGTGACCCAGACCCACAATGTTGATAGAAACCACATGTTCATTTGAGCTTTCTCTTCACGTTTTAATATAAACTTGTGAATTGACCCCCAGAAGTTGAAGACATCCTTTCCTTTTAAATGAGATAGTTGGAAACCATATTATTGGTCTAGCTTTCTTTCACTTAATAAGCCAAATAACATTTCCTTGTAAATAGTATCTCCCTGGAATTTGATTGTTGAATGGTGATCAGCAAGGGTGCAACGTTCATCTCCCACTCCATTTATGTGACTGAGTTCTTACACCAAAGAACTTCTGTCAGGAAGGACATAGTTCTGCATCCAATGGGCAGCTGTGGAATGCAGAGAGAACTGCAGGGCTCGCTGACACTCTCATACCTGTCACACTGCTACTTGCTCCCTCCAGTCCTGTGACACATCCCTATACATGTGCTGCCAATAATTCCTTCCTTTCTTCTGGTCTCCCTCACTCTTTAGAATCTATTAAATGTGAACGTTGGCTTTTAAAGTCTTGCACTCTGCCCTTAGTGTTTGACGTTTCTAACTTCTACACCTTCTCATGATCTCTGCTGTTGGCAGCTGCAAACCCTTAGACCTTCCTCCGTGGACTCGCTGCCTGTGTGCCCCCAAGCTTTTGCTGCCTCTGCCAAGAATTTCACTTTAAGGTTCTCCATCTCTGGTTGTCCAAATATGCCATGAAAGTTACGCTGATATGTGCATGTTTTCATCATGTATGTTCAAAACTATAAGAGATAACATGTTACATACCATTTTCCCACCTTTTCTTTTATTCTTTCCATTTGTCAGATATCTGAAACATTTAATATATCTGAGGACATATCCCTCTTTGTGTAAATACCTGTACTGAGTGGTTGTGGGGAAGACACAAAAGCCATTGTTTCATTCTCTTTAGTTAAACATCGAAGTTCAAAAGTGTTCAAGGAAGTTGAGTGATCCAGAAAGGGTTATTCTGGCTCTGGTCTCATTCTGCTGTATTTTTAACAAGACATTTCTGTCATATTTTATGGATACAGCCCACCCTCTGATGGATTTGAGCTTGTCCTGGTGAACTTTTAGCTGATAACAGTTGCTTGTCTTAAAATATTCTGCAAACAATATTGTTTATGACTCTCAAATGGATATGCTGGAGGACTTGTGCGAGGCCATCATCAGCTGGCCTCATCCTAGCAATGGGCTTCTTGTGCCCTGAGTTACAGTGATTGGGGTGATGGCTTTGCACTACTTCCCATTACCACTTTCTAACTCTTCAAGAAAGACATCTTTATGATGACTGTCCATCACTCACTTGTATTTGTGGAACTCTGGGCTCGTAGCCTGGAAGGTGTTTTACCATTGAGCCTTCAGTGCCTTCCTATGGAGCACAGGTTCTGATTTTATTTGCCCAGATAAAGAAGTGGAAGCTTAAAGGAATCAACGCTGCAAAGGAAGGATGCAATGTTTGAACTCAGTTTGATAGGTTGCCATTTAATTCTTTCCCAACCACTGATCTCCTCTTTTCGTATCTGCACATAGCTGGCCCGCTGGAAATGTTTGCTGAGCGCTCATGCTTGGAACAAGACCCAGGGGAAACCTGCAGAGAAAGCAAAACAAACATTGTGCATGTAAAGAAAAGTCTATATATATATATATATATATATATATATATATATATATAATATATATATTTTACTTTTTCAGCCACTAACCATCTTTACAGTTCTGTTGGTCATTTTTCTTGAAGGCATTTGACTTCTGGAGGAAACCACTCAGCAGGAAGGGGATGATAGTCTGCCTATCACTAATTCTCATGCTTCTATAAATGTCCTTCTGAATAGTGTACAGGCAAGTCTCTTTTAAAAGAAATTCTGACTAAATTTGTTTTATAGAAGTAGAGAGTAAGACAATATGGAGGCTTTTCTTGATTAAAACAAAATATTTTGCTAAACAATTTTTAATTTGGTAAAAGTTCTAAGATGTCTACTGAGCATGAATTCAATGCTTTGTGCTGTGTTATCAACTGGGGAAAATAATAAGCAAGAGCAAGCAGTGTATAAAAATTAATTAATTAATTAATTAATTAAAAAAGAAAAGAAAAAGCAACTCATATCTGAAAAACAAACAATGGATAAGTAAACACATCGATGTTCAAGAGGCATAAAACTGCTTTGCAGATTCTTAGAGAGCATCTGGCAAGGCTGCCTTGGCCGTATGAGAGCTGCAGTCTGGTTTGTAGAGACATAACTTTAGTTAAGACCTGGTAGTATGTTGTGGCAGAGACAATGGGCAGGAATGGGGTAAAGAGGGTGTGGCAAGAATAGCGGGGACCAGGTGCAGTTTCTCCTGTGGATGGGATTCTCACTCTTGAAAGCTAGAGGAAGGAAATCTTCAGGAAGGAAAAGAATTTATACTTAAGGAGAAGTTTCTGTTGTAACTTCTGTAGGTAATTACTCTTTAATAAACATTTATTATTGAATTTAAGTCATATTCTATACATTTAAGTGTATAATTCATGGGTTTGTATTTTATCCAGAGATATAGAGCCACCATCTTGATGCAGAATATTTCCATTATCTACAGAGGAAATGTAGTACCCCTATCCTGCAAATCACAATTATCCCTATTCATTCCAACTAGGCTTTATATACTATATGCTATACTATATACTTTATATACTATAAATCCTCCTATCTCTATGGACCTGTCCGTTTGCTTATATGGCATATGTTCATAAAAATGGGAACAGACAGAATGCTGCCGTTGTGCCTGGCTTCTTTCACTTAGCAAGATGTCCAGGTACAGTCATGAAAGAGCATGCATCAGTACTATGTTCTACTTTATGCATAAATAATTACTAATTTTTATGACTGAATAATGTAGATTGCACTGTATGCTTGTATCTAGTATGCTTGTTTCAGCAGCTTCTAAAAGTGACTTACAGACTTTTAAAAGTCACTAAATAAACTCTAATGCACAAAAGTAGAAATGTAAAGCTCTAACTTTGCTTCTCATTATTAACCTTTTCACATTCATGTAACATGCAGTAGAATTATTTTATAAATGTCCAAATCTGATGGCACACATTTTTATTCTTTTAAACTAATAGCTGAACATTTATTTCAGTGTTTAATATTTGGGACATTACTTTAGAATGCAAACATAACACATTTTATAATTTTAATTATAAAATAAAACAGATTGACAGATTTATGATACTTCCCCAATAATAGAAAGAAATTCGTTTTATTGATGGCACATAGGAAATTATTTTCTAGCTGGTACTTGTACTTATTTCTATGGAAAAGAACCCATAAGACAGACTTACCTTCCACTAAATAATTTTAATTATTTAAGCAATAATGTCCAGGAGCTACAGAGATGACTCAGTCCATCATCAGAGGGCTGAAGCTCAATTCCCATTATTCTTGTCAGACCACTTACTGCTATCAGCAGTAATTCACTCTAGCTTCTGAAGGGTCTGAGCTCTCTTCTGGATTCTCTGTGTACCTACACTTACATGCACATATCCGCACTAAGAAACACATACATACACATAAAATCAAAACTAAAAGAAATTTTTTTTGGAATTAATTTTCTTTTTTATTAGATATATTCTTTATTTACATTTCAAACGATTTCCCCTTTCTTGTTTTTCTCCCCCCAAAAGTCCCATAAGTCATCTCCCCTCCCCCTGTTCCCCAATCAACCCTCTCCTGCTTTCCTGTCCTGGTATTCCCCTATACTTCTTCATTGAGCCTTTCCAGGACCAGGGGCCTCTCCTCCCTTTGATGTCCAACAAGGCTATCCTCTGCTGCCTATGCATCTGGAGCCACAGGTAACTCCATGTGTACTCTCTGGTTGAAGCCTTTGTTCCTAGGAGCTCTGGGAGTACTGGGTGGCTCATATAGTTGTTCCTCCTATTACACTGCAAACCCCTTCAGCTCCTTGGGTCCTTTCTCTAGCTCCCCCATTGGGGACCCTGTGCTCAGTTCAATGGCTGGCTGAGAGTGTCCCCCTCTGTATTTGTCATGCACTAGCAGAGCCTCCCAGGTATAGCTATATCCGGCTCCGGTCAGCAAGTATTTGTGGGCATTGATAATAGTGTCTGGGTTTTGTAACTGTATATGGAATGGATCCCTAGGTGGAGAAGTCTCTGGATGGTCTTTCCCTCAGTCTCTGCTCCACACTTTGTATCTCTTTCTGTGGGTATTTTGTTGCCCCTTCTAAGAAGGACTAATGTATTCACACTTTGTTCTTCCTTCTTCTTGGGCATCATTTGATGTGTGAATTGTGTCTTGGGTACTCCAAGCTTCTGGGCTAATATCCACTTATCGGTGAGTGCATACCATGTGTGTTCTTTTGTTATTGGGTTACATCATTCAGGATATTTTCCAGTTCTACCCATTTGCCTTAGGATTTCGGGAATTCATTGTTTTTAATAGCTGAGTAGTATTCCATTGTATAAATATACTACATTTTTTGTGTCCATTCCTCCATTGAGGGACATCTAGGTTCTTTCCAGCTTCTGGCTATTATAAATAGGGCTGCTATGAACATAGTGGAGCATGGGTCCTTATTACATGCTGGGGAATCCTCTGGGTATATTATGCCCAGGAGTGGAATAATGGGGTCCTCAGGTAGTAACAGTTCCCAGTTTTCTGAGGAACCGCCAGACTGATTTCCAGAGTGGTTGTACCAGCTTGCACATAAAATCAAAAATAAAATAAATCTTAAAACAAAGTCTAGTAATATTTAATGAATCTTGCCTTTTGTATTGTCTCTTGGGTCCTGCCCTCCCTTTCCCTCCTGACCCCCCCATGGGAGAGGGAAGCAAAGAGGATACCTGCAAAAGGAGTAGACTCAGAAAGCAACCACGCTTCTTTCCTTGCTATGTGAAAACCTCACTCTGGGAACTCTGGAAACTGATCTTTGGCTGTCTAATTACCATGGCTTTCACAGACTGAAGCTACCTAACAATAGTACTTTTGCACCCTGATTGTCACTTCTTAGTTCCATTGCTAAAGAGCTCATTTTATTTCCAACCTAAGTATATATCTCAGTAGGAAGAAACACACACAGAATTACAAAGAGCAAGCACAAATAGAATTTGAATTATGACTTGGAGATTCACACTGTCAGTCTTCAGGGAATTGCTTAAGTTCTCTAAACTCCCATTTCTTCACCTCTAAAATAGAAGTGATGACATCCCTGTCTTGAGAGGATTAAACTAGTGAATGTGTGTAAACATTCCATAATATGCTCTGTACCCAGTAGGAACTCAGTAAAGAGCAGTTATTAAAGATGGAGACCTTTGAATATAGATCTTATAAATGGTTATTTAGACACTGTGTGTTTTATCTCCAGAGTTAAAATTGGATCTTCATGTGGCTAAGAACTATGCTTAATGTTCTTACACCACTACCTAATAATTGCAGCTAACTAGAATGAGAGTATTAGCTTCAAGAATCAAGGATTTTGTCTGCTTTGTTAAGATCATGAAGCTGAGATTTTATCATGTATCTAAGAGCATATTTACAAAATCAATTAGTTGTGTATCTGCTGTGTACAAGGCTGTGTACAAGGCTGTCAGGATATGAAAAATAGCATAGAGCAATGAGACCAGTAATGTTAATCAACATGGACAGTAACATTTTTTTGGTTTAGGACATCTTTAATGGTCTAACAATCAGGAATTTTTATGAGACTTTATTAAACTTGTGACTATAGTCATGGTCTCAGCTTCCACTCAATAACCTACCAGCATAGACCATTATGGAGAAAGATAAAGAGTGTACATCATAGCATATAGCACCCTTAGGATGCCTTTAGAAAGTACCACTATATCCATTACTGGGATAAAATAAATAGTCTTTATGATTGAGAACATCAGTAGCAGAAGCAGAAAAAAGCTACTTTTTAGATTTCCCATCCAATTATTTTTTTCTAGTACCTTTATTCTTCTATCATTGGTTCTTTGAATTATCTCCATTTCCTACAGGTTGAACAATATTTCCTTGTTAAAGGAATTTCTGTGACTGAGACTTTAAATTCCTGCTACTTAAGTTCCTGTAAGATCTATTTGAGGTGGCATAGTGATTTCCCAAAGCGTTTCCACCTATTTTCTGTGTGATTTATGAGAATAAATTGTAATGGAGTCAAATGAATTCAGGCAAGCCTTCAGAGGTTGGAATAGGCTGTACATGTTTTCCCCCTCATTTCCTTACCACATGAAAATTTTGTTTCTTGCTCATGCAACGACCCTTGGCAGCATGAGGGGGGCTTCCACGTGGGACTTCTGAAGATCCCTGCTTCTATGAGGTGGCTATGGAGACAGCGTGGTGCTCAGCTTCTTCTGATCCATCCACATGAGATGTGAGGGTTGCATGTTTCCATGTAGGTAGGTCTCTGTTTGGAAGGAATATGTTCTGTGTCCACTCATAGTACTCTATTTTTGGAGAGAGCCATAGGGCCATGCCTAATCACAAGAACAGGGAAAAGAATCCAAGGGAAAGTAGAAAACCCCAAATCTCATTGGGTAGTAACAACCTCTTTCACTCTGAGTGACCATTTGCTATATCTTTATAATGGCATCATTTTCTGCCACCATAGGTATCATGACATGCTTTGTCTTCAAGAGGCACCATGTTCTGTCGTGTCTTACACATTTACTTTCTTACAGAACTCTTTCTTCACTGGGCATCTGATAGACCTGCCCTGGTTCCACAAGAAAGATCATTATGTTTCTCCAAGCCTCAGTCCTCTTATTGTCCCTTGAGGTGATCAGATTTGGCAAACCTTTGTGGTAAAAAAAAAAAAAAAATTAAAGTAATTGTGTTGTTTACCACTAGAAGCTTCAGACTACTCCCAGCGACTAAGTGCTCATTCCTAAAGACAAAGCCAAGAGGTTGTGGCAATAGGGCAGAAGTGACTGCCCAGGACCACGGAAAGGTGCGCAAACTAGTTGTAGAATGGTCTGTGCTAATCATAGTCTTTTTTTGGATTGAAATGTTTATTGAAGGACAGTCAGTAGCTGAATTCCAGGGAAGAACAGAGCCCATGGGTAGGCTCTTAGGAAATACAGGAATCTCATCACTGAGCCTGGTAAACAGAATAACTTTGTGGTAGATAGATTGACAATATAGCCAGCAAATATTTATTAAAGAAATCTTTATGGCCCAAATGTATTGAGAAGAAGAAATTGGGTTTGATGATAATCACAGATTTTAGAGAGTATTGGAAACAAATATGCACTAAGTAGCTGTGGATATGGGTATATATGAAAGTGTTCTGTGAAATTGCTCTGAGTGAAAGGGAGTGAGACCTCATAGTAAGGAGTCTCATGGTCATTTGAGATGTGAATCTATAGAACCTGAGATACTGCAAGTGAGCTTCCTCAACAGGGAGACAGACTCTAAACTGATTCTTGAACATCTTGGGACTGGCATCCCTTTTGTATTCCACATTGGCCTTATAACCATAGGTTATCTGCCTTTGAGACCTAAGCAATGAGTTTATGGATGCCCATGTACTTGGTGTACTTTCAGTTTTATAAATAGTGATCTTTATTTATAAATTAACAAGTTCTATGGGTCTAAACTATTTGAGGGTTTTATCCTACGTGAAGTGTGTCAGGTTGACTCTCCAACTTCCTGATGGCAGCAAGAAAGAACTATCTCAGAAAAGGATCATGTATGGTGCTGCATGGATTCCTGGGGAGACCCTGCCTGATGGTTCAGATTAGGAGATGGAAAACTTTGAGTTGTTTTAAAAGCAGATATTTTAGTCTTTGCTACTACTCAGCTCTGCCACTGTAGCCTCAAGCAGCAAAATATAACAAATAAAGTCAATGCTGGGGCTCTGTTTCAATAATTTTGTTTATAAAATCAAGTACCAGGCAGGGTTCAGCCAATGAAGAGTATCTAGTTAATCCATAATCCATAGTGATTTATTTTACCTGCTGTGAAGAAATGGGATTTAATTCTTCATCTTTTCTCAATGGGTGCTATCTCTTTGGAGTTTGAGCCATCTCATGAAAAGCAGCACATTTTTTTTTGTCTTTTTTTTTTATTTGATATAATTTATTTACATTTCAAATGATTTCCCCTTTTCTAGCCCCCCCCACTCCCCGAAAGTCCCGTAAGCCCCCTTCTCTTCCCCTGCCCTCCCTCCCACCCCTTCCCAGTTCCCCGTTCTGGTTTTGCCAAATACTGTTTCACTGAGTCTTTCCAGAACCAGGGACCACTCCTGCTTTCTTCTTGTATCTCATTTGATGTGTGGATTATGTTTTGGGTATTCCAGTTTTCTAGGTTAATAACCACTTATTAGTGAGTGCATACCATGATTCACCTTTTGAGTCTGGGTTACCTCACTTAGTATGATGTTCTCTAGCTCCATCCATTTGCCTAAGAATTTCATGAATTCATTGTTTCTAATGGCTGAATAGTACTCCATTGTGTAGATATACCACATTTTTTGTATCCACTCTTCTGTTGAGGTATACCTGGGTTCTTTCCAGCATCTGGCAATTATAAATAGGGCTGCTATGAACATAGTAGAGCATGTATCCTTATTACATGGTGGGGAATCCTCTGGGTATATGCCCAGGAGTGGTATAGCAGGATCTTCTGGAAGTGAGGTGCCCAGTTTTCGTAGGAACCGCCAGACAGATTTCCAGAGTGGTTGTACCAATTTGCAACCCCACCAGCAGTGGAGGAGTGTTCCTCTTTCTCCGCACCCTCTCCAACACCTGCTGTCTCCTGAATTTTTAATCTTAGCCATTCTGACTGGTGTAAGATGAAATCTTAGGGTTGTTTTGATTTGCATTTCCCTAATGACTAATGAAGTGGAGCATTTTTTAAGATGCTTCTCCGCCATCCGAAGTTCTTCAGGTGAGAATTCTTTGTTTAACTCTGTACCCCATTTTTTAATAGGGTTGTTCGGTTTTCTGGAGTCTAACTTCTTGAGTTCTTTATATATATTGGATATTAGCCCTCTATCTGATGTAGGATTGGTGAAGATCTTTTCCCAATTTGTTGGTTGCCGATCTGTCCTCTTGATGGTGTCCTTTGCCTTACAGAAACTCTGTAACCTTATGAGGTCCCATTTGTCAATTCTTGCTCTTAGAGCATACGCTATTGGTGTTCTGTTCAGAAACTTTCTCCCTGTACCGATGTCCTCAAGGGTCTTCCCCAGTTTCTTTTCTATTAGCTTCAGAGTGTCTGGCTTTATGTGGAGGTCCTTGATCCATTTGGATTTGAGCTTAGTACAAGGAGACAAGGATGGATCAATTCGCATTCTTCTGCATGCTGACCTCCAGTTGAACCAGCACCATTTGTTGAAAAGGCTATCTTTTTTCCATTGGATGTTTTCAGCCTCTTTGTCGAGGATCAAGTGGCCATAGGTGTGTGGGTTCATTTCTGGATCTTCAATCCTGTTCCATTGATCCTCCTGCCTGTCACTGTACCAATACCATGCAGTTTTTAACACTATTGCTCTGTAGTATTGCTTGAGGTCGGGGATACTGATTCCCCCAGATTTTCTTTTGTTGCTGAGAATAGTTTTAGCTATCCTGGGTTTTTTGTTGTTCCAGATGAATTTGATAATTGCTCTTTCTAACTCTGTGAAGAATTGAGTTGGGATTTTGATGGGTATTGCATTGAATCTGTATAGTGCTTTAGGCAAAATGGCCATTTTAACTATATTGATTCTACCGATCCATGAGCATGGGAGGTTTTCCCATTTTTTGAGGTCTTCTTCCATTTCCTTCTTCAGAGTCTTGAAGTTCTTGCCATACAGATCTTTCGCATGTTTGGTAAGAGTCACCCCAAGATACTTTATACTGTTTGTGGCTATTGTGAAGGGGGTCATTTCCCTAATTTCTTTCTCAGCCTGCTTATCCTTTGAGTATAGGAAGGCCACTGATTTGCTTGAGTTGATTTTGTAACCTGCCACTTTGCTGAAGTTGTTTATCAGCTGTAGGAGCTCTCTAGTGGAGTTCTTTGGGTCACTTAGGTAGACGATCATGTCGTCTGCAAATAATGATAGTTTGACTTCCTCCTTTCCAATTTGTATCCCTTTGACCTCCTTATGTTGTCGAATTGCCCGAGCTAGTACCTCAAGTACAATATTGAAAAGATAAGGAGAAAGGGGGCAGCCTTGTCTGGTCCCTGATTTCAGTGGGATTGCTTCAAGTTTCTCTCCGTTTAGTTTGATGCTGGCTACCGGTTTGCTGTATATTGCTTTTACTATGTTTAGGTATGGGCCTTGAATTCCTGTTCTCTCCAAGACTTTAAGCATGAAAGGATGCTGAATTTTGTCAAATGCTTTTTCAGCATCCAATGAAATGACCATGTGGTTTTGTTCTTTGAGTTTGTTTATGTAGTGGATTGTATTGATGGATTTCCGTATATTGAACCAACCCTGCATTCCCGGGATAAAGCCTACTTGATCATGGTGGATGATCGTTTTGATGTGTTCTTGGATTCGGTTGGCAAGAATTTTGTTGAGTATTTTTGCATCGATGTTCATAAGGGAAATTGGTCTGAAGTTCTCTTTCTTTGTTGGATCTTTGTGTGGCTTTGGTATCAGCGTAATTGTGGCTTCGTAGAAGGAATTGGGTAGTGTTCCTTCTGTTTCTATTTTGTGGAATAGTTTGAAGAGTATTGGTGTTAACTCTTCTTTGAAGGTCTGGTAGAATTCTGCACTGAAACCATCTGGTCCTGTGCTTTTTTTGGTTGGAAGACTTTCTATGACTCCTTCTATTTCTTTAGGCTTTATGGGACTGTTTAGATGGTCTAGTTGGTCCTGATTTAATTTTGGTATTTGGTATCTGTCAAGGAAATTGTCCATTTCCTCCAGATTCTCCAGTTGTGTTGAGTACAGGCTCTTGTAGTAGGATCTGATGACTTTTTGGATTTCCTCAGTTTCCGTTGTTATGTCTCCCTTTTCATTTCTAAGTTTGTTAATTTGGATACTTTCTCTGTGCCCTTTGGTCAGTCTGGCTAAGGGTTTATCTATCTTGTTGATTTTCTCAAAGAACCAGCTCCTAGTTTTGTTGATTTTTTGTATGGTTCTCTTTGTTTCTACTTGATTGATTTCGGCCCTGAGTTTGATGATTTCCTGCCTTCTACTCCTCCTGGGTGAAATAGCTTCTTTTTGTTCTAGGGCTTTCAGGTGTGTCATTAAGTTGGTAATGTATGCTCTCTCCATTTTCTTTTTGGAGGCACTCAGGGCTATGAGTTTTCCTCTTAGCACTGCTTTCATTGTGTCCCATAGATTTGGGTATGTTGTGTTTTCATTTTCATTGTGTTCTAAAAAGTCTTTAATTTCTTTCTTTATTTCTTCCATGACCAAGGTGTCATTGAGTAGAGTATTGTTCAATTTCCACGTGTATGTGGGTTTTCTGTTGTTTCTGTTGCTATTGAAGACCACTTTTATTCCATAGTGATCAGATAGGAGGCATGAGATTAGTTCTATCTTTTTATATTTGTTGAGGTCTGTCTTGTGACCAATTATATGGTCGATTTTGGAGAAGGTACCATGAGGTGCTGAAAAAAAGGTATATTCTTTTGTTTTAGGATAGAATGTTCTATATATATCAGTTAAATCTAATTGGTCCAAAGCTTCAATTAGTTTCATTGTGTCCTTGTTTAGTTTCTGTTTTCCTGATCGGTCCATTGAGGAAAGTGCAGTGTTGAAGTCACCCACAATTATTGTGTTAGGTGCAATGTGTGCTTTGAGTTTTAATAAAGTTTCTTTTATGAAAGAGGGTGCCCTTGCATTTGGAGCATAGATGTTCAGGATTGAGAGTTCTTCTTGTTGTATTTTTCCTTTGACCAGCAAGAAGTGTCCCTCAGAGTCTCTTTTGATGACTTTGGGTTGAAAGTCAATTTTATCTGATATTAAAATGGCTACTCCAGCTTGTTTCCTAAGACCATTTGCTTGTAAAATTGTCTTCCAGCCTTTTACTCTAAGGTAGTGTTTGTCTTTGACCCTGAGGTGTGTTTCCTGTAAGCAGCAAAATGTAGGGTCCTGTTTACGTATCCAGTCAGTTAGTCTGTGTCTTTTTATTGGGGCATTGAGTCCATTGATGTTAAGAGATATTAAGGAATAGTGATTGTTACTTCCTATCATTTTTGACGTTATTTTTTAAATTTGATTGCTTAACTTCTTTTGGGTTTGATGAAAGGTTACTATCTTGCTTTTTTCAGGGTGGAGTTTCCCTCCTTGTATTGGTGTTGTCCTCCTATTATCCTTTTTAGGGCTGGGTTTGTGGATAGATATTGGGTGAACTTGGTTTTGTCATGAAATATCTTAGTTTCTCCATCTATGGTGATTGAGAGTTTTGCTGGATATAGTAGTTTTGGTTGGCATTTGTGTTCTCTTAGAGTCTGCATGAGATCTGTCCAGGACCTTCTAGCCTTCATAGTCTCAGGTGAAAAGTCTGCTGTGATTCTGATAGGTCTTCCTTTATATGTTACTTGGCCTTTTTCTCTTACTGCCTTTAGTATTCTTTCTTTGTTTAGAACATTTGGTGTTTTGATTATTATGTGACGGGAAGTATTTCTGTTCTGGTCCAGTCTGTTTGGAGTTCTGTAGGCTTCTTGTATATTCATGGGCATCTCTCTCTTTAGGTTAGGGAAGTTTTCTTCCATAATTTTATTGAAGATATTTGCTGGCCCTTTAAG
Organism: Apodemus sylvaticus; assembly: GCF_947179515.1. Classification (NCBI taxonomy): domain Eukaryota; kingdom Metazoa; phylum Chordata; class Mammalia; order Rodentia; family Muridae; genus Apodemus; species Apodemus sylvaticus. The sequence continues at coordinate 77,669,277 of NC_067481.1, forward strand.
TTGTAAATCTTCACTCTCATCTATGCCTATAATCCTTAGGTTTGGTCTTCTCATTGTGTCCTGGATTTCCTGGATATTTTGGGTTACAAGCTTTTTGCACTTTGCATTTTCTTTAACTGTTGAGTCCATGGTTTCTATGGAATCTTCAGCATCTGAGATTCTTTCTTCTATCTCTTGTATTCTGTTGTTGATATTTGCATCTCTGTCCCCTGATTTCTTCCCAAGGCTTTCTATCTCCAAAGTTGTCTCCCTTTGAGTTTTCTTAGTTGTTTCTACTTCTGATTTTAGATCCTGGATGGTTTTGCTTAGCTCCTTCACTTGCATGTTTGTGTTTTCCTGTAATTCTTTAAGAGATTTTTGTGTTTCCTCTTTCATGAGCTCAGCCTGTTGACCAAAGTTCTCCTGTATTTCTTTAAGAGATTTTTGTGTTTCGTCTTTCATGACCTCAGCCTGTTGAGCAAAGTTCTCCTGTATTTCTTTAAGTGTTTTTTGCATTTCCTCCTTGTTGGCTTTTGTATTCTCCTGGATTTCTTTCAATGATTTTTGTGTTTCCCTTGCAAGGGCTTCTAACTTTTGATCCATTTTCTCCTGAATGTCCTTCATGTGTTCCTGTACCAGCATCATGACCAGTGATTTTAAATCCAAATCTTGTTTTACTGGTGTGATGGGGTATCCAGGACTTGCTGGTAGAGGAGAATTTGGTTCAGATGTTGCCATATTGCCTTGATTTCTGTTAGTGACGTTTCTGCGTTTGCCTTTTGCCATCTAGCTCTCACTGGTGTTACTTGGTCTTGTCAGTGCTGGACTCACCAGTGCAAGCTGCCCCTTCCCCGTTGGCCTCTGGTGCACAGCTTACACTCTGCACTGCCTATAGACAGGGTGCTGTTGTCCAGGCTGTTCAGATTCCGAAGCAGGCACCTGAAGGCTCCCGCTGGGGCCCGCAGGATTTATTGGAGCACACCGACTTCTCCCAGCTGGCCGCCCGGAAGCCCCCACTAGCCTCTTGAGGGACCTGGAGATGTGGCGGCCACCCAGGCTGATCTGAAGTGGAGAGAGTTGAGCTGGGGGCTTCTGCCTGAGGCCTTGCCCCAGATTGTGTCTGTGGACCAGGTGGAACCCGTGTGCACCCCCAGGGAGCTCCGAATGTGAATGTTGCTGTGACCTCCCCTGTGCTCCGCTCACTCCGCTGGGCAGCCGATTTCCCCAACCGGGCTGGCGCACACTAGGTTAGCCTTGTCACCCGGGCCCTGAGTCCAGGCAAACGCCTGGGAGGCCAAGGTCCGAGCAAAGTTCCCCTAGGGCTATGTCTGTTATTTGGGTCCGCCAGGTGACCCGGATGGCGGGCGTGCGCGTCCGCGCTCCCCGAAAGCACCGGGAGAGTCTGTTGTGCTAATAACCTCCTGGGCGGGTTGACACACAGATGGCCCACCAAGCCGCCCAGTTCTTGGGGTCAGTCCTGTGCCTTTTGGGGCCTAGACCCCCGTTTTGTTAGCCTCAGGCTACGCTTGTTAGCAGTCTCTGCCCTCCCGAGCACTCTGACTCCTGTAGGCAAAATGGCGGCGCGTGCACCGGCCGGGGCAAAAAAAAAAAAAAAACTCCTGGCTGGGTTGGCGCCCCGATGGCCACTCGAACAGCCCAGGGCCTGGGTGCAGGCCAACGCCCGTCTGGCTCAGACCCCTGCGGTGTTGGGCCTAGGATTATGTTTGTGTACCTCAGTCTGACCGATCTCTGGAGCCCGGGATCAAGATGGCGGTGAGTCTCTCCTGACTGGCGGGCAGCCGAGGTCTGAAGTGGCTTCCGTGCAGCGAAAGGCTCCGCAGAACCGCAGTTGCTTGCCGCCCGGCTGGTCAGCGAAGGTCAGTGGTCGTGGGCGCAGGGCCTAACTGGACCCTGTGTCGCCTTGGTTCCACCGCTGATGGCCCTTCAGCTGGAGCAGCCACTGCTACCGCCGCCGCCGCCCAAAGCAGCACATTTTTAGGAACACCAAAAGAGCCTTTTGGAAACTCTCACTAAAATAATCCCTTTTCATCACAAGTTGATGTTTTAAGCTCTATTTTTGGTACCTCATCTATTTTAGGCATTTAAACCCAAGTTGGACATCAAACTTCTAGAAACAGAGGTTCTTCAGTTATTTCAGTTTTACAAGCTTGAAAGGAAGAGAAAGCTTTACAGATGAGCTCTGTACAACTGGAAAGGTTCCCTGAGGGCATGCTCACCTGGGCCAGTGAACTGGACTATGTCCAACAGAAACGTCTCCTGCTTCACAACTCTTAAGGGCTATGACACTGATTCTACTTTTCATAGAATATGATATTTGAGCATCAAAACAGCAAAAATCATTAGTCCAGTTTCTACATATTCTTTCTGTTATCTCACATATAATACGCTGAATATAGGTTTAAGCGAGAAAGAAGAATCAGAGAAAGGAAAGATTGAAGAAAAGATGGGTCAGGATTCTGCTACATCATCTATTTACCAGATTAGTCAATATTCAAAATTCAGATAAAGAGAAATACATCATTGATTTATAGTAAACTATTTATTTAGCAGTGAACAAATATAGCTGGCTGTCTTAAACGGGTCCTGCTGCTATGCCAGTCTGTTACAGAGTAAGAAGATTACAAACGTCAGAAATTAACTTCTTAAAGCTTTGGAGGCTGAGACATCCAAGGGCAAGGTGCCAGAAATTTGTGACTCTAGTGGACTTGATCTCCATTCCCAAGATGGTAGCTTGTACAGTATGTCCTTCCATGATAGAAAGCCTAGAGTAAGTAAAGATCATACTCCATGTGAAGTTGCTTGAAAAGGCAGAGACTTCATGATGTGATCATCTCCCAAAGGCCCCACCTGCTAGCACTCACACAGATCAGGTATTCAACAACTTATATTTTAGAGAGACTATCTCATGTATTGTATGGATGCATCACCTTTCAATTAAAAAAAGGAAACTATGGCCTATGGGAAAGGGTAGAATAGGAGGTGGTACATCCAGGAGGCAGAAAGGATTTGGGGATAGAGAAAGATGCAGGGGATTCACCCAGGAAGATGTGACAAGTCAGGAATATGGTACCTGGGCACTGGTAACCAGGAATGTGGCAGAATGTAGATCAGGATAAATGGGTGTCTTAGTCAGGGTTTCTATTCCTGCACAAACATCATGACCAAGAAGCAAGTTGGGGAGGAAAGGGTTTATTTAGCTTACAAGTTCTGCATTGCTGTTCATCACAAAAGGAAGTCAGGACTGGAACTCAAGCAGGTGAGGAAGCAGGAGCTGATACAGAGGCCATGGACAGATGTTCCTTACTGGCTTGCTCAGTCTGCTCTCTTATAGAACCCAAGAATACCAACCCAGAGATGGTAACACCCTAAAGGGGCCCTCCCCACTTGATCACTAATTGAGAAAATGCCCCACAGCTGGATCTCATGGAGGCATTTCCCCAACTGAAGCTCCTTTCTCTGTGATAACTCCAACCTGTGTCAAGTTGACACACAAAATCAGCCAGTACAATGGGTTATATTAAGTTATTATCTAGTGAGAGAAGAGCATACACACACACACACACACACACACACACACACGCACACGCACACGCACACGCACACGCACACGCACACAGACACATATACATATACACATACACATACACATACATATATATATATATACATATACATATATACACACACACACATATATATAGCCAAGTTATTTGAAAATATATTTTGAGTCTGAGTCTTATTTCTGGGTGCATGGGGCTGGGAGGAAAAACCAAACCAAACTTCTATACAACATGTTTTTGAAGGACATATTTGACAGATAATATTGTGAACACAGTCAGTCAACATATTTTCATTAATATATTATATATGTAGTATATTTATTAAAATTGACTGACTTTCTTGTATCTTATCTTTGTACTCTTAAACAAAATGAATAAATAATTATTTATCAGATGGTACATATATTTTAAACTGAGTACAGCAGAATTAAAACCCAATACCTGTGTAGTGTTGGGTTTGTGATTTGGCCTCTACTAAAACAACTATTTTCCTGAGTAAAATGATAATAAATGTAATCTTTAGCTCAATGTTTGTTATGGTGATTAAATTTGAGAAGTAAATATTTTTCCTTAATGGGAACTGAAAAGTCAGTCCCATGTGGAGAAGTCATCCAGTAAATATTTGCTATAATCATAATGATAGTAATCACATTATTACATTTGAAGCTTCTGGATAGAATGAAGGGACTAGTATGAGCTATTAATATGCATATACTATGTTGTATGAAATACAAAAAAAGATATGGAGACTTTTTCTTTGAAAGTGACTTAATATTTCACCTAAATCATTATAAAAAATTAACATTCTTCCTTCACTAGGATGCCACCTTAAACCTACTGTTGCTTTTCAAAGAAATATTGTTAATGTTATTACTACCAAGAAGTATACACCGGTTGTCACAACTCACAATTTGTATATAGTTTCTAATGTAGTGTAAGTGTGTGCATATAAAAAAAAAAAAAACCTGAGGATGACTTTGGATAATTACCACAGCATTCTGATTCAGCTTTTAGGTACCTTTCATCATTTAAAATACCATTTAAGAAGTAGCCATCAAAGTGAATCTTCTTGTCCTTACCATATGTATTGAATATGGTTATGAGTGGGTTTTGATTTCATATCATGTTGTATATTTAATGTCAATTAAGAATGAGATGTAGTCAGTTAAGTGTGAAACATGTCTCATGGACAAATAACATAAACAAAGATGGGGACTAGAGAGCCATCAACTTAGGCAAGCACTTACTCTTGTTTTGGAATCTGAGGTGAGAGAGATTTATGGCTTTATTTTAGTGGTCAAGGACTTACAGTAAATGGAGTGAAAAGACAGTTGATACACACATGGGCCCACCAACACATGCTTGCATAATTAACTGGCTTCTTATCAACCATCTACCCATTCTTTCTTTCAGGATATGTCTACTGAGATTGTACCATGTGGCAAGTAGGGCTACCACATAACCAAAACAGACCTGCTTTTATCCTCACTCTTTATCTTACCCTAAAGCACAGGAAGATGATTTGTGTTTGGACAGCAGAGTCTGTGGTTTTACAGGCACAGTTGGTTGCCAACTCAATTATCTTCTTTCAGAAACAGAATTTAGAAGCCAGCTAGGGAGTAATAAACTAACAGGAGAAACAGAGTGGAGATTAAACAATGACCACTGAACTAACAAGAACCAGCAACGGGTCTTTCTCTAGTCCGGCCCAATATCCATATCCTACTCCAGATCTGTTCTCCAGGGCTTTGGCTCTGTGGATACAAATTTTAAAAGAATTATTCATTTTCCACAAACAGTTTTCTCAGAGTGCTGCTTTCTTTTACAGTTACACTCATTTGCTCTCTAGCCACATAGCCCGATTGTTCACTTAGAAATGCTTCCTCCTCCATGCAGTCCTTTCTAAGCAGCCCTGACCACATCAGACTCAATGTGCCTGACCTCTGAACTCCACTCAGCTGAAGATACATGATGGCGTACTGACACAAGATACTATCTCAGATGTTTATTCCCACCCTTCCTTAGGTCTTCAGTACTGTACTAGTACAGAAAGATAGAGTCCTTTTTAGAGCTAGGGCCTCTAAAACAATGGGTTGATTAGAGCATTAGTATGAAATGAAAACCATGAATGACTCATAGTTGTTGCTTTCAAGTAGGTTGTCATTTTGTGTGTGTGTGTGGGGGGGTGTACATTTGTGTATCATACTTTAACATTTACTCTTTTATAACTATTTTTAAAATTTATATTACTTTCTATTATTTTATTGTAACTCTTTTGCCTGTTTGTATGTCTGTGCATGCTGTACATACCTGGTGCCAGACGGGGCATGTGACCATGTGCATGCCATGGAGGCTGACTGGCATGTGACCCCTTAGTACTGGAGTCACTGATGGTTTTGAACTTCCTTGTCATCACTACCAATTGAACCTGTGTCCTCTAGAAGAGCAACCAGTGCTCCTATCTTCCAAGTCATATCTTCAGTCCAAAGATTAATTTTTAGTTTTAATTGTATGTTTAATTGTGTATTTCTCTGTGTGTGTGAAATTGTGTATTTCATTTGTCTGAATGTGCTGTTACCCTCATGGTTCAGAAGAGGGCATTCGATTCTCTGGACCTGGAATCACAGGCATTTCTGACCCACACCATCTAGACACCTGAAACATAACTGGAATCCTCTGTAAGAACAGTAACCAATCTGAACCTCTGAGTCAACCGTCCAGAAAGTTTTAAATTTCGTGGTATCGTGAACAATTTTGTCATCAGTAAATACATTTCCTCACCTTGCCTCAGACCCAGAGAATCGGAGCCAACCAGCCATGGCCAAACTTCTACAGTCCTCAGCTGAGTGTTTCCTCTTTTAAAGTTGCCTTTGGCAGGTATTTTAAATGTGACTAACACAAGAAAGCCAAAGCCTGGGGAAGTAGGGTGAGCTTGCCCACATTCATAGGTGAGAAACAAAACCTGTTGCCTGTTTGTCATCCATTCAGCAGATACAAGCACGTGCTTCCCATACAGAATTTTGAGGAATTGCTTTGTGTACAGGAAACGGGACCAAACAGAACACGCCACAGACCTCAAAGCTGACATATGATGGTTCAGATGGGGTGGTTAACCTTTTTCTCTGCCCTCAGTATCGATTGTCAAGGGACTCTGGTTTCTTGTTTCATATCAAAGATGCCAGTCATATCAAACTGCTCAATGATCCGATCCTTTCCTTTCTTAGTTCCAACCTGGGAAAATTATGTCTTGTTAATCAAAAGGAGCTGGTGCCTTCTGCAGAGATACCCTACAGGGGCAATCCTTATTCATAGTTTAGAGATACTTAGATATGCCCTGCCAATTTTTACAATCCCTCCCTCGTAGCCCACTCCTCACACTTGAAGAAACACTATTTGTCTCCCACAGAAGACTCCAGTCATCCTGACCGAAGTGCTGTTGTTTTTCTGTGAGCTACCCATTGCTGGTAAATGGGGATGACAGGACTTGCAGGGGTTTGAGCAGGAATAAGTAGCACACAGGATGCAAGCCCTAGGGATTGGCTCTGAAGCTTTCTTTTCTGTATTCTCATGAATACCCTCCCACTATATATTTGAAAGCCTTTGCACTGTCTGTGCAGTTGGTACTTGGCCCACCTTTGGGTTGGGAAGGATAACATGCCAGAAGATTTTTTTTAAAAAAAATTATTTATTTATGATATGTGAATTCACCACGGAAGCTGTGTTCAGACACCAGAAGAGGCATCAGATCCCATGACGGATGGTTGTGAGCCACCCTGTGGGTGCTGGGATTTGAACTCAGGACCTTCTGAAGAGTAGCGGTGCTCTTAACTGCTGCTGAGCCATCTTTCCACGCCCCTTTCTTTTTCTTATATTTCAAGTTATATGTGCTGCTGGGTCATATAACTGGGAGTCAGGAGAACAGACCCACAGCTCATTGAGTTAAGGATTTAAGGACATTAAGTTTTCTAAAGCTTGAGCTCTTAATGAAAGAGGACTCATCGCACACAGTTTATGTAATTCTTGGTTCTTTGTAGACAGTAATTATTTTTGATGTGATTTTTCCAGTAAGCACCTGTCCCCCATTGTTTGAGATTGTAGGTTTATTTCCCCAATGTGAAATTTGTAGTGCTAAACACCAGGAAAGGCCCATGTATATCAGAATGGTCTTCTATTCTTAGTTATGCATTAAATATAAGCATCTCCTTGCCAGAGTACAAGCTTCAGGAAGGCAGGGATAGTGTGTGTCTTGCTCTGTGCATTATAGTTATGTATGGTAACTATTGGCTAAGTATTTAATGAAAACATCAATCACCAGGTCAAATGGAGATTAAATTAGGTTACATGTCTAGTCCACAGGATGCCATGTTTTAAACACTTAGGAAATGTGAGACAATTTTGTTATGTCCTTTTTTTGAGTATCCTCTAATCTCCTAGACTTTACTGTCAGGCTTTAAACTGTAAGCCTGCCTTTAAGGAGTTTCCATTGTAAGTTCTATAGGGTAATTAATGAGACACAGCAGGTGTGATTAGATGACCATGCTGTCCTGTGGGGACTGAGGATTGAGGAACTTCAAAGAAGTTTATTCTAAATTGTTACTGCAAGTTTTCTTTCAGGGTGCATACTGTATGTCTTTCTGCTTTGAAATGCTAATGGCATTTTCCCTTTTGTCTCATTCATCTTTTAATTTGGAACCAGATTTTGCCAGCCATAGAGCTTTGACTTTAACACTTTTTCTGAACCAAGTTTGTGAGCCTGGAAAATGCCACAGGGCAGCAACTGCACAGCCTTTATAGCAGCTGGGCAGAATTTCATCAGCCTCTTAGACATCCACGAGAATGGGTCCTGAAATGATGCATATCTTGTCTTTCTTTTTTTAAAATATTTTTATTTTCTATATTCTTTGTTTACATTCCAAATGATTTCCCCTTTCCCGGATCCCCCCTCCCTATATGTCCCATAAACCTTCTTCTCTCCATCCCTTCTCCAATCACCTCCCTCTTTTTTCTCTGTCCTTATATTCCCTTCCAATGCTAGATCAATCCTTTCCAGGATCAGGACCCTCTCCATACTTCTTCATGGGAGTCATTTGTTATGCAATTTGTGCCTTGGGTATTCAGGGCTTCTGGGCTAATTAATATCCACTTATCAGAGATTGCATTCCATGTGTATTCTTTTGTGATTGGTTTACCTCACTTAGGATGATATTTTCCAGATCAAACCATTTGCCTAAAAATTTTGTGAATTCATTGTTTCTAATTGTTGAGTAGTATTCCATTGTGTAAATATACCATATTTTCTGTATCCATTCCTCCTTTGAGGGGCATCTGGGTTCTTTCCAGCTTCTGGATATTATAAGTAAGGCTGCTATGAACATAATGGAGCATGTGTCTTTATTGTATTCCGGGGAATCCTTTGGGTATATGCCGAGGAGAGGTATAGCAGGGTCCTCTGGAAGTCTCATGTCCAGTTTTCTGAGGAACCTCCAGACTGATTTCCACAGTGGTTGTACCATCTTACAGCCCCACCAGCAGTGGAGGAGTGTTCCTCTTTCTCCACATCCTTGCCAACACCTGCTGTCTCCTGAGTTTTTGACCTTAGCCATTCTGACTGGTGTAAGGTGAAATCTCGGGGTTGTTTTGATCTGCATTTCCCTAATGACTAATGATGTTGAGCACTTCTTAAGGTGCCTCTTGGCCATCCGAATTTCTTCAGGTGAAAATTCTTTGTTTAGATCTGTATCCCATTTTTTAATAGGGTTGTTTGGTTCCCTGGGGTCTAACTTCTTGAGTTCTTTGTATATATTAGATATTAGCCCTCTATCAGATGTGGGGTTGGTGAATATCCTTTCCCAATTTGATGGTTGCCGTTTTGTCCTTTTAACAGTGTCCTTTGCCTTACAGAAACTTTGTAATTTTATGAGGTCCCATTTGTCAATTCTTGATCTTAAAGCATAAGCTATTGTTGATCTGTTCAGGAACTTTTCCCCTGTGCCCATGTCCTCAAGGGTCTTCCCCAGTTTCTTTTCTATTGGTTTCAGTGTGTCTGGTTTTACATGGAGGTTCTTGATCCACTTGGAGTGAAGTTTAATACATGGAGATAAGAATGGATCAATTCGCATTCTTCTGCATGCTGACCTCCAATTGATCCAGCACCATTTGTTGAAAAGGCTATCTTTTTTCCACTGGATGTTTGGGTTACTATGAAGACAAAAGAGCCCATCATCCTTCTTGAAATGCTGTCATTGCAGGAGCCCAAGGTCTTGCTACCCAGTATTTAGGTAGCTAAATGTAGAAGTAGTGTCTGAACTAACATTGTATTTTGGGAAATGCACAGTTCTTTGAGATCCTCATAAACAGTCTGAAAAGAATAATGAAGGAGCTAGAGAAATGGTTCAGTAGTTAAAAACCCTTACTACTCGTGTAGAATTCAAAATTTCAATTCCTAGACCCACATGAGGCAGCTCACAATCATCAGTAACCCTACATCCAGAGGATCTGTTGCTCTCTACCATCTTTTTTGGCCTCCATAGACACCTAAATCCACTTGCATGAATATGTGCATACACACACACACACACACACACACACACACCGACACTATCTCTCCCTCTTCCTCTCCCTTCCCTCCCCCTCTTCCTTCTTCTTTCTCTCTCCCTCCTCTCATGCACACACACAAACAAGCATACTTATAATTTAATTAAAAATAAAAATTTAAGAATAGAAATGCTACAATTTGAATTTGTGACATGCCACTTAATTATTTTAATGATTGATAGCTATTTATTAAGGCTTTTTTTTTGAGGTAGGATATTATAAATGGCCTTTTACTTTGATCCTTTTTTCTCCACTACCAAGTATTGGGTTAACAGGTATGGACCAATAAACATAGCCACCATTTTGATTTCTCAAGATAAGGTTTGGCTGTGTAGCCCAGGCTGGTCTAGAACTTGTGATCTGCCTTGCTCAGCTTCCCGATGAGGGCTTTATTTCCCTGTTTATCTTATGAGGACTTGTTATTGGCTTCCACAAATGAGACTAAGATCTTGGAAGCCAAATTAATATCCCCAGTTTACAATCATAGAATTGAAATTTCAGTCCAGATGGGCTTGAGTCTAGAGATCAAGCTTTTCATCTGTTTAATAAATGGTATGCCAAGTGCCTTTTCATTGCCAAAACCTTTGCTTGAAAGTAGTGATAAGGGTGGAGTGAACCAGAGAAAGAACTTATGCTCAGGTTGCCTGCCATTTACTAGAGGGCTAGATTATGTCTCCAGTTCCCAAGGTTTTCTTCTGAAGACGTAGTGAGCAGTGCTCTCCTTAACATATGTAGTGCTCAAGGGTTGCTACTGTGCTTACCTTTTCTCAAGTTACATCGTAGATGCATGCTTATACGATATTTCATGCTGTAAAGGAAATGCACATGACATTGAGGTAGACTATGGAAGAGGGACTTGGCTGTAGGTAGGTAAAACACTTTACTAAAGAAGAAAGAGACAGAAGTGGGAAGGGGGAACAATCCTAGCCATAGTTGCTTGTGCAGAGGGCTGAGGTAGGAGCCAGCCCTGTATGTCAAGTAGGGAAAGGAATGTTGTTACACAGAGTACATGGAATCACTTCCCCTCAACATTCATAATAGTTACTGTGACATAGGGCATTTGCTTGTGTCTTTGTCTTCCTCTTTTAGTTGCCATGGATTTATGATCTCAGGGTTCTGCTCAGTTTTCAGACCCTGATTCTTTAAAGTTTTTTCAAGACAACTCATCCAATCCTGTTTTCATCAAGTGAAAATTCCTTCTACAAATATGTTTGCGGACTTACCCTAGATTACAAGGGAAGCTTCCAGAGTGCTCTATCTTCCCTGATTTCAACTATAAATTAGGTCCTTTGATTGTGGGTAGAATTTAGATCGAAAAAGATATCTCTGCCTTTCCAGAAACATGATAATTTGGAATGAGTCATTAAAGGAACAAAAACCCAGATTTGAAAACACAGATGCAGATCTCTCCAGTGTCTCACACATGTGAGTTTCCTAGCAGTGTGGGCAGAGGTGACTCTGGAGGAAGAGCTTCCCTGGGCCATTGAATAACAAAAATAATCCAGGTAAATGATGTGTCTTCTAAGAAAAGCAATACTTCCCTTCTCATTGTAGACATGGTCATATATAGTGGCTTTAGGTATGGGGAGAAACAGGGAAATTAAAGGAACAGGACAAGTGAAATTTGAGATGTCAAAGGTTAATGAACATCTCTACCAAAAAACTAGAGAGACAGGATATCTTGGAACTGTCATTAGATAAATGTCTTTAAGTTTAGTGGACAGGTTATGTTAGTCCTAATAGAATGGAGAGTTGGACTAGGGAAATGGATTTCCTTAGGCTATTTTATGTGGTGGAGGAAGTGTGGTCAAACAGTCTGCGAGAAGACAAGCTCAGGAATGGCAGCTACTCAATGTAATCTAGAGAAAGCACCAGGCAGAAAGGAGACAGACACCCTGATCGAGCGAGGTGCTCACCATTACAGGTCAGTGTCATGGAGGGAGAGAGCGTGGAGAGACGGCTAGAGATGAATCAAAACTAAAGATAAAGCAATGGGGCAGTTAGCAAGGAGGGCTCTCCTTAACTGCATCCAGGAATGGAAAATGGATGTTAGTATTGAGACCAAAACAAACAAACACACAAACACACAAACAAAACAAAAACACACAAAACCAGCCAACCCACCAAACGAACACAGAAAAACTTCTAAACAAAATCTGCAGGTAAATAACCTTGTACCCATGTCACTTTTTTGTAACTGTATTTTGTTTACATCTAATGTTGCAAAGAGAGGGACATCTTAGAGTAAGTAAAACTCGTATTTATATTTTCTCTATATAATAACACTACCTCAAAATTTATAAAAATGTAAGACAAAAGACAGGCCACACACATAAAAGTTGTGTGACCACACTCTGCACAGCTAAAGTGTGAAGAGTCTCTACAGCCTCCTTTTATTGCTTATTTTATGAAGCTCAGGGAATCTTGAAACAAAGGACATTTCTGTTGCTCTGAGATCTTGCACAAGGCTCAGGAGATTTTTACAAAATCTTCTCACCATTAAACACTGGGAAACCACTCTTGTTGCTCTCTGTCTAATACAGTTTTCACATATGTGTACAGTGGTGCTTATTAGATAAAAGCTGGACCTTTAGCATGATCTAAAGAACAGCAAGGTTCGGCTTCTGTCCTCCTCTTACCCTCCCACTTCCTTTCCTGTCTCTCTCTTCCCTTCTCTTAACCTTCTTTCATTTCCCTTCATTTCCTCCCTGTCTTCCTCACTTCAGTGGTGCACTTTTCCACTTCCGACCCCTTTTCTCACCGGAAGGCTAGAACTCCATCTACGTTCACATTTTACATCTTTCTTCAAGCCTCAAATTGCCTTTAGAGTTGGTCTTTCCTCCTCGTTAAGAAATTAAACTAGGTGCCTCTCTAATGAAACTAACAATGTGCTTACTCCCATAAGTCAGTCGAATGTCTGATGCCGTACACCAATAAATGCAGTTATAATGGACACATAGATCCCCAATTCAAGAGAACATCAGAGATATTCTTTCCTATTTTCAGTGTTGATGTCCTCCCGCCCATGACCCACAAGCATCCCAAACCAGAAGCATCTGCAGCCCAGCTACATGAAGGAGGTAGGTGATTGTTTTGGGGGTCAAGTTTGACCTATCTGTTAAGTAAATAAACCATGGGTTGATATGGAAACATTTACCTAGAAACCCACAGGGTAGTTAAGAAAAGATGACAATGGGAGATGTTGAACAAGACTGGGATTTACATCTTGCAAGACCTCTATGGCTCCTTTTACTAGAGATGGTGTGGCCTCCTTCATCTGTTTTGGATCACAAAAGGGAAAGTGATGTAATTATTAGGAGGTAACACATTTGCAAAAAGACTTCCTTCTGATTACAGCCATAGTTTCTATATAACAGGGGAGAAATCCTCCAAACTGCTCTAAAAGTGAGAGGTCGATGTGTCAGCACTTCAAATTCTACTAAATGGCTCACTGTGAAGATAAGTGTCAGTGCTTGTCAAGCCATTTGAGAAAGCAAGGTGTCCCAGAAGGGGTTATATGTGGGAGATAGTAATGGACTATGCAGCTCCTAGACAAGGGAGTCCGGACAGGGCTGTCATGTCCATCTCTCTTCCAAGATAGGCTTATATCTGCTGGTGGCAGGAACACACTGTGTGATGGAGCATCAAGCTCATGTGTGCCAGCACTTGCAGTTTCCTTGTGTAAGTACCCATCACATCATTTCCTAGAGAATGACTGTACTGAAGTCTCTAAAGCCCTGCTGTGTTGTCCCCAGAGGAGGAGGATGCAGCTCAAGTGCTTTGCCATGTGACAGCCCCTTCTGAGGATGTCTGTTTGTTTTCTGCTAACAGTTTTATATTCCCATTCCTAAGATACAGCCCCACTAATTGTGTTAACTACAAGCTCCATGAATTCTGGATCTTCCCCTGATTGTACTCTTCCAGCAGAGGAAGAATTCAAACAAAGAGTACTGGCTCTGAGCTCACAGTGTGCTAGATGACTGCAGTTTTATGTCTAGGGATGGGGGTTCTGTGCCAGGAATAGACTGCATACCAAATATAAATCCATTTGATGATACTTGTTGAATTAAAATCGCTGGCTGTGAAAGCTGCCACCTTACACATGACTGAATTTGCCATTGGGTGGAGTTCTGGGTTCTTCTGCTCCTCCCACAAAGCAAGGCAGATACATGCCTTCATTTCCATTTAGATGACATTTTTTAATCTCTTATAGTGGGGCATCTACTATTAAGTCTTACATCAAATTATTTTAGGGCTTTTAGCATCCTCTACTGAATCTAATGCCATGCTGATAGAGCGGGTTCCAGAGATGTGTAAGCCTCTAATTTAGGAATGTACTTGCTGGAGGGCCATTCAGGTTTTTATAGTAGCCTATTAATAAAACATCATCAGATTTAGAATCTTAATGTAAGGAAAGTAAAGCTTTGGGGGCATTTTTCCTTGTTGCCATGACGCATAGACTACAGTGTTCTGTGTGTATCTTTTTGAACTACTGTATTCAAACGCTTGTGTTCTGTTCTCCTTCCCAGCATTGCCTCACTGTGAAGCCTTGTGAAATTGTCATCAGATGTGTATAGAGGAAAAGGCTGGCAGGCAGATCTGGATACTGTTAGAAATTATATGCCATTTGCCAGAAAGAAGCTAAAGGAGATTGTCCTGCAGAAAAACTTTATTAGGAGAGATGATTTTATGGTCAAGGAGTGTGTGTGTGTGTGTGTGTGTGAGAGAGAGAGAGAGAGAGAGAGAGAGAGAGAGAGAGAGAGAGAGAGAGACATAATTGGTCTTGACCTGGGAGAGCCTGAGTCAAAGTGTCACAACACAGGCAGCATGATAGAACCCTGGGGTGAGTGGAGGAGAGAGAGAGAGAGAGAGAGAGAGAGAGAGAGAGAGAGAGAGACAGAGACAGAGACAGAGACAGAGACAGAGAGAGAATATATCTTCCCTTCACTTTCCCTCAAGGAAAACCCGTTAGGTGAGATAAATGCCCTGAGTCGCATACTGAAGTCCTGAAGGAAAAAATCTTCAAAACCCCAGAACAAAAACAGTCTTTTATTCTTATAGGCTGTCAAAAGATGACATGGAGTTCCACACCATGTGACCTCTTCTACATACCAGGATAGGAGGCAGGTACTATGTGTGGCCTAAGTTCAAAGTTGCTTTTGTTCTCAGAGTGATTGGAAGGGAAACATAGGCTTGCTTTTCACACCTAGGCATGAGTCAAAGCCATTGCCTCTTTGTCCTTTGTCCTAAGGGATGGACTGGGGAAGAGGACTTGATGTGATTCCGGTAAGAATGTGGTGGTAGGCGTGGCATCTAAAGAGTGAGGATGAACAAGACATGCTATGAATCAGTTGAAAAGTCAACCTTAAAAATATGACTTAGACAAATGGAACCCCCAAAATTCAGGCTTGTTTTATTCTCAGGGTGTCACTGGGAGATATAAAAGGATCTCTATCCCTATCCAAAGAACCCAAATATACAATCCATAGTATATAAGACCCTTTATTACAGAGTGAGGTGAGGTAACCTCAACTATTATGAGTAGACCGTGGCCAAAGGATCATTGTGCTATCCTACAGTTTGATGCTGGCTGTATGTTCTTTCTTAAAGTTTCTACAACAGGCTGCTTGCTTCAGGTCTTAGTTCTGCCCGTGTGATTGACAGACCCATTTGGATTAACTCTGAACCTCAGCAGGAAAGTATATCTTTGTCCTTTACTAGAAAAGCTCCAACTAGATGATAATCTTATGATTTGGGGACAGGTGAGAATGCCATCTGTCCACCCAGGTCCAGAAAACTCATTCTTTTACCCTTAATCAAAGTTCTGCCATTTGAGCCTCTGGTTTTACAAGTTGTTCACCATGAGGAAAATAGCAACCCCAACAACCTTCAAGCTTGGTAATATTTGAGTTGCCATCTAGCAATAGAAGAGATCAACAATAGAATATCTGTTTTAACTTAATTTTTAAGTTAACATACAAAGGAACCAGTTTCATTGTAATCTTCTCAGACATAATTTGAAGTACTGAGCTGAAGTTATTAAAGTGTTACAATTCCCTATCCAATAAGCATAATATATTTTTCAAAAATTTTTATTTATTCATGTATTTGTTTGCCCCAGGGTATATGCATGTGGTGCATGCAATACTTGTGGAGACCAGAAGAGGGCATTGGATTTCCCTAGCGCTGGAGTTAGCAACAGTTATGAGTCATTATGTAGGTGAACCTAACTCAGCTCCTCTAGAAGTGTAGCCAGTGTTCGTAGCTACTTAATTTCAACTTTGAAGCTCTTCAGGATGGCATTTGCAATGGAAAGAACCGTTGTGGAGCTCTTCATAGCTGACAAAAACCGAAAAGAAGGGAATCTACTCAGTTGCCCAAGGAAAACCAGTAATGAAGGGCAGATGCAGGCAGTTAACATAAATGTGTATGACTCCAGCACATTCCTCACTGTGATGAGTTTTGCTGCTCAGTAGAGTAGGTCAAAAGTTAATGTATTCTAAACGTCTTTTGGGAAGAACAGGAGTCAAGGCGTGAACCTTCCTGCGTTTCTAATTGCATCCTCGGACCATGGCACCAAGCCATCGTGTTGCTAAGATCCATTGCCTTAAGAAAATGGAATTGGATGGCACCTGCCTGCTGCTCAGTGGCACATATCAGAGCCCAACTGTTTCACCTTGATTTTTTTTTCGCCTCCACCAGATGGAAAATTGGGCAATTTCTCAATTAAATGTCACCAACCCTCATGCACCCCTAGCAGCAAATGGATCATTTCTCAGGGGTTTGGCAAAATTTCGCCTCGCTGTTCTCTCATTTTCCCTGGCTCAGCACTGGAAAAGTGGGGGCAAAGATGCAACTTTTAGCCTGGCTGCTTCTTGCTTTTAAGACACTCGCTCAGCAGAGAAAGCATTTCCGTTGCTTGGAACAGGCCCATTTCTTTTCACCTGGCGCGCCACTGTGGAACATTCCAATTCTCATTCATAATTTCCACCCAACTGGAGCAGACTAGAAGGAAGAGATTTCTCCTTTGTATTGTAAATTGACTAACCAGCCTAGCCCATTTTAGAGGCAGTTAAAATGCTATAGCAAGGAAGACTGGAGGGAGTGGGTGGTTGGGTGCAGGGGCACCCTCATAGAGGAGGGGAGGATGGGCTAGCGGGCTTTCAAAGGGGAGACCTGGAAATGTAAATAAAGAAAATATCAAAATAAATAAATAAATATTGTGTTTCATTGAAAAAACAAAAAGAGCTAAAAACCCCAGTCTTTTTAGTAAAGGGTTCTTATTATATTTGGAGACCAGAATCGGCCTCCATTTCAAATAAATGTTAACATTTCTCTTGCAATTTTGTACTATCCTTAGTCAACAAATATTTACCAGTGTCTACCAAGATCGCGAGACTATAGAGGAGATTAGAGATATGCAAAGGAACTTTATTTCATGGCAACTGTCAATGACCAAACAAGAGAGGCGTTAGACTTGTTTAAAGAGCCGAGGGCCGGGCCCAGGCTTGCAAGAGTTTAGGAACCACAAGTAATATTGGGATTCTCAAGGAGAAGTTGTTTGTTGTTAAGCCACATGAGGCTTTTTGTTGAAATTAGGATTAAATCAAGGTCTTTAAGAAAAAGGAAACTGATTTTTCCCCCAACTGAGGTAGCTAATGGTTGCTAGGTCAGGAGTCATCTTTCTACCGATTCAGTCACACTCCAGTGAATAATCCCACCTATATTCCTCCAGATAAACACCGTTGTACATTTGTGACCACACAGACATATACACTGACACACATACACATAGATATATAGGCATAAATGCACATCACACAAAGGTTTGAAAATAATCGAGTGCTTATTGGGTGCAAGGGAAGAGAGAAGAGAAGAGAAGAGAAGAGAAGAGAAGAGAAGAGAAGAGAAGAGAAGAGAAGAGAAGAGAGGAGAGAGGAGAGAAGAGAGAGGGGGAGAGAGAGAGAAAAGAGAGAGAGAGAGAAAAAAAGAGAGAGAGAGAGAATGGAAGGAAGAAAGGAAGAAAGGGGTGCTAGAGGGTGAGTATGACCAAAATACATGTATGAAATTGCCAGGGATTAAGTGGAAAGCATGCTTTAATATGGAGACAATTGGGTGAGAAAGAACAGAAACTTTCGTGTAGGAATTTCAGGAACAAAAATAACTCAGCATCACACACAGGAACATGGCAAACATAACTCAACAAACCAATTAAGAAGCATTTGTCAAGACCAAAACTGAGCTAGCAAGCACCCTTGGCCAAGATGGCTTTCTACATAGGTGGTAACTCTGGCTCTTCCTTTTGGGAGAAGCTTGATTTCCCAATGTGGTATCATGGGCTAATTGTAATATTAGATCTTTTGGATAGACCTCACTAAATGCCAGGTCCCTGTCAGGCATCTAGTGTAGTTACCAAGCCTCATTTAGAAATGTATATCCAGAGGCTGTAGAAGTTCTGAAGACTTTGAAACATTCAGGATTATAATTTTATGTGACTTAGTATTCTCAGAAAAAGTTAAGTGTAACACAAGCTACCAAAATATTCTATATTAATACATTAATATGAACTCCCTGTTTGGTTATAGTAAGCCTTCCTCTCTTTTTAGTTTGAGAACTTTAGTGTCTATGTTACTACAACACTATTCTATTTCCAAAGATCTTTTTCATCATTTTTTTAAAAGATTTATTTATTTTTAAGTATATATCTGTGTTTGTGTGGGTATGCACACACGTATGCATATGTATGTAGAGATCAGGTGAGGGCATCAGATGCCCTGGAACTGGAGCACCATTGATTATGAACTACCTGACATGGGTTCAGGTAACCATGCTTGGGTCTTCTTCAAGAGCACACTTAACCACTGAACCCTGTCTTCAGTCCTGATCATATCCGTATTTATCTTATCTATTTTCATTATTCCATTTCTCCTAGAGTTTTAAATTTCCAAATAATATTTTTGTCAGTCATTTGATTCTTGAATCATTGTAATTTATATTATACATAGGTTTTACAATATGTTAAAATTACAGAAAAGGGAATGCTTAACCCTTTTCTTAGAATAGACTATGTTGAAATGTTTTTTTTCCCCCTTGCCTTAACTTTAGCTTAAAATAGGAACTGACCAAAGCTCCACTTTCACATATTCTTGTTTTATAGGTATGAGTCAAAATGAACTTGTCTTAAAACTCTTTTAACTGTACTCTATTGTATATAAGGAAAAATAGTAACAATTTAAACCGAGTGCATAAAGCAGTTACAAGAGATATATGAGGGACACCTTTCTCTAATTCTTTACTTATAGCTCTATAGGCTTGCCAACCCCCCCCCCTCCTCTCCCTCCCTACTTTCTCCTTTCATCCCCCCGCCCCCCAGTATTGATGGTTGAACTTAGACCGTGTCAAACAAGTATGCTACCACTGAGCTGGCTCTCTCTTTATTCTTGTGCAGACAGTTTGACTTTACATTTGAAGGCAGAATCTCAGTGTTGCTCATACATACCCTGAATTTCCAGTCCTCTTGCCTTAGCCTCCCTGGGATTGTGGGTCTGGTCCAAAAACTACAATGCCCTTCCTTTTGTCTTTATCTTACTTTTTCATTGGCATGCAGTATATTCCTATCATTATGACATGTTTTAACCAAGTATTTTAGTGCCCTCTTCCCATTTCATCTCCCCTATATATTTGCTCCCACACTCCGGATTCACAAGCTTCTACCCCACAGCCTTCTTTCTACTTCCATGTTGAATCTAGTACCTGTTGTCCCCACCAGTCCCTCTTATCGCTCCCCACTTGCTGTTTTACACTAGTTGTTTCAGGCTTTCCAAGGATGTACACTCATTTACATACATGTGTGTTTAAAATAAGGAAGATTCTGATAGACTGTATGAAGATATAAGAATGGCCTGAAATTCACTTGGGACTGTGATGTAACTGACATCTGTGCATGTCACTTCTAAGTGTAAATCACTAAACTAGTGAGTTTCTTCTGAGTGCCATTGGAGAAAACCAGCAATGTATTTACTTTCACCTCTCTTTGCTGATTGGTCTCCTCTTCCAGTTAATGCCATGATGGGGGGGTGGGGTGGAGGATCAACCTACTTAGAATAAGAACTTGCTGGAAATTATGTTGAGAGAGAATCCTTTCCCCATGATCATATGGGGATTGTCACAGTTTTTCAGCAAGTTGCAGTGATGTGCATTTGTTTCTCTCTCACACTTATACTACTATTGCATAGCCAAGAAAAGCTGTTTCAGGAGATAATTTTTGACTATCTATTTTAACAAAACCATATTCTTCTAGGGAAAAAAAAAGCCCTAATTTATCTGAAAACTTCAACCTGAGGTAGCATAATGCCTTATAAACCTAAGAAGTTGATAAGCATTGATAAGACTTAAATTGGACATGAATCTCTTTTATACTCAGAGTCATACAGCCAAGTTCAACAGCTAGGGCGGAGTCTGAGAATTTAATTCAGTAGGTAGGTAGTAAAACCAGCCATGAGGGAACTATGCTATCTCATGCTTAGTAGAATAAAAACAGAATAAATGGGTAAAATAACATTGACTTCTGGGAACTTAGTGTGCCCTAAGGCATACAAAATTCACTTGAATTTTATTCTCTCTTAAAGCTGGGGGGAAATGTCAAAAGCACCTGCTATACCCCTTTCATTTTACAAGGACAACATTATAGCCTAGACTCAATATTCAGTGTTAGAGAGTATCTCCCTGCAGGCTCCCTTCCACCTATAACTGTTGGACTCCTTTTGAAGGTAGCTTTGATGGCTTTCAGTAAAGTATCCATCAAATATGACAACTGCTCCTCAGTATAAGAGAGCGTGAAAGCAGCTGAAGGGCCATCAGCAGTGGAACCAAGGCGTCACAGGGACCAGTTAGGCCCTGCGCCCACGACCACTGACCTTCGCTGACCAGCCGGACAGCAAGCAGCTGCAGTTGTGCGGCGCCTTTCCTGCAAGGAGGCCACTTCAGAACTCGGCCTCCCACCAGACAGGAGAGGAGGATCCATCTTGGTTCCGTACTCCAGGAATCGGACAGACTGAGGTACACAAACATAATCCGAGGCCAACACCGCGGTGGTCTGAGCCCGACGGGCGTTGGCCTGCACCCAGGCCCTGGGCGGGTCGGGGGGCCATCGGGGTGCCAACCCAACCAGGAGGTTTTTTGCCCAGGCCTGCGAGCGCGCCGCCGCCATTTTGCCTGCAGGACGACAGAGAGCTCAGGCGGGCAGACCTGTAACAGGCATAGCCTAAGGCTAACAAAGCGGGGGTCCAGGCCCCAAAAGGCACAGGACTGACCCCAAGAACTGGGCGGCTTGGTGGGCCATCTGTGAGTCAACCCGCCCAGGTGATTGTTAGCAAAGCAGACTCTCCCGGCGCTTTCAGGGAGCGCGGGCGCACACGCCCGCCATCCTAGTCACCTGGCAAACCCAATTAACAGTCAAAGCCGTAGGGGAACTTTGCTCGGACCTTGGCCTCCCAGGCTTTTGCCTGGACTCAGGGACTGGGCGGCCAGGCTAACCTTGTGTGCGATAGCCCGGTTGGCAGATCGGCTGCCCAGCGGAGTGAGCGGAACTCAGGGGAGGTCACAGTAGCATACACCATCGGCACTCCCTGGGAGTGCACACGGGCTCCATCTGCTCCACAGACACAATCTGGGGCAAGGCCTCAGGCAGAAGGCCTTAGCTCTACTCTCTCCGCTTCCGGATCCAGATCAGCCTGGGCGGCAGCATTACATCTCCAAGTCCTGCAAGTGGCTAGCTGGGCTTCTGGGCGGCCAGCTGGGAGAAGTCAGTGTGCTCCAGTGAATCCAGCGGGCCCCAGCGGGAGCCTTCGGGTGCCTGCTTTGGGATCTGAACAGCCTGGGCAGCAGCACACTGTCTACAAGCAGTGCAGGAGGTAAGCTGTGCACCAGAGGCCAACTGGGAAGGGGCAGCTTGCACTGGTGAGTCCAGCACTGACAAGATAAACTAACACCAGTGAGATCTAGATGGCAAAAGGCAAACGCAGGAACGTCACTAACAGAAATCAAGGCAATATGGCAACATCTGAACCCAATTCTCCTCTACCAACATGTCCTGGATACCCCATCACACCAGTAAAACAAGATTTGGATTTAAAATCACTGGTCATGATGCTGGTACAGGAACACATGGAGGTCATACGTAAAGAAATTCAGGAGACAATGGATCAAAAGGTAGAAGCCCTTGCAAGGGAAACACAAAAATCATTGAAAGAAATCCAGGAGAATACAAAAGCCAACAAGGAGGAAATGCAAAAAACACTTAAAGAAATACAGGAGAACTTTGCTCAACAGGCTGAGGTCATGAAAGACGAAACACAAAAATCTCTTAAAGAAATACAGGAGAACTTTGGTCAACAGGCTGAGCTCATGAATGAGAAAACACAAAAATCTCTTAAAGAATTACAGGAAAACACAAACATGCAAGTGAAGGAGCTAAGCAAAACCATCCAGGATCTAAAATCAGAAGTAGAAACAACTAAGAAAACTCAAAGGGAGACAACTTTGGAGATAGAAAGCCTTGGGAAGAAATCAGGGGACAGAGATACAAATATCAACAACAGAATACAAGAGATAGAAGAAAGAATCTCAGATGCTGAAGATTCCATAGAAACCATGGACTCAACAGTTAAAGAAAATGCAAAATGCAAAAAGCTTGTAACCCAAAATATCCAGGAAATCCAGGACACAATGAGAAGACCAAACCTAAGGATTATAGGCATAGAGGAGAGTGAAGATTTACAACTTAAAGGGCCAGCAAATATCTTCAATAAAATTATGGAAGAAAACTTCCCTAACCTAAAGAGAGAGATGCCCATGAATATACAAGAAGCCTACAGAACTCCAAACAGACTGGACCAGAACAGAAATACTTCCCGTCACATAATAATCAAAACACCAAATGTTCTAAACAAAGAAAGAATACTAAAGGCAGTAAGAGAAAAAGGCCAAGTAACATATAAAGGAAGACCTATCAGAATCACAGCAGACTTTTCACCTGAGACTATGAAGGCTAGAAGGTCCTGGGCAGATCTCATGCAGACTCTAAGAGAACACAAATGCCAACCAAAACTACTATATCCAGCAAAACTCTCAATCACCATAGATGGAGAAACTAAGATATTTCATGACAAAACCAAGTTTACCCAATATCTATCCACAAACCCGGCCCTAAAAAGGATAATAGGAGGACAGCACCAATACAAGGAGGGAAACTTCACCCTGGAAAAAGCAAGATAGTAACCTTTCATCAAACCCAAAAGAAGTTAAGCATTCAAATTTAAAAAATAACGTCAAAAATGATAGGAAGTAACAATCACTATTCCTTAATATCTCTTAACATCAATGGACTTAATGCCCCAATAAAAAGACACAGACTAACTGAATGGATACGTAAACAGGACCCTACATTTTGCTGCTTACAGGAAACACACCTCAGGGTCAAAGACAAACACTACCTTAGAGTAAAAGGCTGGAAGACAATTTTACAAGCAAATGGTCTCAGGAAACAAGCTGGAGTAGCCATTTTAATATCAGATAAAATTGACTTTCAACCCAAAGTCATCAAAAGAGACCCTGAGGGACACTTCTTGCTGGTCAAAGGAAAAATACAAAAAGAAGAACTGACAATCCTGAACATCTATGCCCCAAATGTAAGGGCACCCTCTTTTGTAAAAGAAACTTTATTAAAACTAAAAGCACACATTGCACCTAACACAATAATTGTGGGTGACTTCAACACTGCACTTTCCTCAATGGACCGATCAGGAAAACAGAAACTAAACAGGGACACAATGAAACTAATTGAAGCTTTGGACCAATTAGATTTAACAGATATATATAGAACATTCTATCCTAAAACAAAAGAATATACCTTTTTCTCAGCACCTCATGGTACCTTCTCCAAAATCGACCATATAATTGGTCACAAGACAGACCTCAACAAATATAAGAAGATCGAACTAATCCCATGCCTCCTATCTGATCACTATGGAGTAAAAGTGGTCTTCAATAGCAACAGAAACAACAGAAAGCCCACATACACGTGGAAACTGAACAATACTCTACTCAATGATACCTTGGTCAAGGAAGAAATAAAGAAAGAAATTAAAGACTTTTTAGAACACAATGAAAATGAAAACACAACATACCCAAATCTATGGGACACAATGAAAGCAGTGCTAAGAGGAAAACTCATAGCCCTGAGTGCCTCCAAAAAGAAAATGGAGAGAGCATACATTACCAGCTTAATGACACACCTGAAAGCCCTGGAACAAAAAGAAGCTATTTTGCCCAGGAGGAGTAGAAGGCAGGAAATCATCAAACTCAGGGCCGAAATCAATCAAGTAGAAACAAAGAGAACCATACAAAAAATCAACAATACCAGGAGCTGGTTCTTTGAGAAAATCAACAAGATAGATAAACCCTTAGCCAGAATGACCAAAGGGCACAGAGAAAGTATCCAAATTAACAAACTTAGAAATGAAAAGGGAGATATAACAACGGAAACTGAGGAAATCCAAAAAATCATCAGATCCTACTACAAGAGCCTATACTCAACACAACTGGAGAATCTGGAGGAAATGGACAATTTCCTTGACAGATACCAAATACCAAAATTAAATCAGGACCAACTAGACCATCTAAACAGTCCCATAATGCCTAAAGAAATAGAAGGAGTCATAGAAAGTCTTCCAACCAAAAAAAGCACAGGACCAGATGGCTTCAGTGCAGAATTCTACCAGACCTTCAAAGAAGAGTTAACACCATTACTCTTCAAACTATTCCACAAAATAGAAACAGAAGGAACACTACCCAATTCCTTCTACGAAGCCACAATTACGCTGATACCAAAGCCACACAAAGATCCAACAAAGAAAGAGAACTTCAGACCAATTTCCCTTATGAACATCGATGCAAAAATACTCAATAAAATTCTTGCCAACCGAATCCAAGAACACATCAAAACGATCATCCACCATGATCAAGTAGGCTTTATCCCAGGAATGCAGGGTTGGTTCAATATACGGAAATCCATCAATACAATCCACTACATAAACAAACTCAAAGAACAAAACCACATGGTCATTTCATTGGATGCTGAAAAAGCATTTGACAAAATTCAGCATCCCTTCATGCTTAAAGTCTTGGAGAGAACAGGAATTCAAGGCCCATACCTAAACATAGTAAAAGCAATATACAGCAAACCGGTAGCCAGCATCAAACTAAATGGAGAGAAACTTGAAGCAATCCCACTGAAATCAGGGACCAGACAAGGCTGCCCCCTTTCTCCTTATCTTTTCAATATTGTACTTGAGGTACTAGCTCGGGCAATTCGACAACATAAGGAGGTCAAAGGGATACAAATTGGAAAGGAAGAAGTCAAACTATCATTATTTGCAGACGACATGATCGTCTACCTAAGTGACCCAAAGAACTCCACTAGAGAACTCCTACAGCTGATAAACAACTTCAGCAAAGTGGCAGGTTATAAAGTCAACTCAAGCAAATCAGTGGCCTTCCTATACTCAAAGGATAAGCAGGCTGAGAAAGAAATTAGGGAAATGACCCCCTTCACAATAGCCACAAACAGTATAAAGTATCTTGGGGTGACTCTTACCAAACATGTGAAAGATCTGTATGACAAGAACTTCAAGACTCTGAAGAAGGAAATGGAAGAAGACCTCAAAAAATGGGAAAACCTCCCATGCTCATGGATCGGCAGAATCAATATAGTTAAAATGGCCATTTTGCCTAAAGCACTATACAGATTCAATGCAATACCCATCAAAATCCCAACTCAATTCTTCACAGAGCTAGAAAGAGCAATTATCAAATTCATCTGGAACAACAAAAAACCCAGGATAGCTAAAACTATTCTCAGCAACAAAAGGAAATCTGGGGGAATCAGTATCCCTGACCTCAAGCAATACTACAGAGCAATAGTGTTAAAAACTGCATGGTATTGGTACAGTGACAGACAGGAGGATCAATGGAACAGGATTGAAGATCCAGAAATGAACCCACACACCTATGGCCACTTGATCCTCGACAAAGAGGCTGAAAACATCCAATGGAAAAAAGATAGCCTTTTCAACAAATGGTGCTGGTTCAACTGGAGGTCAGCATGCAGAAGAATGCGAATTGATCCATCCTTGTCTCCTTGTACTAAGCTCAAATCCAAATGGATCAAGGACCTCCACATAAAGCCAGACACTCTGAAGCTAATAGAAAAAAAACTGGGGAAGACCCTTGAGGACATCGGTACAGGGAGAAAGTTTCTGAACAGAACACCAATAGCGTATGCTCTAAGAGCAAGAATTGACAAATGGGACCTCATAAAATTACAAAGTTTCTGTAAGGCAAAGGACACCATCAAGAGGACAAATCGGCAACCAACAAATTGGGAAAAGATCTTCACCAATCCTACATCAGATAGAGGGCTAATATCCAATATATATAAAGAACTCAAGAAGTTAGACTCCAGAAAACCAAACAACCCTATTAAAAAATGGGGTACAGAGTTAAACAAAGAATTCTCACCTGAAGAACTTCGGATGGCGGAGAAGCATCTTAAAAAATGCTCAACTTCATTAGTCATTAGGGAAATGCAAATCAAAACAACCCTAAGATTTCATCTTACACCAGTCAGAATGGCTAAGATTAAAAATTCAGGAGACAGCAGGTGTTGGAGAGGGTGTGGAGAAAGAGGAACACTCCTCCACTGCTGGTGGGGTTGCAAATTGGTACAACCACTCTGGAAATCAGTCTGGCGGTTCCTCCGAAAACTGGGCTCCTTACTTCCAGAAGATCCTGCTATACCACTCCTGGGCATATACCCAGAAGACTCCCCACCATGTAATAAGGATACATGTTCTACTATGTTCATAGCAGCCCTATTTGTAATTGCCAGATGCTGGAAAGAACCCAGGTATCCCTCAACAGAAGAGTGGATGCAAAAAATGTGGTATATCTACACAATGGAGTACTATTCAGCCATTAGAAACAATGAATTCATGAAATTCTTAGGCAAATGGATGGAGCTACAGAATATCATACTAAGTGAGGTAACCCAGACTCAAAAGGTGAATCATGGTATGCACTCACTAATAAGTGGATATTAACCTAGAAAACTGGAATACCCAAAACATAATCCACACATCAAATGAGGTACAAGAAGAAAGGAGGAGTGGCCCCTGGTTCTGGAAAGACTCAGTGAAACAGTATTCAGCAAAACCAGAACGGGGAAGTGGGAAGGGGTGGGTGGGAGGACAGGGGAAGAGAAGGGGGCTTGCGGGACTTTCGGGGAGTGGGGGGGCTAGAAAAGGGGAAATCATTTGAAATGTAAATAAATTATATCGAATAATAATAAAAAAAAAAAAACCTGCTAAATGAAAAAAAAAAAAAAAAAAAAAAAAAAAAAAAAAAAAGAGAGCGTGAAAGCAATTTTATAAAGCTGGAGTGGAAATTAGGTCATTACTAAGTAAGTTTGGACCAATCTGTGCAAATGGTACATCTACACAGCATCGTCAAAGCATTCGAAACTGTGATGCATGGAAAATAGCTCTGGGTCCCAGCAATAAGGAAGTGATTAAATCAGCTCTCCTCTAACCATCAAAATAAAGCTATAGAATATTTAATGATATAGAAAAATATGTATAGTGTAATATGCAAAAGTATATACTACATTATAATATTATCTCATGAATGTATCCATTGTCTCTTGCTAGATAGAGCAGCCACCTTTGCAAACTCTTTCCCAAGATAACTTTCTAAGTGGTTCAAGTACTTACTGCAAAGGGATGAATACTAGAGATGCCCAGAAACTATATAAATGTCAGTTATGTGTTTTAATTCCAGTGCACTGAGGGAGGATATAGGGGATCCGTAGAACAAGCTGGTTAGTCAGACTGATACTCTGTGTTCAATACAGAGACCCTGCCCCAAAAATAAGATAAAGTGTCATCAGTAAGACAGATATGTAGACTCACATAAATGTAAAATGTAACCATACACATGCAAGTGTTCCCATTCACATGCAAGTGCATGCATATATGAGAGAGAAAACTATTTTTTGTGCAAACACCATAATCCAGCAATATTTGTAAATATTAAATAACTGAAAATAACCTAAAAGTCTAAGCCATTGAGCCACTGGAGCTCCCTAGAAGTCTGGCACAGAGGACAAGTGAGAAACTCCATCTGTTTAATTAAGATGCAGATGTTTCATATAAGAGGAATGAAAGATGCATGTTAGATAAACGGGCTCAAATAAAATCATATCAAATTAGATTTTTAGAATTACTTTGAAATTATAATGACTTTATCTATAAATAAAGTTCTAGGGCTGATTCACTGAAACAACTAAAGAACAGAGACCATCACTGAGTCTTAGAAATATTACTAGTTATTTCAGTAGTTCTGAAGTAGAAAATGTGGGAACTGGGTGTGGGCTATCATGCAAGGCCACAAAACAGGGTAGATACCAATGGCTGGTAAGAATATATCACAAAGAATAAGGAACTAACTTATTGAGGTTTCTGGTAGGCAGTGATGGCAAAACCTATTAGCATCATTGTAATAGGTAGAATATTGCAAATACCAGATACCTTTAGATTTGTATGTTTATAAGAATTGTAAGGGGCTAGATAGCTCAGAAGTTAAGAGATCTTCTTGCTCTTCCAGGGGGTGTAAATTTATTGCCAATCATCCAAATTGTAAGGTGACTTACAATTTATTGCCTATAACTCTAACTTCAAGAGTTGTGACATCCTCTTCTGTGTCTTGGTATAAATATACTTATGCACCCACAAAAAAAAAAAAAAAGAATGGTTTGAAAGAAATCAGTGATTACTTAAGGAAGGGCAAGAAAACAATTTTAAATTTAATAAACAAAGACAAATTTGAAGAGAAAACTAATGAAGAGCAGAATAGATTCAAACTTTTACCTTGTCTTCCTTATAGAGACATAACTCTATAATCATGTAGTTGGTGAGACAAAGATATGCCTCTTGGATATATCGAAGGAACCAAGGTAACGGGACGACCCGCAGTGTCAAATGAAATCGTCCATCCACAAGGATTCTTCAAGCTTTGAACATCAAAAATGAGTTCTTCAGATCATGTGCATTTCCTCACAGCACAATGCACCACAACTTCCAATTAAATTCACTGCCCCGAAAATTGAAACTGGCTTTTCTCAAACTGCAGCTATGTTAAATGCAGATCACAGAGGAGCTTGGAAAGTAATCCTTTATCAATAATATTCACACTATGGGATGCTCCCAGAACACACAGAACCTAGTTTCATCTAAAAATATTTAAGAAAGAAGCTGAGGCAAGAGGCATTTGGAAACTGTAGTTTGGAAGTGAACATCAGGCAGTTTGCCTTTAATCATGGTCTAATATACATGGGAATCACCTGGTATGTTGTTCAACAGATAGCCTGCTTCAGTTGCTCTTGGGAGATGGAGGATGATATTTTGCTCTTCTGATCATCTACCAGGTGATGCTGATTCATCTATTCATCAACCATATTTTGAGACCATAGTCTCAAATCAGTGCAGGTTTTAAGGCATGCACTGATTTAGCACTACATTGAACTCAATGATTTAAACCCATCTCCTTAAGTACTTATAAATGATGTAGCTGTAGATGCATATGAAATACAGATTCTCTTTGATACCAGTTCTTAACTATTGAATTTGTAGATGGGACAGTGGTGCTAGGTTATCAATTCTTAGCTCACTTTGACAAGGATAATGGGATTGACATCCACCATTGAAATGACATGCTCTCTGGGATGGCTTCAGATACCCTAGAGGAAGGAGGAAACTGCAGGACTGTGGATGAAAAACGATTAGCCACAAATGTGCTGAGTGATGAACTCATTAGAGCTCCTTACCCTAGGCTGACTAGCACATATTTGAAAATTCTTACAAGCAAAGCTGTCTTTAAATGATCAGATATGCATATAACAAAAATATTAGATGAGTGCGCTCTTGGCTTATGTTCCAAAAACCTAAAATGTTTCAAAATGCAAAACTTTTTTTTCTTTTTTTTTTATTCGATATATATTTTATTTACATTTCAAATTATTTCCCCTTTTCTGGCCCCCACTCCCCGAAAGTCCCATAAGCCCCCTTCCCTCCCCCTGTTCTCCCACCCACCCTTTCCCACTTCCCTGTTCTGGTTTTGCCCTATACTTCTACACTGAGTCTTTCCAGAACAAGGGGCTACTCCTCCGTTCTTCTTGTACCTCATTTGATGTGTGGATTATGTTTTGGGTATTCCAGTTTTCTAGGTTAATAACCACTTATTAGTGAGTACATTACCATGATTGATCTTTTGAGACTGGGTTATACCTCACTTAGTATGATATTCTCCAGCTCCATCCATTTGCCTAAGAATTTCATGAATTCATTGTTTCTAATGGCTGAATAGTACTCCATTGTGTATATATACCACATTTTTTGCATCCATTCTTCTGTTGAGGGATACCTGGGTTCTTTCCAGCTTCTGACTATTATAAATAGGACTTCTATGAACATAGTGGAGCATGTGTCCTTATTGCATGCCAGGGAATCCTCTGGGTATATGCCCAGGAGTGGTATAGTAGGATCCTCTGGAAGTGAGGTGCCCAGTTTTCTGAGAAACCACCAGACTGATTTCCAGAGTGGTTGTACCAATTAATGCAAAACTTTTTGAGTACCAACATTTTACCAAAAGTAAAAATATTCTACCTGATCACTTAATAGAAAAATGCAGATGAACGAAATTTTTAAATAAGGACTTCTGATCCACTTTACTTTTGCATACAAACTTTATTTCATGTACAAAATAAAGAAACATATTTGCATAAAATTACGCCAAGGCTAATACATATATATATATATATATATATATATTTGTGTGTGTGTGCATAACCTTAAGATACTACATTGTGTATGTCTAACTACTTAAAAATCTGAAACAATTTACAAACCAAAACAGTTCAGGTAAGAGATAGAGTGTGTTACTAAATATAACAGGGATATAAGTCTTTGTTGTGGCTCATTTCTATAGTTTTACAAATCTGCCATGTGTTTGTGTGTGTGTGTGTGTGTGTGTGTGTACACTTATATTTACACATAGAATGACTGGTTGCTCTTTGTTTCTGAGTGTAGCTCCATTGATTTAACTGTTCTAGCTGGTAAATTACAAGGCTTGCAGCAAAACTAAGTACTAGCTAAGAAGACAGTCGAAGTATTTTACTAATAAGAGTGGATGCAAGAAGGAAGGTGTGTGTTGATTGAATGCCTACCTTGATGGAAATTTGTTTTAAGAGGAAGCACTGCAGTCCTTTCTGAGAACACAGCCTCCTGATGAGTAGGTTTTGAGAAGTGGAGAACAAAGGGGAGAGGAATCTGAAATAAGTATTTGAGGCTTCTCTTTTGCAGAAGGACATTAAACACCAACAAATTCCAGCAAGCATTAGGATTGCTTTTTGGAGTTGCCTGTGGATTTAACTTTCTTCATAGCATGCATTGGTAGGGGTCCTTGGTAACACATCCTGTGTTAAGGAAAGTGCCGTCTTTTATCCACACTTTCTCTGGGGATGACAATGAATCCTAGCTCCTTGACTATCCTGATCTGAGGCCTTGTCCAAAAGACTTGCTTTATCTACACCTGAATTTCTGCATTCCTAAAACAGCAAAGCAGTGAGGCCCTTCCTTAAGCCCAGCAGTGAGGTGATTAGAAAGCATCATGTTCCTGCTTGAGATGATGCTTTGCACGCAATAAAGGTGCACACCTTTTCTATGTGATTACTGCCAGTAGAAAGTAGAATCTCTATGTTTGCCGTGTAAGCCAAGCTACAAACCATTTCTCATTTCACTGGTATTTTATCTTCCTATTTCTTTTCCTTTCTCCTCTGTAGTTGTTAACAGCCCTCAGATTTTGAATCTTTAACTCTGCTCCTCAAGCCTTTATTTAAATGTTAGAACTGTGCCCAGGAAGCCGTTTGCTTGCTGGCCTTAAAGAATGGGAGAATCAAAATATGAAGTTGCTGCACAAATGTTAATAAATTAAAACTTTTCCTAGAAATCATGCAGATTTCGGGTTGTAGTTTTAAAGTACACGAACTGAAGTACAAATTTCAGCTCTGCCAGGTAACAACAGAAACAATGTGTATAACTATTAATTAAGACAGAACAGGAAAAGAGAAGGCAAAAAAAAAAATGTCTTTTTAATGGCAAGGGAAAAAAATAAGGCGCATATGTAAGAAATGTGTAATGCGTTATTTGGATCCTTCCAGAGACCATCCGCCAGGTGTAGGGACATATGTTGAGGTGGTCTGTCAATACCTGTTGAAACTAAATGTGGCATAGAAACCTGCATGTGAAATCTTTGATGATGATGTATCTATTAATTTCTAATCTCACGTCCTGGGATGAAGAGAGTGCTCAGTGGAGAAGATCAATTGCTCCACAAACATGAGGACCTGAGTTTAATTCTCTAGCATGCAAGTGAAAAGCTGAGTGAGGCTATGTGGGTGCCTTAAACAGCACTATAGGGATCAGATACATGAAGACTGTGGGGCTGGCTGGCTGGCCACCATACTAGCTCCAGGTTTAGAGAGAGAACCTCTATAAAAGAATAATTTGAAGGGAGAGTGGGCAGATTCCTTCTTTGGCCTCCCAATCCATGTGTAGAGGTGTATGTGCCACCAGGTGTACATGTGCTTAGACCACAGATGCACATGTATAAATGTACACAAACAAAGGGGGTGGGATGGGACAGAAGGTTACTGAAGGGGTTATCTGCAGTTACAACAGGCTGAGTCATCCTCTTTATCATCTGCCTGACTTGTCCTCTTGCTATCCCATAAAGCACTGATTTTTTTTTTTTTGAAGGCAATAAGCTTTGGCTTTATTGAATACAACAAACACCACCTGATAATTACTTATGTTAATATAAGTGGATTGAGTGCAGGAGAGTAGTGCTTTCAGGAACACTGATTTTTTTTTTTAAAGGATGAATAGTAGTCACTCTTCTATGTCTTTGAGGAGACGTCTTGAGCAAGGCAATTCTTATAGAAGAAATCTTTAATTGGAGGTGTCTGTACAATTTAATCCCTTACTCTCATGGTGTGGAGTGTGGCTGCAGGCATTCTAGGCATGATGCAGAAGTCTTGGGAAATTGTTTCCTTTTTTTTCTTTTTTTCTTATATATTTTTATTTTCTATATTCTTTGTTTACATTCCAAATGATTTCCCCTTTCCCAGTTCCCCCCTCCCCATATGTCTCATAAACCTTCTTCTCTCCACCCATTCTCCAATCACCTCTCCCTTTTTCTCTGTCCTGGTACTGCTCTCCAATGCTAGATCAAGCCTTTCCAGGATCAGGACCCTCTCCTTACTTCTTCATGGGAGTCATTTGTTATGCTAATTGTGCCTTGGGTATTCAGAGCTTCTGGACTAATTAATTTCCACTTATCAGAGATTGCATTCAATGTGTATTATTTTGTGATTGGGTTACCTCACTTAGGATGATATATTCCAGATCCAACCATTTGCCTAAAAATTTCATGAATTCATAGTTTTTAATTACTGAGTAGTATTCCATTGTGTAAATATGCTACATTTTCTGTATCCATTCCTCCATTGAGGGACATCTGGGTTCTTTCCAGCTTCTGGCTATTATAAATAAGGCTGCTATGAACATAATAGAGCATGTGTCTTTATTGCATGCCAGGGAATCCTTTGGGTATATGCCCAGGAGAGGTATAGCAGGGTCCTCCGGAAGTGTCATGTCCAATTTTCTGAGGAACTGCCAGACTGATTTCCAAAGTGGTTGTATCATCTTACAACCCCACCAGCAGTGGAGGAGTGTTCCTCTTTCTCCACATCCTCACCAACACCTACTGTCTCCTGAGTTTTTAACCTTAGCCATTCTGACTGGTGTGAGGTGAAATCTCAGGGTGGTTTTGATTTGTATTTCCCTAATGACTAATGATGTTGAGCACTTCTTAAGGTGCCTCTCGGCCATCTGAATTTCTTCAGGTGAAAATTCTTTGTTTAGATCTGTACCCCATTTTTAATAGGGTTATTTGGTTCCCTGAGGTCTAACTTCTTGAGTTCTTTGTATATATTGGATATTAATCCTCTATCAGACGTAGGGTTGGTGAATATTTTTTCCATTGGTTGTCGTTTTGTCCTTTTGACAGTGTCCTTTGCCTTACAGAAACTTTGTAATTTTATGAGGTCCCATTTGTCAATTCTTGATCTTAGAGCATAAGTTATTGAAGTTCTTTTCAGGAACTTTCCCCCTGTGCCCATGTCCTCAAGGGTTTTCCGCAGTTTCTTTTCTATTAGTTTCAGTATGTCTGGTTTTACATGGAGGTCCTTGGTCCACTTGGGGTTGAGTTTAGTACAAGGAGATAAGAACGGATCAATTCACATTCTTCTGCATTCTGACCTCCAGTTAGTTGAATCAGCACCTTTTGTTGAAAAGACTATCTTTTTTCCACTGGATGTTTTCTGCTCCTTTGTCGAAGATCAAGTGACCATAGGTGTGTGGATTCATTTCTGGGTCTTCAATTCTATTCCATTGGTTCACTTGCCCATCACTATGCCAATACCATGCAGATTTTAACACTATTGCTCTGTAGCATTGCTTGAAGTCTGGGATAAAAGAAGTTCTTTTACTGTTGAGAATAGTTTTAGCTATCCTGGGTTTTTTGTTATTCCAGATGAATTTGCGAATTGCTTTTTCTAACTCTGTGAAGAACTGAGTTGGGATTTTGATGGGGATTGTGTTGAATCTGTAGATTGCTTTTGGGAAGATGGCCATTTTAACTATATTAATGCTACCAATCTACAAGCATGGAAGATTTTTCCATTTTCTGAGGTCTTCTTCGATTTTCTTCTTCAGAAACCTGAAGTTCTTGTCATATAAATCTTTCACTTGTTTGGTTAGAGTCACACCAATGTACTTTATATTGTTTGTGGCTATTGTGAAGGGCGTCATTTCGCTAACTTCTTTCTCAGCCTGCTTATCCTTTGAGTATAGGAAGGCAACTGATTTGCTTGAGTTGATTTTATAACCAGCCACTTTGCTGAAGTTGTTTATCAGCTGTAGGAGTTCTCTGGTGGAGGTTTTTGGGTCACTTAAGTAGACAGACTATCATGTCATCTGTAAATAGTGATAATTTGACTTCTTCCTTTCCAATTTATATCCCTTTGACCTCCTTATGTTGTCTAATTGCTCTAGCTAGAACTTCAAGTACTATATTGAAAAGCTAAGGAGAGAAAGGACAGCCTTGTCCAGTCCCTGATTTTAGTGGGATTGCTTCAAGTTTCTCTCCATTTACTTTGATGTTGGCTACTGATTTGCTGTATATTGCTTTAACTATGTTTAGGTATGGGCCTTGAATTCCTGTTCTTTCCAAATTAAACAGGACCCTAAATTTTGCTGCATACAGGAAACACACCTCAGTATCAAAGACAAACACTACCTAAGAGTAATAGTCTGGAAGACAATTTTACAAGCAAATGGTCTCAGGAAACAAGTAGGAGTAGCCATTCTAATATCAGATAAAATTGACTTTCAACCTAAAGTCATCAAAAGAGACTCTGAGGGACACTTCTTGCTGGTCAAAGGAAAAATACAACAAGAAGAACTCTCAGTTCTGAACAGCTATGCTCCAAATGCAAGGGCACCCTCATGCATAAAAGAAACTTTACTAAAGCTCAAAGCACACATTGCACCTAACACAATAATTGTGGGTGACTTCAACACTGCACTTTCCTCAATGAACTGATCAGGAAAACAGAAACTGAACAAGGACACAGTGAAACTAATTGAAGATTTGGACCAATTAGATTTAACAGATATATAGAGAACATTTTAAAAGCAAAAGAATATACCTTTTTCTCAGCACCTCATGGTACCTTCTCCAAAATCGATCATATACTTGGTCACAAGACAGACCTCAACAAATATAAAAAGATTGAACTAATCCCATGCCTCCTATCAGATCACCAGGGAGTAAAAGTGGTCTTCAATAGCAACAAAAACAACAGAAAGCCCACATACAAGTGGAAACTGAACAATATTCTACTCAATGATACCTTGGTCAAGGAAGAAATAAAGAAATTAAAAACTTTTTAGAATTTAATGAAAATGAAGGCACAACATACCCAAATCTATGGGACATAATGAAAGCAGTGCTAAGAGGAAAACTCAGCCCTGAGTGCCTCCAAAAAGAAAATGGAGAGAGCATATACTAGCAGCTTAATGACACACCTGAAAGCCCTGGAACAAAAAGAAACTATTTCACCAAGGAGGAGCAGAAGGCAGGAAATCATCAAACTCAGGGCCGAAATCAATCAAGTAGAAACAAAGAGAACCATACAAAGAATCAACAAAACCAGGAGCTGGTTCTTTGAGAAAATCAACAAGATAGATAAACCCTTAGCCAGACTAACCAAAGGGCACAGAGACAGTATACAGATTAACAAAATTAGAAATGAAAAGGGAGATATAACAACAGAAACTGAGTAAATTTAAAAAATCATCAGATCCTACTACAAAGGCCTATACTCAAAACAGCTGGAGAATCTGGAAGAAATGGACAGTTTCCTAGACAGATAACAAACACCAAAATTAAATCAGGATCAAATAGATCATCTAAACAATCCCATAACACCTAAAGAAATAAAAGGGGTCATAGAAAGTCTCCCAACCAAAAAAAAGCATGGGACCAGATGGCTTCAGTGCAGAATTCTATCAGACCTTCAAAGAATACCTAACACCAATACTCTTCAAACTATTCCACAAAATAGAAACAGAAGGAACACTACCCAACTCACTCTAGGAAGCCACAGTTATGCTGATACCAAAACCACACAAAGATCAAACAAAGAAAGAGAACTTCAGGCCAATTTCCCTTATGAATATCAATGCAAACATACTTAATAAAATTCTTGCCAACTGAATCCAAGAACATATCAAAATGATCATCCACCATGATCAAGTAGGCTTCATCCCAGGGATGTCGGGATGGTTCAATATAAGGAAATCCATCAATGCAATCCACTACATTAAAAAGCTCAAAGGAATAAACCATATGATCATTTCATTAGATGCTGAAAGGCATTTGACAAAATTCAGCATCCTTTCATGCTAAAAGTCTTGGAAAGAATGGGAAACTACTTCCTGATCCACAGGCCAAGAGAAAGAGAGAAACACTAGGTGGGCTTTTGAAAACCTCAAATCCCACTCCAGGTGACACACTTCTTCCAAGAAGGCTACTTCTCCTAATCCTTCTAATCCTATCAAAGAGTTGCACCCTCTGGTGAATTAACTATTCAAATGTATGAGACTAGGAGGGCCATTTTTATTCAGTCCACTTCAAGGTAACTAAGTGGAGTATTTAGAGATCCAGGTTTTACTGTAAGGTAAGTTCTTCTTATGGTGTCCTTTAACACACACACACACACACACACACACACACACACACCCCAGTTTGCTCAATTCTATCCCTAACTCTTTCTCAGGACTCCCAGTGCTGGGCTGAGGTTTGGCTGTAGGTTTCTGCATCTGTCTCCATTCACTGTTGGCGAAAGCTCTCAGGAGACAGTTATGCTAGGTTCCTGTTTTCAGTCTTTTAATTGCATATTTTATCTATTTAATATTTTAGACCATCAGATTGTCTGTTTCATTTTGATTAAGCATTAACAGTTCTTAATCAACTGTAATGAACTGCCACAGACTAAGTGGCATCAGACAGGACTATCTCACAATTTTGTAGGTTAAAATGTGATGTGTGCCTCCTGAGCTAAGATCAAGGTTTTTGGCAAATCTGCATTCCTTCCTGAAAGATAGGAATAGTGTTTCATATTATTTTCTTTTGTTTTTTTTTTTTTCATTTTATCCTTTTATTTTCTTGCAAACACAAAAATTCTTACAACAAAATTTTTATTTAGCTTAACTAAGAACAATGTGCTATTCTTGAAAGATAGACTATTTTCTTAATTATGTTTCTTTTTATATATATATATATATATATATATTTATTTTTTATTTTTTATTTTAATTTGTTTACATTTCAAGTGTTATGCCCTTACCAGTTTATCCCTCTCCAGGAAACCTCCTCTTCGATTCCCCCTCCCCCTGCTTCTATAAGGGTGTTCCTCTACACCCCCCATCCACTCCCTCTTCCCCACCCTTGATTTTCCTACACTGGAGCATCTATTGAACCTTTATAGGACCAAGGATCTCTCCTCCCATTGATGTCTGACAAGGCTTTCCTCTGCTATATATGCAGCCATAGCTATGTGTACTGCTTGGTTGGTGGCTTAGTTCCTGGGAGCTCTGTGGGGTCTCATTGGTTGATATTGTTGTTCTTCCTATAGGATTGTAATCCCCTTTAGCTCTTTCAGTCCTTCCTTTAACTCATCCATTGGGGACCCCATGCTCAGCGCAATGGTTGGTTGCAATATTGGACTCTGCATTTGTAAAGCTCTGGCAGTGCCTCTCAGGAGACAACTATATCAGGCTCTTTTCAGCAAGCTTTTCTTAGCATTCACAACAGAGTCAGACTTTAGTGACTGTATCTGGGATGAATCCCTAGGTGGGGCAGTCTCTGGAAAGCTTTTCCTTCAGTCTCTGCTCTGCACTTTGTCTCCATATTTGCTCCTGTGAGTATTTTGTTCCCTGTTCTAAGAAGGACTGAAGCACCCACACTTTGTTCTTTCTATTATTTTCAATTTCTGGAGAATGTTGCTCATACTGAACTCTCCAGTGCTCTGAAGCCTCACACAATGCTGTCTTGCTGTCCTTCATCATTTTCTTTACCTTTTGTCACCAATGCAGAGTTCCACTTGTCTTATAAGGTAGCATAATCTTCCAAGAGTAGGATGCCAGTATCCTAAGAATTGACAATATTTTGATGACTGTTTGTGGTTGAAGGTGGTATGCAGTTTTTGAGGAATTGTTCCAATTGTACTGGAATATCAAATTGATGACTGGAAAGTTGCTAGTAGGCTGGATTTTTATTGTTATAGAGTATGTAATGATTCCTTTTTCGTGCCTGATTATGATGCTTTACCTCATCCTTCTTGCTAGACAGTTATCAGTTTTACTGATTTGGTTTTGAAGATGTAGTTCTTGGTTTCAATGCTGTTTCTTGATTTCCTTCCAATTTCAATTCCCATTAATTTCTGCCTTTTTAATTTCCTCTTCCTTTTGCTGACAGCTTATTTTGCCGTTATTTGCTTGTTTTGAAAACCATGTTATTTCCTCACATTTCTAGTGTGGCATCCAATGCTGAATATTTCTTAGTAATACTTTGGCTTCATTCTCACATTCTAATGCACTATGTTCACATTCATTAATCTCTGTGTGCCTTTAAAACTCCCTGTGAAGCCTTGACCTGCAGATTATTTAAAAGAGCACAGTTAATTTCCATGTGTTTATGTATTCATTTCTGTTTGAAGTTCCTTTATGGCTTGAGAAAGTAGTAAGCACATGATTGATTATTTGAAATTGGTTGCAGTTTTTATGACTGCTCACTATGTTTCACAAGTTGATGAATGATCCAAAAACAGGAAAGCGTATTGAAAAGGAAGAGTATTCTGGTATAGGGTGGAATATTCTGTATATGCTATTACATTCTGTTGATCGTGTTGTTTCCATGCTCTATAGTAGTGATTTCTTGGTAAAGTGAATCTACCCATTATTTGGAAGGATGGGATGAGGGCTCGACTGCCACCCTTGTTTTGCTTTTCAAATACATCACATTTTTTGTGTATATTTTTGTTTGTACATATGTAACTGTGTGCCATACACACAGTTAAAATCATTGTGTTCTTTAGAGAGAGGGGAATTATTATATCCCTCTCAGCCTCTATTATTGGTAATGTCTCTCTATAATGTTAATGTTACCACTCCATTAACATTAATAATTCATTACCATGAATTCACTGTTGACCCATCTATGGACTGAATCTAACTAAGGTGATTACTTATAATTGTCATACAGTGACATTGTATGTGTATTTAATCTACTCCACTAAGTTGTGCTTTCAATTTGGAGTATCTAGACCATCCATAAGGAATATGCACATGTGACAATTCAGTATTATATCTTTATGAGGAAGAAAGTTGGAAATTTCATATTGATTTCAAAATTGCAGTGAAGTAGACAGTATGGTAGATGCATAGGGTAAGAAGGATCAATGGCAAAATCTGAATTGGGATTGGCAAAATGTTCATGGTTAATTGATTCTGACTAAAAGTATTAAAGAAATTCAATGGGGAAAGTCCAGTTATTTCAACAAATTGTGCTGAGATAAACAAATACTAATGAGTAAAAGAACTCAAAATAGAATGTATGACTAAGAATACCTCCTATATAACTTTACAACTTTGGGGGAATAACAGACAAAAAAAAAAACAAAAACAAAAACAAAAATAAAAATAAAAAAAACAAAAACCTTTGTGCATGTGGAGTAGTCAGTCATGACTTCTATATTCCACTAAAAACCAGGCAAAGGAGATAAGACGACCATGTTGTTATATAAATGACAATTATTAACGAAAGAAAAATCCATACAGCAGTTAAATGTTAGTTTCTATGAGAAAGATGTAGCCTGGTATTGCGAATTTAAAATGATATAGCTGCTCTGCAAAATAATCTGGCAATTCAGAAGTGGTTAAATGTAAACACCGGATCCAGCAGCTGTACTCCTAGGCAGGTATCAGGAAAGAGAGCATCCATTCAGTGTCCTGCCACCAATAAACTGTATGTAAGTATCCACAGCAACATTATTCATAGTAACTCAAAGGAGAAGCACAGCAATTGTTCTTCACTGATGAACGAGTAACAGAAATGTGGTATCTCTATGAAATGGGATCCTATTTGCTCAGCAAAAGAAATAAAATAGTAACGAATTCCACAACTTAAGTAAATCTTAGAAACATATGTCAGTGGTGTAAGTGGCCAGTTGGGTATTATTTGATTTGCAAGGCATGGCCAGAATAGATCTGTAGTCAGATGCAAAGGGTGGGAATATGAGGACTCATTGAGAAATTATATGCGTTTTCTAAGCTCACCAAATGCTACACTTCAAAGGGGCAAAATTAGTGATAGAGTAAACCTATCTTGAAAGTCTTGGAAAAATTAATATTTTCAAAACTGTAATTAATCCTTAAGTCCTTTAATCATGTGTTTTAAATTTGTTTCCTATATTTTACTCTAATTCTTTTAACATAATTCTTTTTGTCTTGGCAATTATAGTATGTCTTGCTTTATATCTTTTGAAGCAATTGTTCTGAGTATTACAATAGTTTAAAGGTTAGATTTACAATAAGTTACTACTATCAACGTTTCATGTCTTCAAATCAAGTATGGAAACTTCTATTTAGAGCCTTACTTTCCCATAATAAAGTGATTTGTCTCATGTAGCAGATTTTTTTTGTCTTGGTTTGAATCATCATGGGTGCTCTGATCTGCAGGATACCTGTGGTCAATCCTTTGGGGTTGATATATAATTCATATATATATATGAATTAATGGCTGATATATATCTAAGACAGAGTTTTACTGCATAGCTTTCACAAGTTTTGAGTTCACAGAAATCTACCAGCCTCTGCTTTCAAGTGTGGAGGTGAGTGATAGGCACCAACACCCTGGCTATTCTTTTTTTCTTCTATTGCTTGACAAAAAGGTACCAATCTTGAGGAGACGTAATTATTTCAAGTGAAATCTAATATTTGGTTACAATTTCCTTTTATTTCTCTCTGCTTTTAAGATTATTTTTTACTTTCACTTTTACACATTTAATTATGGTGTGTTTTGTTGATGGCCCTGGGTACATACTATTAATAGTTCACTGATTTTCACAAATGTGTGATTTTGTGTCTTGCACCAAATGCAAATGTTTTCAGCTAATAATTTTCTATTCCTTTTTCTTCTTTTTTTTTAGGGGGTCCAGTGATAGATGTAGTTGTTTCTAAGTCATCTATCTACTTTTTTTAAAAAAGTCTTTCTATATGGTAAAAAAAAAATACATAAATTCTTCTATTTGGTCTATAATGTCAAACAATTATTCCTTGTCATCTCTATTCAGCAACTGAGTCCATGAACAAATGTTTCCTTTTTCCATTACACCTGCATGTGTTTCTGAGCACAGTTTATTACAGTTCAAGCAGTTTATTGTCTTGGTAGTTGTGGTTGGGTTATAAGTATTGGGGTTCTGTCTAAGCTCCACCACACACCTACCCGGCAGTAGCCAGGTATGCCCCGCCCCAGAGATCTGGTCCACTATAAGAGGGGCTACTTGCTCCTCCTTTCCCTCTCTTTGCTCTCCAGCTCTCCCACCTACTCTCATCTCTCTGCTCCTTGGGCTCTCCCCCCCCCCCCACATGGTCATGGCCGGCCTCCACTCTTCTTCTCTACTCTCTCTCTCTATTCATATTCTCTCTCTCTCTCTATTCATATTCTCTCTCTCTCTCTCTCTCTCTCTCTCTCTCCCCCACTAACTCCCATGCCTTACTTTGAATAAACTCTATTCTATACCATGCCTGTGTGTGTGTGTGTGTGTGTGTGTGTGGTCCCTTAGGAGGGCAGAGGTGCCCAGACAAGGGCCTGCCTGGGCAAGTTCTATGAAGGGGTATCTATCATGGAGATGCCTACATTCCTAGGTTGGGAATATACCAGGACTGACTGCATGTCTTCTTTACATAGTAGGAAAAAAGACTCCTGGCCACTATTCCATTTCTTCCTGGCCTGGATGCCAGCCAGCTACCCTCTCCCTTATCACCTATGAGGTTTCACGTTTCTTCATCTATCACACATTTTCTAGGACTAATATTTGTTCAGAGCATAGGCAGAAAACAGATACATGAATGGAAGCCAGACTTGTTCTGAAAATTGAAAATGTGTACTGTGCCTTTGGAATATTCCTTTGCTTACTTGTCAGATTCCCTGATCTAAATGTATTTCTCCATATCTCACAAGCAAATATTCGTTTACTATTATAACACATTGTTTGATCAAATTACTGTTGACACCTAATATATGCTAGACTCAAAGTAGATTCCCAGTGGAAATGTGAAGGAGAGTTTGAAGGAACATGCATAATGTTATTTTAGAAAAATAAAGAGAGAAGGAATATGCTTGGTCGGTATGCAGTCAGGTGTGGGAGAAGGGGGTGCCTCCGTGGGCCCATGCTGAGGCATTTCTTCCCCCAGAGGGACCAGCCACAAGATGGTATAGTATAGAATAGAGTTTATTCAGGGCATGGGGAGGGGAGTTGAGAGGGTAGTAGAGACAGAGATAGGCAGAGAGAGAGAGAATGAGAAGTAGAGGAATAGAGGCCAGCCATGAGCACTGGAAGAGAGAGGGAGGAGTTAAATGGGGAGATAGGGGGAAGGGATAAGAGGACAGAGTGAGAGAAGAAGGCAAGAGAGAGAGAATCTGGCAAGCAGCCCCTTTTATAGTGAGTCAGGCACACCTGGCTGTTGCCAGGTAACTGTGGGGTGGAGCCTAGACAAAAATGCTAACACACACTGTCAGTTTTAAATTTAAAATCTGACTCTTGTATGTCTGGTGATGGTAAATGGGACCTTTTTACTCTCTGATTTTATCAGGTGAACCACTATTTTCATGACTTAGGTAGAATACTGTTTTCATTTCTGTGTTACATAAGCTCTAAAAATCTTGAAATGAGACTAATATTCTGTATCTTAATATCTTGATCCACTGTCTATAACAAGATATAAGAGACTGGATCTCTTGAACAACAGAAATTTCCCCCTCACAGCTCTGAGCCTATAAAGCTTAAGACCAAAATGTTGGTAATGATAGTCTCGTGGTTTCACTGTAGATGGGCAGTATTCCAGTCATGATGGTTCTAACCTTTTAACTGCATCTGAGCCTCTGACTCCAAAGGCTTCTGCCCAGGCAGGCAGTGATTCAAAACACTTATTTTGAATAGCACAGTTCAGTACATTGAAAAATTTCCAAGAGAAATAAGCCAATTTCTCCTTATGTTTTTT
This sequence comes from Apodemus sylvaticus, assembly GCF_947179515.1. Lineage (NCBI taxonomy): Eukaryota > Metazoa > Chordata > Mammalia > Rodentia > Muridae > Apodemus > Apodemus sylvaticus. The sequence goes on from NC_067481.1 coordinate 77,713,510, forward strand.
ATGGTCTTTACAACATTTATGCTAGAATTCTGAGAGTACTTGATCTCAATCCTTTTTGAGATTATGTGTACGGTTCCTCTGGGACTCTCTGGGAAGTTAAATTTAGAAGTTTACATGTTTCAATGCTGTGGGGATCAATCCCATGTGCTTCATGTGTATACTGAGTGAGTTAAAACAACACTAACCCAGTTACCTGAAGTTGTAACTTGATCATCACTTTCTTATCCTGCAGATGAGAAGCTGGTGAGGATTATAGAGTTTTGAAAAAAAGAAGCCATTTCATGGAAAATAAATTAAGTATATAAAACAAGCACTTTATGGCTACTTAAATGAATCTGTTTTGTGCTGGCTTGGCCTGGATGTAAGAAGCACAAAAATCACATTTCCCAAAGGACTGTCAGAAAATGGCCTCCCGTGTTTGTTTATGTCTAGTATACATAAAGACTGCTACGATATACCTTAATGGTTCCCAAATCTTGGTATCCACATCGTGTGTAATAAATTTCTTCCCCTTGGCATTGGCGGATCCTAATTATCAGCACATATCTAGGATTATGAGGAGCCACAGTAGTGATTAAAATACAGGAGATTATAACTTCTGGCCATGCTAACAGATGTGCTCTTGCTGGATGATAAAGTATATTTCCATATACAGAGGCACCTACAGGTTAAGCAAACTCAGCACCCTGTGAAGAACTTGATCTTGCCACATGAACTTGGAAGTGGATCCTATGCTAATTAAGCCCCGGTAGGTGACCCTCAACAAGCCTGGTTGATATATCAACTGTATCTTGCAAGAGATACCAGAAAAGAGGACCAAGATAAGCTTTGTCCACATCCCTAACTGACTGATGAGAAATTAAATATGTAGCATACTGTCTCTCATTTTATATTAACTATTTGATAACAAGACCACGCACCCTTTTTTAACTTAGTGAATGCACTTAGCAATAGGTGGATATTTCCATGAGAATTACCTTTTTACACAACAATTGCTATATACACATATGTATGTAATAATATATACATATGTGTGTATGTTTTGACTTTTGACAAGGACCTTATTTTGTCAGCCCTATAGTGATGTAAAACATTCTTCAAGCAAGGCATTGGCTTACAAGGGCAGAATAACAGTAAACAATTGAGAGGCAAAAATTGAAAGCAACTGTTTTTGCAGAGTTGTTTACAGCAGCCTGCTAAGTAATTGAAGAACTTAGCATGCTGATCAATTTCCATCCAAAGAAAACATTCATTGTGTCTTAATGTCTTCAGGAAGCCTTTAGCTTCCTGAATAAGAATAAGATTAGCTGAACACAGAAAGAACATGAAAACTAATGTGGTTTTTATGCTTTATCCGAGTACTGTCTCCTAGCAATATCAAACTGTAGTCATTAGCAAGGGGATGAAAGATATCTTCAGTGTATAAACAGGAACCCTTAGAACATGGTATGGATGTGACTATGCATGTTTTATGGCTTGGTTTATCTATTCAGCTTCTTTCTGTTTTCCTATTGCAGGAGTGCTTTTCTTTAATGATATCCCACATTGAAATTTCTCATTCAAAAAAAAAAAATCAGGAAACTGTGGATCTTATTCCAATGAAACAAGCTGGTAGAGTGGAGTCATCAGGACCAGCTCCCATTTTTAATGGCAATTGTCAGACTTTAAAACAAAATAAACAAAAAACAAAAAAAGCATGTTTTTAAACTCAATGGTCAGTGCATCTTAGTAGATAACATGAGGGACAGTAGGCAATACTTTGATTTAAGAAGCCTCAACCAGTGAGTCATGACCCGTAAGGGGGTCAAACCACCCTTTCAGAGAGGTCATCTAAGATCATTGGAAAACACAGATATTTACATCACAAGTCATAGCAGTAGCACACTTGCAGTTATGATGTAGCAACAAAAATAATTGTATGGATGAGGGTAATCACAAGAAAAGGAACTGTAATAAACGGTCATAGCATTACAAAGGCTAAAAACCATTGTTCTAAATACTGATGGTCTCTCATCCTTGAAATTCTTATGTTGCCTCCTAAAGCTCTGGTATGATGGGATTTGGAGATGAGAGTTGTTTGTTTGTTTTGGCAGGCATAATTAAGTCATGAGGGTAAAGACATCCCTGATGACATTAATGCTTACCTAAGAAGAGAAACTCTATCTCTTTATCATCGAAGCTGTTCTGTCTCCAAACTAGGAAGAACCCTTCCTAGAGTCCAGTCATGCCTCTCTGTTCGTGATCTGCTAGCCATCAGCACTAGAAGAAAATAGTTCTGTTGCTAAAGTCAGCTAGTCTGTGGTGTTCAGTGGCAGCATTGTGAAGATCTCAAGCTAGTACATTAGAAATCTGTATTAGAAGAGTGAAGCAGATGACAATTCTGCCGGATGAGCATTCAATGCAACATTTTCCTTTGCTTCTCCCATGCATCAACTTCAGCTATCAAGTATGCGCACACAAGCTCATGATGAAAGCTCAGCTTTTGTTCACTGGTATTCTGGGAGTCAACTGGGGAAAATGAAAGAGGCCACTGGAGAAAGCTATGTGTGATGGGAGGAAATACTATATTTTTAAACAAGTAACTTCTAAAGTATAGTAGTGTATCTATCTTTGCGCTAACATGAGAAGGTCCTTCAGTTATCCACAGGTATGTGCACCTTTCCTCTTTGATGAGGTCTGGTACATTCAAGGTGGCATATTGTGATAGGATACCATTGAACCATTTCTAAAGAGGTACTCTTACAGTTCAAATTGCTCACCATCAATCATGGGTCCTTCATCACATTGGAGTCTTTACTAGGAGGCATTGATGTTTCTGACTGTAACTCCAACTGTAGAGAAGTCTTGTATTATGCATACTTTTTGAAAAAGTCAAATAACATAATGGGTAAAAAGAGATCTAAAGAAAATTCCAGAGTAGAACCATGTGAAATATATATATTCATCTTTGTCCTTCAACCACTGAGTGAGTTGACACCCGAGTAAAGTGCTGTAATTTCTGTCTCTTCATTGTACATTGAGCATATCACTTGTCAAATGTCCAATGGCCCTAGTCTCTAGTCAGAAAATATTTGTGACATAATTATCATTAAAGAATTTTGCTGTCCCTTCATGCTGGATGATACAGGGAAAAGGAGGTTCTCCTCTTGAGGTTCTTAGTTGTTGTAATAAAATATTTTAGAACTATTTCAAAAGGATGCTCAAAAGTACAATTTTATTAGAATTCAGAAAAAAAAACAAAGAAAATCTAGGGCAGACAGGATGTACTCTTAGCGCTGCTCGGAGAAGAGTGGAGAAGGAAAGAAAAAAATAGTTATGCCATTTAAGCTAGCATGGAGGTCAGACACATGGTGGGCCTGCAGCTGCATGGTAGAGAGTCAAGCATTAGAAAGTGAATGAAAACATCCAACATGTTGGGAAAGCACATTAACAAAAGCATGCTTATCCAATGGATAGAAAGAAGAAAATGAAAAGCTATATATTTTTTTCTGTGTAATTCAGAAGCATAGGCAGAGTTACCAAACTGCACAGCTGGGGCCTGGTGAGCTACTGGGTTAGGGGTGGAGATTCTTGGAAAGACATGTAGGATCTCATTAAAAGTCTATTTGTTCTCCCAATCTCTTTAGTATGGCTTAAGATGATCCCGACTTCCAGTTCAAACCCTTGTCTAGATGTTCCAACTGGCCCAATTACAAGGTTAATGTTCCACCTGTGCTGGTTACTTTTAAGCCAACTTGACATAAACTAAAGTGGAGAAGAGAAAATGTCTCCATGAGATTGGGCTGCCGGCAAAACTATAGGAAATTTTCTTAGTCCATTGTGGGTGGGTCTACCCTAGGCTGATGGTCCTCAGTTCTATAACAAAGCAAGATGAGCCATCTATGGGGAGCAAACCAGTAAGCCAGTAAGCAGTACCCCTCTGTGACCTCTGCCTCAGTTCCTGCCATTTAATAATGCTAAGAAATGAAAACCATGACATTTTCAGTGTACCGCGCCACTGTCAGCTCAATGTTACTTAAAAGTGTTAAATATAAGAGGGCCAGAGTGTAATATGAACCTAACTTCTCAGCTTCAGCCCCCCAGGTCCCAGCCCAACTTTATTACAGTGATTGATACGTAAAATGTTCTGAGGGAATCTGAAAAGATAATTTATTACAGTACTAAACTTAGAGCTACTGAAGAAAAATCTCCAAATTGTCTTCACATTTGGTAACATTTCTGGGTATCTCCTAAGGTGGAATAGTATCTTATTTCCCAGTAGACTTGTAGACATTTGAATTATAATTTAAATTTTAGAAAATGCACAAATCTGCCTCTCATTACATATTAATATGGTCCTAATTGCTGTATAACTATTAGCAATTTAGCTGTATTATTTAAAGCATGCATAAATACATGTTTAATATTTTGGCTTTTCCCATGTATAAAAATAAGCCAGTTTGAAATATTAATGCATACAGTGACCCAAGACCTTTGGAAGGCATTCTGCTTTCAGAACATTTCATTGAGTATTAATTAAAGACTTCTTGCTAATTGGCTCTGTGAAGGTTACATGTTATTTTTTTTCCTTTGGACCAGATAATGACTTAAATTACATGTACTGCAAAAAAAAAAAAAACCTTTGTAACCTTTAAATTACATGAAAATATAGCTAAATTGTTGTTTCTGTATTAAGTCAGCATAAATCCCATTGAGATTGTTCAAATACCAAAGAGAATAATTCCTGTTGCATTATCTGACATTTAATTAGTTATTGAGGATTTTCATAGCCCTTCCATCCTCCCATTACATTTGTTTTTCACAATAAGCCCAAGAGTATAGTCATATGGACATTACAGTCTTTAATATCTGAATATTTGTTCAATAACAAGAGATAGCTGACTAGCATGAAATCATTTCAGAAAGCACCTTCATGTGTTAGCTGAAGTTCCTTTCTGGTGTTCTGAGGTACATATTCATCATGGGCTATATGTACATGGCTGTATACTGGGGTCTACACTCATAATAACTTCTGTGGTTTTAGCTGTATTCGGTGGTTTTACATTCTGCTGCTTTCTAATTTGGGCTAAAATAAAACTATTTGATGTTGGTATTTAAGCAAGTTTTCTGGAAAATCCCTGGGAGGTACCCATCTTCTGTGAAGAGGCCATATTCAAACAGTGTAGTAGAAATGGCCAGTTTTCAATTCCAGGAACATGCACCAAAAGCAATTGTCTTAAAACTTGCTGTGAGGGGGAGTCTCTGGGAAGAAGCTCTACATGCACAGGCTGGTTGCCTGAGTAGGGACTTCAGTTATGTGCAAAGTTGGAAGGTCAAGCCCAGAGCCAAATTACCTTGTGTCATTTTTTAATCACTGTTATAGCAGTCCATTGCCTACCTGTGCATTTGGCCTAATAGACTAATACACTAATCCTTTGGAATTTGTGAACAGGCCCTGGGTCTTCCCCAACTCAAAAGCTAAGAATGTCTGTCATAAGTCGTCATCAGAGGTTATCATTGATTTTCATTCTTAACTGTTTTTATTTATTATTTATTATGATATTACTTATTTTTTGAGACATGGTCTCATTATGTAGCTTTGTCTTACTATATAGTTTTTCCTAGCTGAAACTTGCTGTATACCCTGAGATTTTGCCCTAAACTCACAGAAATATTCCTGCCTCTGCGTCCTGAGTGCTGGGATTAAAGGCACCACTATCACATCTAATCCTGAGGCTGCTTTTCTGTAATTCATGTATCTGCTCTACCTACCAAGGTAAGTGGGAAGTGTCTTTATTTCTGGCTTTCTTTTTTTCTGTCAATACAAAAGTTCTGTGAAATGGTTACCATATTGGAATACAGATTGCACATTAAGCTAGATCTATGTTAAGAAGGCATGTGGACGATTACATGATAAGGAAAGAACTTGGCCTATGTTTTCTTGTGATGCAGATAAAAATAAGAAAGCTGAGGCTGTGCACCCTCCCCATGTACATCAGTGAGCCACTTGTTTTCAATTTTTTTGGCAGACTTATAGAGCCAATTAGCTTGGTAATATATATTCAACTTTAATGGGCAAGTAAATAATTAATGTTATTGCCTTTGTAGATTTAGCTTTTGAGATATAAATTAACATAATTAAAAGAGTAATGTTTCAGTATGCATTCTACCAGCCAAGTTTAAATCAAGCAATTAAACTGTAGGTTTTCTGTACCAAATGAGCTCAGCTCACAATGACACAGATGAGACACGTAAATTTGTTTTTGTTTTGTTTGGGGATATTTTTTTGTCTTTATAGGCTGATTGAAAAAACATGAAGGAAAATGTTTCTCATGTATGTAGTCAGTAAATTATCCTAAGCACTACTTATATGTTTTAAATCAGTTTTCTGATCCTTTAATCTTCAACCCAGCACTTAAAGATGGTCCTGTTTGCCACTTTTCTGTGAAACTCTCTTGGCAAAAGAAGAGACATTGTTAGTAACTGCATATGTTGATCTAAAACTTTGCAAATTATATGCTTACATCTAGAGATCAGGGTTGAGGTGATTTACATGGAACATTTATCCCAACTGGATGTCTTGGATTTGCAAGGCCAGCTATGAGAGGGGTCTGCTAGGCTATGCTATTCACTGGGATATAAAGGGGCATAAACCAAGAGTTTGTGTTCTTCCTTAGATAGGAAATGCGTGAACAGGTGTATTTTATCTTTCCTTTGAAACCGTCTTTCCAGGATACTGTCCAACAGATCTTAGACTAGAGCCATCTATTTTGTGAATATATTGTTCCTAGCTGAGTGGGCAGAAAATGAAGCTGTCTATGTGGGGATAATTGAACGACAGACATTTTTTTTTAATCTTCAAGCAATACCGACATGCAATTAAACATTCAGTGGCTAATGATCTGCATTCAACTGCTTACCACTCTGAGGCTGACTATTAAAAGTAGGATTTTGACTCATATTAGACTGGGTGTGTGTATTGTCTGAGTCTCTTAGGGAGATGAAAACAACCGCTTCTCTTTCTTGTCCACTGAACTGCCCATACATTAATCCCTCTTTTAGTGATGTTAAGTATATGAAAATGCAAAAGTGACATTTATCTTTAATTTTCTGACTCAGTAGTGATTTGGTATTTTAGTATATCTAATATCATAAGGGGGCAAGACTTATCTTCTTTACCTTGGAGAGAATTGTTAGCATTTATTAGGAAATGTGTATTCTATTCCTTGCACTTTTTGAGGGTAGAACATATTTCATCCCTCTGGTGTTAGCTCTCCATTTAAAGAGTCTTTATCAACAGGCCAGAGTCTAATTAAAAGTTTCGTTCAGATGTAATAAATCCCCCAACTACCTTTCTTTTGTCCCAGTTGTATTTTTCTCTCTTCTAAATCAGTATTCATTGCTTCTGATATGTATTATCAATATTTATAAACAAGTAAAACTTTTGGTTTTTACTATCTTCTAATACTCCTAATCTTAAAACACAAGTAGTAGCCACCTGATTAACCCATCATTGACCTTAGAATTATTCTAATGGTCAGTGGTTCTAGATTTTTTTTTGTTCAAAACTATGGCCTCCTCCTTAGGGGAATGTATGATAATGACTAGAACACATTTAACATAAATTATAAAGGACACATGCATTCCCCTAGCAGCTACCCATGGATTGGTTTAAAAATATTCTTCAGTATAATAAGGCCCATCAAGAATGAGCCAGCCCCCTCTGATTTTATTACAGTGCAGTAGTAACATATAAATACAATCGTATCATTCTGTTTTAAATTATGTCACATTAGTGATCCATATTTGGTCCTATTAATTTAAATTTGTATCATTTCTACTTTCTTCTTAGTGGATTCAAATGCCATATGTGAATCTGTCTTTCCATGTGCTTTTCTAATCAACTGGATGTTTCAGGTCTTTATGTTCCTGCCTCTTTCGTCCTTGCCTCTGTTTGGGGAAAATATATTTTATACCACTGAGAAAGATACTTTTCTTTCTCCTAACCTGAAATTTCTGAAAAAGGTTGATGTTATAAACCAGTTGTATTTTTATAAGATGATGTCTGCTATAGATTATGGTCATTAAATAAATATTTGTTTCACATAGTAAAGAAAATGTAATGGATATCTTTCAAAATACTGTGTAGAATAGATATTGACTTGAATTTCTGCCATTTCTTGAGATAGAACTGTGGCAGATATTCTACCGTGGAGCTGTGTCCACAGCCATGACAAGTTTTTAATTTTATCTGAAACAAGCATATAAGGGGTCTTATTTAATTTCATTTTAGGGAAGCTGGGCGGTGGTGGTGCACGCCTATAATCACAGCACTCTGGGAGGCAAAGGCAGGAGGATTTCTCTAGAAATCCTGGTCTGTAGCCTGGTCTACAGAGTGAGTTCCAGGACATCCAGGGCTATACAAAGAAACTCAGTCTCAGAAAAAAAAAATCCAATTTCATTTTAGGGTGCTCTGAGCACTGATACCATTTAAGACAGTTAAGATCCACATATGAAATTTCTACCAAATCTTAATGCTTTTCCTAAGCAAACATTACTCTTGTTTTATAAATTTTGTGGAGGCAAACATCCAGAAAGATGAATACAAACTTAAGAGGGTTGGTCAAGTTTACTATATAGCTCTGTATTGCATTACGCCAACACAGAGGTCCAGCTGACAAACATCAGTGTGTTCCCTCAGGTTCCTGTTATAACTTGTAATGCACAGAGTCCATAGGGAATGGGAGGTCAAAAAATGGCACCTTTGTGTTATTTATTCAAAAATAACAGAACCCGAAGGAGTGTAGGCAGAGGAGTGGTGGCAAGATGAAATCTACAAAAGAGAAAATCTGTTTCATAGCATTCTTAAAAACTCATATAGAACTGTGCCACTGTGACAGCAGTTTCAGGGCCAGCCCCCAGAAGTCTCAGAGTTGAACAAATGCTGCTTAGTGGTCAGAACCAACAGCATCATGGGTTCTTTGATCTCACATTTCTGGCCTGTGCTGGAGGAGCTTGCCTTCTTGGGAACTAAGACTCCTCCTGAACAAGTCTTTTCTTTTTATTTTACTCCTTGATTTTGTGGCTTTACCCTCTTTCACTCAGCTCCAGGGTATACTGCTATTTTGTTTTGTGCAGTGTAAAAGGACAGTGGAATGCTTAAATGGAGGAGGAAGCCATCCCATATAATATCTGAGTCTTTTTCTTACTATTAACATCATCTTAAGATGTTAAAACTCTTTATTGTAGCCTGAGAAGTCTGGAGGACCTCATCCAAATATTTCATTCTGCTTCATTAGCATGTGCCATCCTCAAAGGTGCATAACTTTCATTCATGCAGGGCTTCTTTAAGTTCTTTGAGCAGATGGCTGACCCCTGCCCTGGATTTCTATATATAGTATCTTCTACCTGAGACATGCTGTTTTTTCACCTTGGAATTTTATTCAGCCAACACTCTTTAGACCTTGGTCTCATAGAGGCTGCTTCACTCTCAGGCCAGGTGTGTGTAATCCTTTGATATGTGATTCTACAGCCCCCCCCCCTCACCCAGAGCATTTGCAATCCAGTATGTGAGTTACCACCACATGGCAAATATTTCAAAGACAGTCATGTATATTAATCTAATTAGGGTTCATGAGTTTCTAACACTATCTTGAATTAGGAATCAGAGGTCTTCCTTCACCTAAAGCAAATAATGAGACCCAAGGTACTTAGGTTTCTTCAGTCATAGAACACCGATATTTTATTTCAACTCCGGAGTTATCAGGAGGTATGTTTTACTTTTACTATACTGTAATATTGAATGTATCCCTTCTCAGTATGACTTCCTTTATGACAGGTTGTGCAGCCCAGTGCCATGTTCTGAGTATGGACTTTTGGACTTTGCCGTGCTTTCATTCTCAGTCCTACTAAGGTGGGCATGTGTTAGATTTCCTCATGTGTAGTGGCTATTCTTGGTTGTCAACTTGACTATATCTGGAATGAACTACAATCTAGAATTGGAAGGCTCACCAGTGATCCTAATCTGGAGGCTCAGAGATATGTTTCTGACCTGGATCTTGGCATGAAGATCTTGAAGCATAGTGGCTATGAATTTCAGAAGATTAAGACAAGGAGATCACTGAGTTCAAGATCATCTGGGATTAAAGGCATGGAGGTACACCTTCTGCTGGAGACCTACAGCCTTTAATCTGGGCTACATCCTTTGCTGGAGATATATATATATATATATAAGGACATTGGAAGAAGGAAGATTTACTCACTCTTCCTTGCCTGCTTGCCTCGTGGGACTCATCAACTGCTAGATCCTTGGACTTTCATCCAAGGTGCTGCTGACCATTGTTGGGGAGTTGGACTATAGACTGTAAGTCATCGACAAATTCCCTAACTATATAAAGACTATCCATACGTTCTGTGATTCTAGAGAACCTAAACTAATACATCATGTGTGGAAAATGTTATACTTTCGATTATTTGTTATAGAAACAAATGACTTGAAATTTATTTATAAAGCTTAGGTTTAATGTTGATGATTTCTGCTATTTCTTTTCACTGACCTCTATATGACTTTGATGTATTTCTTCTCCAGATATTATGGCACCCATCTTTCTCTTTTAACTTATTTGTACTGAGTTCTCAAAGAATCCCAAATGCATTTTCCTAAAATGAATATTGGTACTTTTTGCTCACTTATAATGTCTAGCTCTCCTTCCCCTTAGAGTATGCTTTCAGAAATTCTCTCTGCAGGCATTGTGAGACTGTATAGCACTGGATCAGTTATTAACATCAGCAAAATGAATTTCAGAAAGTAAGAACCAATTTTTTGTTCTCATATTTCCTCTTAGAAATTAGCTTTTTCATGTACATAGGCTTTTTTTTCCAAGTAAGTACTCTCTCCCCCATAGCCAAGATAACTTTTCAAATTAATATAATGATTTGTTCCATTCTAGGGGGTAATTATCTATAATGTTTTATTTTTAGAGTAATATCCAGTAATTTTCAGAAACTGGAGCTTGTCATAAAATCATTGAAAGATAAGTAATGTTCCTCTGACTGCTCTGGGAGACTGGCTCAGTGGATTCCAACTCTACTTAAGAAGGGAATTTAACATCCAGGTTTCCAGCTTATATAAGCTACAGGGAGTTGTGGGTGTGGGCAGACAGGGATAATTGAGAAAGAAAATACATTTGAATGAAGAAAAAGTTAGGAAATACTTCTACAAATTAGATATATGCATTCTATTTAAGAAGAAAAATGGAAGGTTGTAACTCTAGAATGTGGCTGGACAAAGGTGTGCAACCTGCACATGACCGAGGCAATTTATAAAAGCAACAGTCTATTGGGGACTTACCATTTCAGAGTTTGAGTTCATTACCATCATGGTGGGGAGCATGGCAACAGGCAGTCAGGCTGGGAACCAGAGCATTAGCTGGGAGTTTATACTTAGATCTACATGCATGAGATATATGGAAAGAGGGAACTAACTTGGAATAACATGAACTTCTGAAACCTCAGATCCCATCACCAGTAACAAGCCTTTTCCAGCAATGTCCCACTTCTGAACCCTCCCTAAACAATTACACCAATTGGGGACATGGTATTTAAACACATGAGCCTATAGGGGTCATTTCCATTTAAACCACCACACTCCCCAATCTATTTTGCCTTTTTTCTGGGAGGGCATATCCCATTTTTTAATTTCTAATGAGCTCTAAATAATAAGTCTATTTAGATCCTGGGAACACCCAAAAGACAAAAATGGCATCCAGTATTGATAGTTTTGGCATAGTGTGATTCAAAATGAGATCAATGTGGGCATAAAAGACCATGTCACAGAGGATCATCTACATTAGGTTAAGAATTTGGTGTCTTATGTAAAGGAAGGGAGGCTTTCACAATTTTAAAAATAGATGTGGAAACATTATTTTTATAGGCTTTTCCCAATGTGGGGGAGAAGGCATGTTGGGATCAACATTGAGAGGATATGATAGTAATCCAGGTGAGCAGAAATCTACTTTTGATATCTCAGACTGGAGTTTGGGAGAGAGATGCATGGCAGTTCTGGGAATCATCTTTTTGTAAGAGTCAGTGATTCAGCCATCCAAAAGAAATTGATTAGGCAGCTATATTGCTGATGCACCATGAAAGATGATCCTGACTCTTCTTAGAGATATAATCTCATAGCAACTTTCCTTGTCCCCAGGCTCTTAAAATAATTTCTGCCCCATTTTCCCTGATGTCCCCCGAGCCTTAGGCACAGGAGTGGGTTTATAGATATATCCACTGGGACCAGGCATACTTACAACCATTTATTGTCTGTGTTTTAACTGTTTGTGATTTTCTATAATCATTTCTTTCTCTTGCAAAGACACGTTTCCTTGATAAGGAATGAGAGCTAAATGTACATGTAAGTATAGATGCTTAGAATGCAGTCAGATATTACGCTGATTTTATATATGGATGGTGGTAGTATATGATCCATGATCTCACTAGGCCTGGATAGTTGACTAGATTCCCATGACCTGCACATGATTTACTTCCTGTTGAGTGGCCTTAAGCCCAGTTACAGAGCTGTTGGTTTTCACCAAGATAGAAATCTGCCTAAAAAATACTGAAGAAGAGCATTGCCAATAGGACAATAACATAGAAGGGAGAATCTCATGGCCCACCCGTAGGCAAAGAAGTACAGGCAATGAATGAAGGCTGAGAATGGAAAAAAATGTATTTTCCAGGGATAAAACCCCTAATTTGTTTTCTAAAACCAGTGGTCCATTCAGAACTCATATAAATATGAATTATGCTTGATAGACTGGGTTGTATTTATATGTTTATCTTTATATATTGTAAACTAACAACTAAAAGAAGAGAGGCTATAATTTCAAGAGGGAGCCTTGAAGGTTCTGAAAAAAAGAAAGAGAAAAAAATATTAAAGACTAAAAACTTTAAGAAGAACTTCAAAAAGCAACTACCATTCTCCATTCTTGTGGTGGTGGGCCATGTGTGTGTGTGTGTGTGTGTTTGGAAAGTGTTATCTGAGGCTAGTCAGTTAAAGCTGGCTGCAAGTGAAGGGTATTGTAAGTTTTCCTATCAATTGTAAATGAATTGAGGGATCTTATCATTTGTTTTCCTTTTTTTTTAAAACATTTCCCCTCTTATAGATTTTTCCAGCTTGGAACTTTCAGTAAGTGAGATGTCAAATTAAGATAGACATTTTTGGAATTTTACCAAGTGGTTCATGTGAGTTCATGAGCATCACTTGGGCCAGATGGCTAAGAACAATTATCAAGCATTTCTTTAGACTCGCATGTTTTTTGGGAAACTTTATAATAAGTCTAATTTCACTCCACATTTGCCTGGGAAGAGGAGCAAAAGGGAAGTAATAACCAGAGCATGTAATTATGTAATTCACAGGATTCTAAGGATACTTAATAAATATTAAAAAGGAACTTTGCTGGCATTAAGACTAGGAAGCATGAGATTCTTCAGAGGCATCTGGTCAGAAATCCTGAAACAAGACTGAGATAACTCCTCAATCTTCCATATTGAAGTACAGAAAAATTATGTTATGGTTTTATAGGTAAATTGAAAATTGGGGATTCAAAGTGGTATGCATGCTACCAGGGTTTGGACAAATATATCTGGCGGGTATTTTAATGCCCTTATAGTTGAGATACCTGAAGCTAGATAAATGGAGTGACACCTGTTTTCTCAGCTATTTAAGTTCTATGAGCAAGAGCTTGGATGTTCAAGTGACTCCCAGTCCATCATTGTGTTGCTCCTTGGTGTGATGTATTGCTTTCATTCCCTGGCCAGGCTTTATGTGGCTGGTTTTTTATGTCTGTGTTGTTTTATAAACTTTCTGTAATCTACCTCTTGATAGGGCTAAATATGTTTCTAAATCAAATTTAATCTTTTTGGTTTCTAATGTGATTTCAATGAAGGCTTATTTCCAGTGCAATGGTTTTTGCAATTATAGTGGAGGCTCAGCTTATGTGCATCTAATTTATGCAAATTCGACTGTACGTGCATAGCAAATAAAGACAGAACTATTTAAATGGCAGAGAGGATTCGGTCCCCTGTTTCATGCCATGAGCATGTGCCCCAGAGTACAAGCAAAGATTTTATTTTCCTTCACCCTCTCCCCCTTCTTCTTTCCTTTCCTTACATTTTAATAAAGCAAAGACTTTGACTGTAATTTTATTATTTACAAATACTTACTTTTCACACTTCATGGCCCCTAAGCATCAGTCTTTATTTCACTTGCTCAAATAAATAGAATTCTCTGCTATAATACTGGGGGGAGAGAATGTTTTACTTGGGTTAATATATTCACTCAATGAACATGTAATGATAACAGATTATGTCTAGGTACTGTTATGGATATAGGGAATACAATAGTCATAGCAAAAGTATTTGATGTTGAATACTTTATAGCATGGAGACTTGTGACATAGGCGATGTCAGCATCAGCATACTGTGTCCAAAGGCATTTCTAGTCTGACATGGTTGTGTGTGGTTGTCCCTGAAGTGATAACTGTTGATAGTAAACCTCATGTATAGCTGTAATTGACCGTCTTACATGAAAATATTCTAAAGAAATACTTGTGTCTCTGAATCTAACTATCAAATTGCTGAAGGAAGAGACACTCCCCCCAACCCCCAATGGGAATTTTTCCCAGATTCTCATGCTAAAAGAAAGAAGTCCAAGCCAGCGTGGTAGCTTCTCTCCTAGAATGAGATTTCCCATAGATATAACAATATGTGATGTCACCTCATATGCTGAGACCAAAGCTCTAAGATAATGGTTCTTTGACTGTAAGGATCACACCAGGATTGCTTCTATGTGCATATCCCCAGCCCTGTTTGTAAATTTTAACCCTTTTTCAGCCCTTGAAAAACAAACCTGAGTAGTATTAAAAACAATGAATTCATGAAATTTTTAGGCAAAAGGTTGGAACTGGAAAATATCATCCTAATTGAGGTAACCAAATCACAAAAGAATACACATGGAATGCAATCTCTGATAAGTGGATATTAATTAGCCCAGAATCTCTGAATACCCAAGGCACAATTAGCATAACAATGACTCCCATGAAGAAGTAAAGAGAGGGTCCTGATCCTGGAAAGGCTTGATCCAGCATTGGAGGGGAATATAAGGACAGAGAAAAAGGAGGGAGGTGATTGGAGAATGGGTGGAGAGAAGAAGGTTTATGGGACATATGGGGAGGGGGGAACTGGGAAAGGGGAAATCATTTGGAATGTAAACAAAGAATATAGAAAATTTTTAAAAATTAAAAAAAAAAGAAAGACAAACCTGGAGAATAGTAACTGGACTTCTTTGCCCCACTATATTTAATCAATCTCCTGTTTTTCTGTTTTTCATTATTAATTTAGATCCTTAATTGGCTTGTTAAGGATGGGTGTCCAAACCTGGATTGGGCTGCAGGTAGTGATCCTCAAAGATGATAACATAAACACTTTGAAATGCAAGCAATGCCTGCCAAAAGGAACCATGTTCTTGCTATATGATACAGCATTATATTCCTTGGTGTTTTTTTCTAAGTAAATGGGAAATTTGTGTTCACACACCAATCTACTTGAGCATAGTTATAACAGTAGATCTCATAATTGCCCCATACTTGAAATCAGCTGACATGCACTTCATGAGGCAAATAGATAAATAAGCTGTCATACATCTGTGTGACAGAGCATCATTCAGTGCTAAAAGAAAATGAACTATTGAAATACTTTTGAAGGAAACTTAAATGAATTTTACTAAATCAAAAAAAAAAAGTAAAATAGGTCACTCTGTAACAGATGTATATTATGAAAATACTGAGACATGATGTAACTGTCCTGGCAGAGATTCTAAAGAGACACTTCTGTCTCTCACTTTGGCTATCAAACTATTAAAAAGATAGACACCAAAAATTTAGACTTCCCCAAGCAATTTCATATTAGTCAGCTTATCAAGAACCAGTGACTAAACTTGACTTTTTGGAGCACAGATAGTGAACCTAAATCAGGTAGAAATAACTTTGTGAAAAAGAAAAAAAAATATGATAGAGACAGTAAATCATACAGTGAATTGTATCTATAGTAGAATATAGTAGTACTACTATAGGGACAGTGAAATAATCAGTAATCATGAGAGATCTGGAGGGAGGGTTAGGTAGATAAATGTTGTCCAGGAATTTTTATGACAGATAAACTATTTGGTATGACACTATAGGGATGGATATATGTTACTATAGATACTTCAGAGCTCTAGTGTGTAACTATGATGAAAAAATCTACTATAAACTATGAACTCTGGATGATCATATTGCTTTTAATGATTAATTGATTATAGCATAGGTGCCTTTCTGATTTCTGTACTGTTGGTGGGACATGCCAGGCTTTTAGGAGAGCAAATAAAGCATGGTGGTTTTTGGAAACTATGGTAAGGTGAATTACTGAATCCAAGGCTATGTGTATATATACACATATACAGGTATAACTAATTCTTTCATCTGTATTTATTGTACATACTTTTTTACTTGAGGGATAATACAGTATTAATAGGAACACAGAAACTTTTTTTAGATGCATGAGGAACATGGTTGTATAGTACTGCACTTAAGCATTTGTGATGCATCTGACCTCAAACACCCCAGTGCCCTTAGATAAACCATTTTATTTCCATCTTTGAAATATATGGCTCAACTGGCTAATCCCTATGGCTTTCTTCCGTTTTGTTTCTTAATGTATTTTAGCTGAATGATTAAGAATTTTTCCTAATCATTGAACCATATTAGAACATAATACCTTCACTGTAATGAATTTCAAGTTACTTTTTTTGTTCCTTGACTAATAAAAATGTTTTAAAATGTATAGTCTGTCCAGTATTCTCGTGGGCTTCCCTGTGGGGTACAGTCTGAGACTCCCTTATCAAGCTCCCTGTAAAATGCTTGCAGAACAATTTCTTACACATACGACTGGAATGATATATGGGGATTCAGGGTTCCCTCTTGGGGTTCTTAGTCTCATTAATACAATAATTTAAGAATGGATTCAAACAGAAGCTCAAGGGCAATTTTATTAGAATTTAAAAGAAAAATCCCTAGGGTAGGCAGGCTGTAAGTCTCAGCAACTGCAAGGATGAAGAGGATGGGGTAGAAAAGAGGAAAAGTCACTCCAATTTAAACTGCATGAAATGGATATGAGCCCATGCCTGACTAGTGGCAATATGGTGGGGAAGGCAGATTAGAGAAAGTAACACAATGTTAGTGGGACACCAAGAGCTAAGAAAAGCATGCTTAGAAAGGAGGAGCTAGAGGAAGGACTGAAGGAGCTGAAGGGGTTTGCAACTCATAGGAAGAACAACAACCAGAATCAAGAAGAATCAACCAACCAGACACCCCAGAGCTCCCAAGAATTAAACCACCAACCAAAGAGTACACGTGGAAAGACCCATGGCTCTAGCCACATATGTAACAGAGGATGGCCTTGTTGGGCATCAATGGGAGGAAAGGCCCTTAGTCCAGGGGAATGTCAGGACAGGGAGTCAGGAGTGGGTGGGCAGGTGGGTGAGCACCTTCATAGAAGGTGGGAGGGAGGATGGGATAGGGGGTTTTTGAAGGGGGAATGGGGAAAGGAGATAACATTCGAAATGTAAATAAATAAAATACCCAATAAAAATAAGGGAAAAAAGATTATTTAAGTCAAAAAAGAAAAGAAAGAATGGAGACAGAAAGAAGACAAAGATAAGACTTTTTGCTGATAAATAGATCCAGTAAGATATTGCACTAGGACTGGGGATTCTAGGAAGGAAAAATGTAGTATCTTATTAAAAGACTAATTTCTATTTCTGGGCAGCAGACCCATTGTATTACAAGCTATAAAAATTTATTGATAGTGGTGGTGTTTAAGAAACCCTTCCTGACCATATTTTCTCCTGTGACTGAGCAGGCAGGTTCAGTCAGGAGCACAGGGAACATAGGAGTGGCAGAGCAGCTGGGACAGGGTCAGTTGTCAGTTCCACCTGCACCCAGGAGCTGGGCAGTGCCAGGGCAAAGCCGGTAACCCAGGGGTGCTGAGACAGGCTTGCAGCCCCACAGGAGGGACAAGCACCAGCCAGAGACAGTAGGACCAACTAACACCAGAGATAGTCAGATGGTGAGAGGCAAATGTAGGAATCTTATCAACAGAAATCAGGGCAATATGCCACCATCTGAACCCAATTCTCCCACAAGAGCAAGCCCTAGAGAACTCACCAAAACAGAAAAGCAAGATTTGGATTTAAAAACACAGCTCATGATGCTGATAGGGGGATTCAATAATGACATAAATAATTCTCTTAAAAAAATACAGGAGAACACAGATAAACAGGTAGAAGCCCTTAAAGAATTAAAGGAAAGCACAACCAAACAGGTGAAGGAATCAAACAAAACCATCCGGGATCTAGAAATAGATGTAGAAACAATAAAGAAATTGCAAAGGGAAACAACTCTGGACATAGAAAATCTAGTAAAGAAGTCAGGAGTCATGGATACAAGCATCAAAAACAGAATACAAGTAATAGAAGAGAGAATCTCAGATGCAGAAGATACCATAGAAAGCATTGACACAACTGTCAAAAAATGCAAAAAGCTCCTGACCAAAACATCCAGGAAATCCAGGACAAAATGAGAAGACCAAATCTAAGGATTATAGGTATAAAAGAAAGTGAAGATTTCCAACTTAAAGGGCCAGTAAATGTCTTCAACAAAATTATAGAAGAAAACTTCCTAACATAAAGAAAGAGATGCCCATGAACATACAAGAGGCCTACAGAACTCCAAATAGATTGGACCAGAAAAGAAATTTCTCCATCACATAATAATTAAAACACCAAAAGCACTAAACAATACTATTAAAAACAGTAAGGGAAGAAGGTAAAGTAACATGTAAAGGCAGACCTATCAGAATTATACCAGACTTCTCACCTGACACTATGAAAACCGGAAGAGACTGGGCAGATGTCATACACAAATTCCAGTCCAGGCTACAATAACCAGCAAAACTCTAAATTACCATTGATGAAGAAACCAAGGTATTCCATGAAAAATCAAATTTATACAATATCTTTCCACAAATCTAGCCCTTCAAAGGATAATGAATGGAAAACACCAACAAAAGTAGGGAAACTACACACTAGAAAAAGCAAGAAATTCATCTTCTTTAACAACCAAAAAGAAGAGAGACACACAAACATAATTCTACCTCTAATAATAAAAATAACAGGAAGCAACAATCACTTCTCCTTAATATCTCTTAATATCAATGGACTCAATTCTCTAATAAAAAGACATAGACTGGATAGGTAAGCTGGACACAATATTTTCCTGCAAACAGGAAATTCACCTCAGGCACAAAGACAGACACCACCTCAGAGTAAAAGGCTGGAAAACAATTTTCCAAGCAAATGGTCCCAAGAAACAAGCTGGTGTAGCCTATCTAATATTGATTAAAATCAACTTTCAACCTAAAGTAATCAAAAAAATAAGAAAGGATACTTCACACTCATCAAAGGAAAAATCTACCAAGATGAACTCTCAATTCTGAACTTATATGCTCCAAATACAAGGGCTCCCACATTCATAAAAGAAACTTTACTAAAGCACAAAGAACACATTGCACCCACACCATAATTGTGGGAGATTTCAACACCCCAATCTCGTCAATGTACAGATCAGGGAAACAAACTAATCAGAGAAACAGTGAAACTAACATAAGTTATGAACCAAATGGATGTTACAGATATCTGTAGAACATTTTATCCTAAAACAAAAGAGTATACCTTCTTCTCAGCACTTCACAGTACCTTCTCCAAAATTAACCATATACTAGATCACAAAACAGACCTCAGCAAATATAAGAAAATTGAAATAATTCCATGTACCCTATCAGATCACCACAGATATGGCTGGTCTTCAATAACAATAAAAATCGCAGAAATCACACACACACACAAACACACACACATGGAAACTGAACAACATTCTACTCAACAATAACTTGGACAAGGAAGAAATAAAGAAAGAAATTAAAGACTTTTTAGAATTTAGTGAAAACGAAGGTACAACATTATAGGATATAATGAAAGCAGTGCAAAAAGGGAAACTCAGCTCTGAGTGCCTCCAAAAAGAAACTGGAAAGAACATACACTAACAGCTTAACAACATAGCTGAAGGCTCTAGAACAAAAAGAAGCAAATACATGGCAGGAAATAATCAAACTCTGGGTGAAATCAACTAAGTGGAAACAAGAACTATACAAAGAATCAACCAAACCAGGAACTGGTTCTTTGAAAAAACCAACAAGATAGCTAAACCCTTAACTAAATTAACCAGAGGGCACAGACATAGTATCTAAATCAGCAAAATTAGAAATGAAAAGGGAGACATAACAATAGATACTGAGGAAATCCAAAAAATCATCAGATCCTACAACAAAAGCCGATACTCAACAAAAATGGAAAATCTAGATGAAATTGACAATTTTCTAGACAGATACCAGGTACCAAAGTTAAATCAGCATCAGATAAATGATCTAAACAATCCCATAACTCCTAAAGGAATTAAAGTAGTCATTGATAATCACCCAACCAAAACAAAAAACAAAAAACAGAAAAAACAAAAAACCCAGGACCAGATGGGTTCACTGCAGAGTTCTATCAGACCTTCAAAGAAGACATAATATCAATACTCTTCAAACTATCCACAAAAGAGAAAGAGATGGCACACTACCCAATTTGTTTTATGAATCTGCAATTACTCTGATATCTAAACCACACAAAGACCCAACAAAAGAAATGGAACTTTAGACCAATTTCCCTTATGAATATCGATGCACAAATGCTCAATAAAATTCTTGTCAACCAAATCCAAGAACACATCAAAATGATCATCCTCAATGATCAAATAGGCTTCATCCCAGGGACATGGGGATAGTTCAATATATGGAAATCCATATGTAATCACTATGAAAACTCAAAGAAAAAATCCACATGATCATTTTATTAGATGTTGAGATAGCATTTGACAAAAACCAACACTTCTTCATGATAAAAGTCTTGGAAAGATCAGGAATTCAAGACCTATACCTAAACATGGTAAAAGCAATATACAGTAAGCCAGTAGCCAACATCAAACTAAATGGAGAGAAATTTGAAGCAATCATACTGAAATCAGGGACTAGACAATGCTGTTCACTCTCTCCCTACCTGGTCAATATAGTTCTCAAAGTCCTAACCAGAGAAATTACACACCAAAAGGAAGTCAAAGGGATTAACATTGGATAGGAAGAATTCAAAGTATCACTATTTGAAGATGATATGATAGTATACTTAAGTGACCCAAAAAATTCAACCAGAGAACTCCTAAACCTGATAAACAATTTCAGGAAAGTGGCAGGATATAAAATTAACTCAAACAAATCAAACATTGGTGTGACTCTACCCAAGCAAGTGAAAGATCTGTATGATAAGAACTTCAAGTCTCTGAAGAAAGAAATTGAAGATCTCAGAAGATGGAAAGATCTCCCATGCTCATGGACTGGTAGGGTTAATATAGTAAAAATGACCATTTTGCCTAAAGCAATCGTCATCAAAATTCCAATTTAATTTTTTCATAGAGTTAGAAGGAACAATTTCCAAATTTATCTGGAATAACAAAAAACCCAGGTTAGCAAAAACTATTCTCAACAATAAAAGATCTTCTGGAGGAGTCACCATACCTGACCTCAAGCTATACTATAGAGCAATACTGATAAAAATTGCATGGTACTGGTACAGAGGTAGGCAGGTAGATCAATGGAATAGAATTGAAGAACCAAAATGAATCCTTACGCCTATGGTCACTTGATCTTTGACAAAGAAGCTAAAACCATCCAGTGGAAAAAAGACAGCATTTTCAACAAATGGTGCTGGGTCAACTGGCAGTCAGCATGTAGAAGGTTGAAAACTGATTCATTCTTATCTCCCTGTACAAAGCTCAAGTCCAAGTGGATCAAGGACCTCTACATAAAACCAGATACACTGAATCTAATAGAAGAGAAAGTTGGGAAGAACCTGAAGCACATGGGCACAGGGGAAAATTTCCTGAATAGAACACCAATAGTTTATGCTCTAAGATTAAGAATTGACCAATGGTCTTCTTCCATTTCCTTCTTCAGAGTCTTGAAGTTCTTGTCATACAGATCTTTCACATGTTTGGTAAGAGTCACCCCAAGATACTTTATACTGTTTGTGGCTATTGTGAAGGGGGTCATTTCCCTAATTTCTTTCTCAGCCTGCTTATCCTTTGAGTATAGGAAGGCCACTGATTTGCTTGAGTTGATTTTATAACCTGCCACTTTGCTGAAGTTGTTTATCAGCTATAGGAGCTCTCTAGTGGAGTTTTTTGGGTCACTTAGGTAGACTATCATGTCATCTGCAAATAATGATAGTTTGACATCTTCCTTTCCAATTTGTATCCCTTTGACCTCTTTATGTTGTCGAATTGCCTGAGCTAATACCTCAAGTACAATATTGAAAAGGTAAGGAGAAAGGGAGCAGCCCTGTCTGGTCCCTGATTTTAGTGGGATTGCTTCAAGTTTCTCTCCATTTATTTTGATGCTGGCTATCGGTTTGCTGTATATTGCTTTTACTATGTTTAGGTATGGGCCTTGAATTCCTGTTCTTTCCAAGACTTTAAGCATGAGAGGATGCTGACTTTTGTCAAATGCTTTTTCAGCATCCAATGAAATGACCATGTGGTTTTCAAAAAATGGGAAAACCTCCCATGCTCATGGATCGGTAGAATCAATATAGTTAAAATGGCCATTTTGCCAAAAGTAATCTACAGATTCAATGCAATACCCATCAAAATCCCAACTCAATTCTTCACAGAGTTAGAAAGCACAATTATCAAATTCATCTGGAATAACAAAAAACCCAGGATAGCTAAAACTATTCTCAGCAACAAAAGAAAGTCTGGGGGAATCAGTATCCCTGACCTCAAGCAATACTACAGAGCAATAGTGTTAAAAACTGCATGGTATTGGTACAGTGACAG
This sequence comes from Apodemus sylvaticus, assembly GCF_947179515.1. Lineage (NCBI taxonomy): Eukaryota > Metazoa > Chordata > Mammalia > Rodentia > Muridae > Apodemus > Apodemus sylvaticus. Next base: position 77,736,564 of record NC_067481.1, read on the forward strand.
GCAGGAGGATCAATGGAACAGGATTGAAGATCCAGAAATGAACCCACACACCTATGGCCACTTGATCCTCGACAAAGAGGCTGAAAACATCCAATGGAAAAAAGATAGCCTTTTCAACAAATGGTGCTGGTTCAATTGGAGGGCAGCATGCAGAAGAATGTGAATTGATCCATCCTTGTCTCCTTGTACTAAGCTCAAATCCAAATGGATCAAGGACCTCCACATAAAGCCAGACACTCTGAAGCCAATAGAAAAGAAACTGGGGAAGACCCTTGAGGACATCGGTACAGGGAGGAAAGTTTCTGAACAGAACACCAATAGCGTATGCTCTAAGAGCAAGAATTGACAAATGGGACCTCATAAAATTACAAAGTTTCTGTAAGGCAAAGGACACCATCAAGAGGACAAATCGGCAACCAACAGATTGGGAAAAGATCTTCACCAATACTACATCAGATAGAGGGCTAATATCCAATATATATAAAGAACTCAAGAAGTTAGACTCCAGAAAACCAAACAACCCTATTAAAAAATGGGGTACAGAGTTAAACAAAGAATTCTCACCTGAAGAACTTCGGATGGCAGAGAAGCATCTTAAAAAATGCTCAACTTCATTAGTCATTAGGGAAATGCAAATCAAAACAACCCTGAGATTTCACCTTACACCAATCAGAATGGCTAAGATTAAAAATTCAGGAGATAGCAGGTGTTGGAGAGGGTGTGGTGAAAGAGGAACACTCCTCCACTGCTGGTGGGGTTGCAAATTGGTACAACCACTCTGGAAATCTGTCTGGCGGTTCCTCCGAAAACTGGGCACCTCACTTCCAGAAGATCCTGCTATACCACTCCTGGGCATATACCCAGAGGATTCCCCACCATGTAATAAGGATACATGCTCTACTATGTTCATAGCAGCCCTATTTATAATCACCAGATGCTGGAAAGAACCCAGGTATCCCTCAACAGAAGAGTGGATGCAAAAAATGTGGTATATCTGCACAATGAAGTACTATTCAGCCATTAGAAACAATGAATTCATGAAATTCTTAGGCAAATGGATGGAGCTAGAGAACATCATACTAAGTGAGGTAACCCAGACTCAAAAGGTGAATCATGGTATGCACTCACTAATAAGTGGATATTAACCTAGAAACCTGGAATACCCAAAACATAATCTACACATCAAATGAGGTACAAGAAGAAAGGAAGAGTGGCCCCATGTTCTGGAAAGACTCAATGAAGCAGTATTCGACAAAACCAGAACGGAGAAGTCGGAAGGGGTGGGTGGGAGGACAGGGGGAGAGAAGGGGGCTTACTGGAGTTTCTGGGAGTGGGGGGGCTAGGAAAGGGGAAATCATTTGAAATGTAAATAAAAAATATATTGAATTAAAAAAAATCATTAAGTAAGAATAAAAAAAAAAAGAATTGACCAATGGTACCTCATAAAATTGCAAAGTTTCTGTAAGGCAAAGGACACTGTCAATAGGATAAAATGTCAACCAACAGACTGGGAAAGATCTTTTCCAATCCTACATCTGATTGGGGCATAAATCCAGTATATACAAAGAACTCAAGAAGTTAGGCCCCAGAGAACCAAATAACCCAATTGAAAAATGGGGTATAGAGCTAAACAAAGAATTCTCAAGTGAGGAATACAGGATTGCTGAGAAAACCTAAAGAAATGGTCAACATCCTTAATCATCAAGGAAATGCAAATCAAAACAACCCTGAGATTCCACCTCACAGCAGTCAGAGTGATCAAGTTCAAAAACTCAGGGGACAACAAGTGCTGGAGAGGATGTGGAGAAAGAAGAACACTCCTCCATTGGTGGTACGATTGCAAGCTGGTAAAACCACTCTGGAAATCAGTTTGGCTGTTCCTCAGAACACTGGCCATTGTACTACCTGAGGACCCAGCTATACCACTCCTGGGCATATACCCAGAAGATGCTCCTACATGTAGTAAGGACACATGCTCCACTATGTTTATAGTAGCCTTATTTATAATAGCCAGTAGCTAGAAAGAGCCCAGTTTTCCCTCAACAGAAGAATGGATATAGAAAATGTGGTACATTTACACATTAGAGTACTTACTCAGCTATTAAAAACAATGAATTCTTGAAATTCTTAGGCAAATGGATGGTGCTAGAAAATATCATCCTGAGTGAGATAACCCAAGAACACACATGGTATGCACTCTTGATAAGTGGATATTAGCCTAAAAGCTGGGAATACACAAAATATAACTCACAGACCACATGAAACTCAAAAAGAAAGAAGACCAAAGTGTGAATATTTTGATCCTTATTGGAAAGTGGATCAAAATACTAATGACTCATAGCCAACCAATAGAATGAGCATAGGGTCCCCAATGGAGCAGCTAGAGAAAGGACCTAAGGAACTGAAGAGGTTTGCAGCCCTGCAGAAGGAACAATATGTTCCAACCAGTACTCCCAGAGCTCTCAGGGACTAAAGCATCAACCAAAGAGTACACATGGAGGGATTCATGACTCCAGCTATATATGTAGCAGAAGATGACCATTTCAGACATCAATGAGTGGAGAGGCTATTGTTCCTGTTAAGGATCAATTCCCCAGAATAGGGGAATGCAAGTCAGGAAATTGGAGCAGTGGGAGTGAGGATGGGATAGGGGGTTTTCTGAGGAGAAATGAGGGAAGGGGATACCATTTGAAATGTAAATAAAACAAATATTTTTTTTAAAAGAAGACTAACTTTCATCCAACTCTTTTTCAGGAATCAGAGGGAGTCTGCCTGGCTAGGGGTGTTCCTTTGGCTAAGGAATTGACCTAGCCCAAGTGAAATTTAGACCTTAGACCTCTATCAAGGCCTATTATTTTTTGTCTTGACAATAAATAGTTTTTCTTAATGATCCTTTATTGATACTGTAACAAAATTAAAGTTTATTTACAAATCTGTGGCACTTTGATTCCTGGAATTATGTTGGAGAGAAGGATCAATGGAAAGTATTAGATATAGACTGAAGACAGTCATTTCATTTTAAACTTACTGTTTTATAAGATATTACTGTCCTCAGACTTACTCTTTTTTTCATTTTAAATTTCTGACTTTATGTATATGCTCATGTGGAGGTATGCATGTATGAGCACATAAACATACACTTGAGCCTATGTGTAAGTGTGCAGTGCATGTGGCAATTAGAGGCCAGCGTCAGGCATTGTTCTTTCTTGTTTTCCACATTTGCTTTAGAGACTCAGCCTCTTGCTGTATTTGGAACACACAATTATTTTTCTAGGATGGCTGACCAGTAAACTCCAGTGATTCTCCTGTCTCCATCCACCCCCACTGCCAGCATGGGTGTTACAAATTGTGACTTTACACTCAGCATTTTATATGAGTGCTAGTGATTTGAACTCAGGTCCTCATGCTTGGGTGTCAGGCACTTTACAGACAGAACCATTTTGGCAGTCCATAATGCCATCTGTTTACTTATATTTTTAAATACCATAAAATAGCACAGAAAATTATGAGTCTTATAGTTGGATTTTGTACATTATGCCATGTTACCTTGTTCTGATTCATCTCCTTCCTATATTACACCTTTATCCTTCTTCTCCCGTCTTGTAATCTCCTCTATCACTTCCAACCATCCTCTCTTCTGTTTCCATGTCACATGACTCACCCTTTATTTTTCTCAAAATACTGTGTTTAAAATTAGAGCTGAACCTATTGTACATTCTTGTATCCCAGCATAAAAGAGACAGAGACAGGTTTTTCGTAAGTTCAAGGACAGCAAGATACACATAATTGATTCCTGTATACTTACTTAAAGCAAAAGTCTGTTTATTTTTTAAAGGAAAGAGAAAGAAAGGCAAAAAACAGAAAATGATATAAAGGAATAAATTTCTGCTTGCCATCCAGCTTTTGGCAATCTTATGACTTTGTAGTATTTATCTCAACCATTTAAAGAGTAAAATATCATGAATTTTATAGCTTCCTATGGAAACAATTTTTAAAATAGTATTTGCCTATCTCCTTTGTGAATATGTTATCAGGAGAAGAATACAGTGCACATTTAAAATAATTAAAATCATCTTTAGCACTGCAGTCAGAGAAACTCCATTGTTTCTGCAAGCTTCCTGCATTCTACAGGAACTAAATGCATGGCTACCTAACAAACACTGCTCTCCATAGAGGACGTGCTGTGATGGAGTCTTCGATAGGGAGAAACCTGTTGCAAAATTTCAGCTATTTATGAGTAGTCTGTGTGCATTCACTGGCCCTCCAGGGGCCAAATTCTCACTTGCAGCATCTCTTCCTCCTTAAGTCTTTCATTGTTTACCTTTAATATATTAGATGCCATTGGGCATTCTTATCAGAACATAGTGCTAATTATGTGGTAGTACGTATCTATTCACTTTTCAAATTATGGACCACTTTTTTCTTATATGTTGTTTGTGCATCAAGATCCAGATAAGGTCCATTAATATAGGTTTTCAGGGATCAGTAGGTAAAAGTATGTGCAGCACATGCAGGACACATCTGAGCTCAAATCCTCAAGAACCCATGTCAAAGATGGATCTAGTGGCACTCTGGACTCCTGTGGGAAATGGGAAGATGAAACAGGTAGAAATCTGGAAGCTACAGGCTATCCAGTCTGCCATGCAGCAGAGAAACCAGAGACAGTTGTCTCCAACAATGTAAAAGGTAAGAATGGCCTCAGAGTTTGTCTTCTAAATTGTCAAGTATGTACCTGCATTTACATGCAAGAATGTGTACGCATGTAACCCTCTACTCCACACATACACATGTACATTCACATATGCATACACACAAGCATTCACACACACATGCACACACACACATGTGAGCACACTCACTAATTGACTACAAGGTCCAGTAAACCTCTTTTATACCATAGTTTCCGTATATTCCATATAGCTTCTTTATAGAAGTGAGCAAGCTTGTTTGTGCTTCAGAAAGTCTCGTGGTCTGATATAACTTATTTCATCTCTGTGGCTTCATACATAGAATGTTCCTTGTGACCAGAACTCTCAGTAAATGGAGATTTATAGCTAGCAGCTAGAATTGATTCAGCTTGCTTGTCTTCCCCTAGAGAATGGTATGAAAGCTTGTCTTTGAAAACCATGAAACCTCTCTTGCCTATTGTTGTGTTGGGCTCATGGAGCTAGGGTCCTGAAAATTTATGGCCACCAAAACTACCTTAAGCCAGTGCCTTTGGGGTTTCTTTTTTTTATAACTTCAAGGAATAAAATTTACAGACAACAGAACATGATTTTTAGAAAAACTATTTTATTATAGGGCATTTACAAGGGAAAAAAAGGTAGAACCTCTGTACAGCAGCAGGAGTCCTTGGGAATGGGATGGTACTGAGCCCCAGTGCTGGGGAGGGAATGAGACTCTAGTGGATAGAGAAAGGGAGGGAGTCGAGGGGCATCTAGCTCTCATTTCTAGGTGCTTCTGAGTTTCAGCATGACCTAAAAATGGCTTCCTGGAAAAGGGTATTCCTTTAGGGGAAAAGAGATATTGGGAAACGAGCCCCCCCCCCCCAGCTTTGTGGCATCTCTAGCTTCTTGACATGGTGGAAGCAATGATATTTTTGGTTTGGACAATTTGGGTGTTCCTGGCCTCAAACAGGGTCATTTTCCTGTTTTAGCAAAGTAGAGACCAGTCACTTTTCTTTGGAATTTCCCCCCCCCATCCAGAATAGCTGATTTCTACCTCCTGGTTTCATCACCAGCTTCATAGGTGAGGTATTACTTTCAGCAGAAGCACTCAGTAATTTATCTCTGTTTAGTAACTGTTAGCACACATAGATAATTATCAAGGAGGTCTATTTTATCAGTGATTACAAAGTGTTGGAATTCAAATTTTATTTACATGCTTCCTATGATGAGTTGAATTCATCGGCTACTTTCATTTCTTTTTCCTACAAGATTCCTGTGCACATGCCCCTGCTTATGTTTCTAGACACTTTTTTTATTCAATTTTTATTTACATTTCAAATGATTTCCCCTTTTCTGGACCCCCACTCCCTGAAAGTCCCATCAGCCCCCATCCCTCCCCCTGTTTTCCCATCCAACCCTCCCCACTTCCCTGTTCCGGTTTTGCCCTATACTGCTTCACTGAGTCTTTCCAGAACAAGGGGCCACTCCTCCGTTCTTCTTATACCTCATTTGATGTGTGGATTATGTTTTGGGTATTCCAGTTTTCTAGGTTAACACCCACTTATTAGTGAGTGCATAGATGATTCATCTTTTGAGTCTGGGTTACCTCCATTTGCCTAAGAATTTCATGAATTCATTGTTTCGAATGGCTGAATAGTACTCCATTGTGTATATATACCACATTTTTTTGCATCCACTCTTCTGTTGAGGGATACCTGAGTTCTTTCCAGCTTCTGGCAATTATAAATAGGGCTGCTATGAACATAGTGGAACATGTATCCTTATTACATGCTGGGGAATCTTCTGGGTATATGCCCAGGAGTGGTATAGGAGGATCTTCTGGAATTGAGGTGCCCAGTTTTTGGAGGAACCGCCAGACTGATTTCCAGAGTGGTTGTACCAATTTGCAACCCCACCAGCAGTGGAGGAGTGTTCCTCTTTCTCCACATCCTCGACAACATCTGCTGTCTCCTGAATTTTTAATCTTAGCCATTCTGACTGGTGTAAAGTGAAATCTCAGGGTTGTTTTGATTTGCATTTCCCTAATGACTAATAAAGTTGAGCATTTTTTAAGATGCTTCTCTGCCATCCGAAGTTCTTCAGGTGAAAATTCTTCATAGACGGTAATTCTACCCTATTCTTCAGATTCCAGGCTTACTCTATCAGTAGATGTGGCTGTTCATTTCCTGCGGGGCTGCCTTCCTGTTTGCTACCCACTCAGCAAGGAATTAGAGTAGCTTTGTTCAGGCATCAGTCAGTGAAGTCTGTCTGCAGTGGTCATTATCTTATGTCTGCGTACAAATATGAATTGTCATAATAGATGGGAGCAAATGCTCACTTCTATCAGTCAATGAGATAATCACAAACCAGAATATGTGCTCTCAAGTGCTAAGATATTTGGTAATTAAATAATAAACACATACCACACCTCCTACAGTGTTCTTTTGGGTTGTGTGTGTGTGTGTGTGTGTGTGTGTGTGTGTGTGTATGTGTGCATGCATGCATGTGCACATGCATCTGTCTGTGTGATTTGGTACTAGGGATGTACCAAGCATCCAGTGCATGTTTGGCTCACAGTCTACGACTGAGCCATTCCCTGGATTCCCTATAATCTACCATCCTGAAATTTATGTGAAAGAATTATGGTTTTATTTATTTATTTAATAGGTAAGAAAATTCAGTCTAAAACATGGTACCAACCTGTTTATTCATGACCTCAGAAAGATTCTCATGACCTCAGAAAGTTTTTAATAAACTTCTATCTAACTCTTCAGAGTTTCTATACTTGGTTGTACCTCCATGTTCTCTGATGGTAGGATCCTGTTTTCTTCCTTTGGTTAGAAAATAAACTGGCCTTCCTTCTTCTTGACCTTCATATGGTCTGTAAGTTGTATCATGGGTATTCCGAGCTTTTTTTCCTAATATCTACTTATCAGTGAGTATATACCATGTGTCTTATTTTGTGACTGTGTTACCTCACTTAGGATGATATTTACTAGTTCCAACCATTTGCCTAAGGATTTCATGAAATCATTGTTTATAATGGCGGAGTAGTCATTGTGTAAATGTACCACATTTTAAGTATCAGTTCCTTTGTTGAGGGGCATCTGCATTGTTTTTAGCTTCTAGCTATTATAAATAAGACTGATATGAGCATAGTGGAAAATGTGTCCTTGAATATATTGGAGCATGTTTGGGGTTTATTTCCAGTAGTGGTATAGCTAGATCCTCAGGTAATGCTATGTCCAATTTTCTGAGGAACTGCCAGATTGATTTCCAGAGTGGTTGTACCAGCTTACAATCCCACCAGCAATGGAAGAGTGTTCATTTTTCTCCACATCCTTGCCAGCATCTGCTGTTACCCAAGTTTTTGATTTCAGTCATTCTGACTGGTGTGAGGTCGAATCTCAGGGTTGTTTTGATTTGCATTTCCCTGATGAATAAGGATGTTGAACATGTCTTTAGGTGCTTCTCAGCCATGTGAGATTCTTCAGTTGAAAATTCTTTGTTTAGCTCTGTACCCCATTTTTAATAGGGTTATTTGGTTCTCTGGAGTCTAATTCATTGAGTTCTTTGTATATTTTGGATATTAGCCCTCAATCAGATGTAGGATTAGTAAAGATCTTTTCCCAATCTGTTGGTTGCCGTTTTGTCCTGTTGACAGTGTCCTTTGCCTTACAGAAGCTTTGCAGTTTTATAAGGTCCCATTTGTCGATTTTTGATCTTAGGGCATAAGCCATTGGTGTTCTTCTGTTCAGGAAAATTTCCCTGTGCCTATGTGTTCAAAGCTCTTCCCCACTTCCTCTTCTACTAGATTCAGTGTATCTGGTTTTATGTGGAGGTAGTTGATCTACTTGGACTTGAGCTTTGTACAAGGAGATAAGAATGGTTCAATTTGCATTCTTCTACATGCTGACCTCCACTTAAGCCCACACCATTTGTTGAAAATACTGTCTTTTCCCCACTGGATGGTTTCAGCTCTTATATCAAAGATCACATGACCATAGGTGTGTGGGTTCATTTCTGAGTCTTCAATTGTATTCCATTGATCTACCTGCCTGTCACTGTACCAATACCATGCAGTTTTTATCACTGTTGCTCTATAGTAGAGCTTGAGGTCAGGGATGATGGTTCCCCTAGAGGTTCTCTTATTGTTGAGAATAGTTTTCAATATCCTAGGGTTTTTGTTGTTGTTGTTGTTTCAAATGAATTTGAGAATTGTTCTTTCTATCTCTGTGAAGAATTGAGTTGGAATTTTGATGGAGATTGCATTGAATTTGTAGATTGCTTTTGGTAAGATGGCCATTTTTACTATGTTAATCATGCTGATCCATGATAATGGGAGATCTTTCCATCTTCAGAGGTCTTCTTCAATTTCTTTCTTCATAGACTTGAAGTTCTTGTCATACAGAAATTTCACTTGCTTGGTTAGAGTCTCACCAAGATATTTTATATTGCTTGTGACTATTGTATAGGGTGCCATTTCTCTAATTTCTTTCTCAGCCTGTTTATTCTTTGAGTATAGGAAAGGTACTGATTTAATTTTATATAAAGCCACTTTGCTAAATTTGTTTATGCCTCAATCCTATTTAGAAGAGAAAACAAAATAATGAAGGGAGGTAAATGGTAGGTGGGACTTGGTAGGAAGAGAGGAGAGAGGGGAGAGAAAAAAGAGGGTGCAGGATCAGTTGTGTGGAGAGATGGAGGACATGTACTGAGGGTCAGGAAATTGAACAGAGGTGAACAGAGGTGTGTGGCAATGGTGGATAGGGAACTTTCATTTGAGAAGGACTCTTCCTTTGTATTTCAGCCTATCTTGAGGCTTGAACCCAAGTTGCTCCTACCTCAGCTTTCTCTAACATCCTGAGCCAAGAGGTTTGGGCTAATACATTTGACTCCAGCACTGTGTTTAGAAGCTGATTTCACAAAGAGCCATCTGAGTTGTTTTTCTAGGTTTTCTGTGTTGCAAATGAGCCCTGAAAGTAAATAACATGACCAATGATATACTAGAAAACAACTGAGTTCATACATATACTCGGGCAGAACTCTAATAGTTTGTCAAGTGCACTTTTTAATTTTATGCCTCCAAGGCAAAACCATAGCCCTATTTGACAGTTTCTGAGAATGAGGCTCCTCTATGTGTTCTCAGCAGTAGCACTGATGCTCTGATTTACCTGTGTCATCAAGGACACAAGATCAGAGTCTGATGTTCTTGGAATGAGATGGCGCTGAGCTGTTATTGTTGATGTAAATGACCCTTATTAGGATCTCTGTTGCTTTGAATGTATAGAGATATGTGGAAATCCACTGTTCATCACCTAGTCCCTTAGTCATGTCATCTGACTCTTTTTCTCTGCTGCCAAATAAGGAGAGGATCACAAAGTCATCTATATTCTGAGTTTGAGGTTCAATAGAAATATCAGTGTCTGGTTTTCAGGCCAGGAAGAGTAACATTGCCACCACTACAAATATTTATGCCATCTAACTCATGTTCTGTTGCCCAGGCAAATGTGGATTTTTTTTTTAAGTTTTTGGAGGACTTCATGAAAGAATATTGAAGTTGGTACTTTCAATAATAGTGTGACTAATTCCATGAATATTGCAAACAGGATTGTATTTAGGGAACTCATTCATTCTGTGTTACTTAGAATTAAGATGCTGACTGCACTTATGTCAACAACCAGTTAGAATAAAAGTGACTTGTATTTCTGGATAACTGTCTTAGCTAGGCTTTTATTGCTGTGAAAAGACACCAGGATCAGAGCAACTCTTAAAGAAAAGTTACACATAAAGAAAAACATTTCGCTGGGGCTATCTTACAGTTTCAGAAGTTTAGTCTATTATCATGGTGGAATGAATGGTGGCTAGTAGTCAAACAAGTGCTGGAGAAAGAGCTTAGAGTTCTACATCTTGATCCACAAGCAGCAAGGAGAGAAGACTTGAGCTTCTGAGACCTCAAAATCCAGCCCCCTAGTTACACACACTCTCTAACAAAGCCACACCTCCTAATTGTGCCATTCCTTATGGGACACACATTCAAACACAGGATTTTACGGGGGCCATTCTAATCAAACCACCACAATAGTGAGCATAGTTTTTGTGATAAGGGTGTTGAGTACACGCACCGAGAAGTTTGAGGATGCCATGTTTCTTTGCACGCTTAGTTTTAAGAGCTGTTCTTCCAGGCTATTGTGATCATTGCCCAAAGACTATTAGTGTCTGATCCACTTTATAAGATAGATACTTTATTATCAAAAAGGACAGTATAGACCAGTGCCTACTTAGCTCAGATACCAGGAAATTCCCTGGAATCTCATTATAACATTCAGTAGCTTTTCTTCCAAAGTCCTTTTAATTTCACCACCCAATTTGCAAGGCTAACAGGTAAAAAATAAGGTCTTACTGTGTTGGAAAGGTATCAAATACCCTAGAGTCACTCTTTCTTTTAACCCTTAAAGTCCATCGGCTGTGTCATTTTGCTATGTCTTAGCAGTTCAATACACATCAAATCAGGAGGCAAGGTCTTTCATATGGTATGCATCCCAAATTACCACTCTAGCTATATAGTTGATTCCTAAAATGTTTTCTGTCTATTAAGCCCAGCATTGTTTCGATAATAGCATCTGGTACAAGATGTAATCAATCTACCCATAGATATAATCAGATTAAACATAGTGATGTGTTGCAGGGTTTGTTGTCATTGCTCCTTGAGGTGGTACAAATTCTGAGATACTTATAGAACTCTGGAAAAAAGAATATACCCTGTCCTGTCTGGACGTCTTTTCTCTCATCAATAGGGACCAAGCAGGTCAGTTTTCAGTTGTGTTTCTGAGCACTGCTACTTTTCATTGGCAATGTGATGTTTTGGAGTGTCAGACCTAGAGTTAATGAGAAATGAAATATTGGAGGCAGTCTACTGATTCTCCGAGTACTTGGTGAATAGTTATTTGGGGTCATTTCTGAATGTGAATCCTGATACTTTCATGGCTTATTTATTTGATTGCGATAAGAACCATTAAAGTTCCCAAACTCAAGGCCTTTTCTATGTGGATGGTAGCAACTCTAGCATTTTCTTTGTATATGGTGTCAACTATATACAAATACTGTGAAGCATGGCCGGCAACGTGGAGATGGATATGATAGAGGCAATCTTGCATACCTATAGGGCACACCTGAGATCATACTTTTGGGTAGGTGAGTATTTAGAGCAGAAGACCCTGTTAGCACTGTCTTAAATTTAAAATTGTGAATTTAACTTTGTATTTTACCATTTACCCTAATTTATTTCCACCCTTACACATGCTGAGCTCCTAACACCTCTGTGGCCTGCTTTTCCTGACCTTCCATCTCTGGACACCTGACGCTTTGGCCAGTGTGTCTGGGTGCATTTGGATCTGTGGCTGGGTGCTTGTGTATGTGTTATCTTCAGAGGGGATGATTCCTAGGGCAACCCAGCCATTAAAGAGGTGTGGTTTCCACTGCTCTCAGAGCAGCCACTAATTGATGCCTCTTGAGGAGTGACATGTCCTCTGGAGCATGCAAGGCTGCCCACCGGGAAAGATGCCAGCTTCCTCTGTGATTAGGTTTCCACTCTGGAAAACACTGGCAATCAAGAAAGTTGTTTTTTGTTTTTTTATATTTTGTTTTCTCTTGACATTACTAATTTTGTCAATACCCCCAATATGTGCTTCCCAGTTTATTTTACTATGTGACAAGATTAACCCCTTTCCATAGATTTCAGAGATGCTGATTTCTGAAATGTAGACTGAAACTTTTTACTGTGAAGCACCTTGGTAGAGTGTTTTTATGCTGTTTGCTTCATAACAAAAACTCAGAAGTGTGTGTTGGATTAGGTCTGGTGAGCAAGCTAATGAAATAAACATGTTTCTAAGGAAATCAATAATTAACCCAGTCCTCCAATACTATAATTTAGCTATTTAGAGACAGAGACACAAAGATCACAAGTTCAAGAGATTTGTGGGTTACAGAGTGAATTAAAAGCTAGCCTTACAACTTAGAATCTAACTTCAAAGATTACGGAGACAGGACGTATAGAGGTGAGGGAGAAGAGGAAGAGGAAGAGGAAGAAGGAAGAGGTGTAGAGAAAGAACAGAAACAAGAAAGATATCCACATAAAGGAAGGAAATATAGAATTGCCTCTTTTCAAGCATTTTATATGTTTGCCAAAAATTGAGATATTTAAATCCATACAGCCTTCATTACCACATAAGACAATTGAGAATCTGTGGGGTGGTGGCTGGAATTGGTCACACTTTGCATATTTAGGCAGAAGTTAGGGAATTACAAAGCTTGAAGAACAGTATTAAGAATGAAGGTTCACAAAGTCACAGTGAGTCTTTGGTGGTTCTGACTCCATTCCCAGGCCTAAATAAAATTCACCACGAACAGTATGTGCCCAGTGAACATGTGTTGAGTCAATGCACCTCTGACCATGTTCTTACCTGATTCAGGATGTTTTGCCATTTATTTTCCCTCTGAAAAACAGTAACTATTGCTTAGGTCAGTTGTTACGAAGATAGTAAAAGAGATTTTTTAATGTTATATATTTTTTATGTTGTTCTCCCCTAATATAGACCATCCCTAACAGAAGTTGGGTAGAAAGTAACAAAGATGCATTTAGATGAATTGAGACTGGGCTCCTCAAGGCAGTCTATTTAACAGCTTCAAATATATCATTATTCTGAAGTACATCATTGTTTGCCTTCTGAAGTTGTGTCCCTTGGCTTTGGAAATGCAAGAATAATTGGAGCTGTGACAAGTTGATTATTAGCTTCCTACAAAAACCATGGCCAAGAGCACCCCTAAATTACTGGGTATCAGTAAGGAGAAATGAAGTAAATCAGGAAAGTCGACTCCTATTATGCGGTTCTTCAACTGCTCCCAGGCAAGGTAACATCACACATCTGCTGGTGATGCAGAGAAAGTTGCCTAGAGTCATTGTAAGCCACAGAAGCAGTTCTGTTCCACAGGAGATGGAAAATCTGCAGACAATGGAGGGAAATGAAATTAAGGCACATGAGGTCATGAGGTTGCGTGTAGAGTATATGACTAAAATGGTCAAAAGAAACAAAACAAGTTGAAGATGTCATGGCAATAGAGAATGATATATGTCTTTGGCCACCTCTTCATCATAAATGTTGTAAAGGATACATTTATAGAAAACATTTACATCTTAAAAAATCTGAATGTCTTGATATTTACAGAAGCTAAAGAATTTCAGGGTAGCAGATGAAGCTATTATACCTATGATCATTCAAAAGTCTGTCAGAAGTATCTATCCTTTTGACACTAGGATATGATGTAATTTGCCAATGTGTCAGGCTACTTTCATAGCTATTTTTAAAGCACTGTACTCTATTTCTTAGATAATCATAGACTTCTGAAAACAATGAAATCCCATTATTAAAGCAGGATGGAAAACATTTTATTTTTATAGTTTAAAATGGTTGATGACCTGTGGTTTAGCACAGTGAGAAAAGAGAGTCCCAAGGAGAAGGCACCATACCAAACATACAAAGAAAACTAATGACAGAACAACTTCAGATTCAAAGACGTCTGAACACTGGTCCTATACTTTCCAACCCTAAGCACATCTCCTCCCTTTTGTTCACATAACCCTGAATTCACTCTTTCCCATACTCCCTTCCTTAAGAAAGTATGGACTGAAGTTATAGAAAAGGATAAAAATGATGGCACAGGAGAAAAGGCAGAGAAAATGAAAAGGACAAAGTAATGTGCAAAGCAGGAGTAGAGGCATCTAGGAATATGCACCATATAATCTTTCATTTCTAAGAAGTAAGTACTTAGAATTTTCATTTATGTCATATCCATAGATATGTGTAATAAATATTTGTGTCACATGCAAGGCCACTTAAAGTCATTTTCTAAGCTGAACACTGAAAGTCATTCATGTTCTCATTGTCATATCATTTGTAGGATTGATGGAGACAGGATGCTCTGAGATCCAGTCATGCATACACACTCACTGAATGGTCCTTGGAAAAGACTTAATTCATTAACTCAAAGAGTGTACTCCATTCTTGTGCACTAGCTAGGCTGTAGTATACATGCTAGGGTGTAGCGTATATTTTAAAATACAAGGAAAAGTGATCCTTATACACATAGGGCCTATGTTTTAGTGTGGAGAACCAAGTAGTAAATGAGTAAATGTTTAATATATCAGAAAGACTTCCCTGAGTTTAAACAGAGAGGTGAATAAGAGATGTGGTAGAGTTTATGACTATGTAGGTGTTTATAAGAGCTACACAGGAGAGGTAGGCACCATGCAAAGATGTACATTTTTTAATGAAAAAAGAGTGCACCTATTTAAAAGCAATGCCAGTGTTAAGTTGAAAAGGTTAAACAGTGTTCAGAGGTATACTGGGGAAACTGCAGGCTAGCATGAAGCAATTATCAGGGACAGAGTAGGCAGACAGGGAAGGGCTAACTGCTGCCTCATTTCTGAAGATCTTGGACCATTTAAGAACTTGAGGAAATATGAATTTGAACTTGAGGAGCCTACCTAAGGCCAGAGACAAATCTTAAAATTGAGAATGTGATAACTAAGTCAAGGAACTACAAGAGGCATCCATTCTATCTTAGATGCAAATGAGTAGAATGTACAGAGATGGAGTGATGTTCTTCTACCCATTGGTGTCACTTCGTCATTGAAAAGGGATAAGTACATACTCTTTATTAAAGAGGTATTCATTCATTTATTCATACCAAACCAGTGTCACCATGGGAATATAACTTCTCTCTAATCTTTGCTTTCCCTTTAAAACAGATGAGCAAATGAATACTGTTGTGTACTAGAAAATTTCAAGTGTAATGCTATAATTACTTAGTAATAGTGGTGATATTAGTGATGACTGTTGGTGTTGGCACTGGTGCCACTTGTAGTGGTGCTGGTGAGAGTGGTCATGATGACAAAGTCATTGTGCCCGTGGAGGTGGCAGTGGTTATAGTAATGGAGTTGTTGATGGTTTGCATGGTGTGGTATGTATTCGTGTTCATGTTTGAGATGATTTAATAACTTAGTGCTGAATTCTTCATTGTTGTTTAAAAGACAACAATGCTGTTGCTAGGGCAAATGGTCTTTAATTTGGTATTATCTTGCTCTGTTCTCTGTTTTGAGTATGTAAATATTGCTTTTGTCATTTTGTAGACATAGAACCCTCTATCTTCGGGAACTTTGAGACAGCTACGCTGGATCCTGTGTGGAAGTTAAGGAGACTGTTGCTGTGGTGGGGGCCTGAGAACATTATTTCATCCCAATGTTGCTCTGACATTTGTGTCTAAGATTCGAGAAGAGTAAGACTAAAAAGGTATGGATGTGCACTTTTAATTTCTTAATTTTTAAGACAAATGTGGTACATTTTACAGATTTATTTTTATTGATTTATTCCCCCACTGCCTTTGCTTTTCTGCATATCCTTTTAACGTTTAAGGAATGTCTTTATCTTCATGTAATGTGTTGGCATAGACCAAAGTATAATGGGGGAAAATGTGTGAGGGCTGCATTGTTCCAACATGAATCAGATAGGCACAAGGCAGTATGACAAAGTGGACAGAGAGACGGGCAGGTGTAAAATAGACAGAAGAGTGAAATTGTTGCAGATATCTATGCCCTAAAAGACATAAGTAAATATATTTTTCTATGTCAGAAATAGAGTTATTACTATTTATTACTGTTTATTTCCATGTCTATGGGAAGCTACTGATAAAGTTTTCTTTCTTAATTCCTTGGAAAGAGGGAGAATATACAGGATATATGCCTATACTGGGCAGATGACAAGTTTGAATAAAAAGATCCCCATGGTTTTTGAATTCATAAATACCATACTTAGAGTAATTAAAGGGTAATCAATAGAGAATGAATGTTTATAGGCTTTTATACAAACTTATTTGCAATATAAATAATTCTGGATGTATCTAATTGCTTGACTATGTGTATATATCACTCTATGTATAGAAATCCTTATGTTTGTACATATGGAGAGTGCTGAGGAAGAACAGAGAAAGAATGACTGGAACAATAATGTATAAGTATGGTAAATCAGCTATTGCCTTCGATATTTGCAATGATGTCTGTACATTTCATGACAACCAGGTAGGATAGGATTTCTGTTCCAGGAAGCCAGAGAGGAGATAAATAGAAAGTTTCCTGAGGTTTATGGATTCAAGGACCTGAATCTGTTCAGCGTTATTAAAATTCCAGTTTATAGATTTATTTGTATAGAAGAGTGGGAGGGGTCACATTTGTCCCTGGGGAATATGGTTTGACAACTGCCCGTGGCATATCCAGGGATATTGTAAGGTGTCTTAGAAAGGTCTACTGGTACTTTATTCCCTATTCTCTGACTGACACACACTCTCTCTCTCTCTCTCTCTCTCTCTCTCTCTCTCTCTCTCTCTTTATCTATCTATCTATCTCTATCTCTCTCTCTCTCAAAAGAAGTTAGGGAAAACAAATCAAAACAAAACAGTAACACTTTCTTAAATAAGGGGTTATGGGAACTAGGAAAACAAGTTGGCAAGTTGTAGGGTTGGACTCCTTTGGTGGCACCATGAAACTCCTTTAGGACAGGCACTCAGAAGAGATAAAGGTATTGGCCTGGTATGAATGAAATTAGGTATAGGCACAGCCCTGCTGTCACCTGTGTTTCTCCCTGCTGGAGTAAGTGTGATGCTTACTTTCAGTTTGTGAGTGAGTGCTTTGTTGATGGTGAAGTGCATATACTTAGTATCTGCTATTTCCAAATGCCAGCAAAATCGTATTAGGTCTCTGATAATCACATGACTCATATACCTCTACAAAACGAAATACCTCTGAGAGATGAAGGACTGTGTGAAGTAAGAAAACATGCCTTCATTCTCAGCAGCGTCTTCATTGTTCATAAAAATGTATAGTTCTTTTTCTTTTCTATCAGGGTATCTTTAAAACAATTCAACATTAAGTATTAATTAGAACTCATTTCTCATTAACATGATTATAACCAAATTAATAATTTAATGATCCAAAAGAAGTCATGCATAAATGCAGTCTTCTGTTTTAGAGTTCTCACACGAGCAGAAATATGCTATGCAGTAGATGTGCGTCTGTGGTTGCAGGTGTCTTTGCTTACTCATGTTGGTCTACCAGAGAGGAAAGCTAAAACATTCATTATTGCTTCCCTAAAAGTCCTAGAGAAGTATATACATGGGGCTGGGATTTTGACTGAGTTCCGTATTTTTAGTGTTGACCTTTAATTCAGAATGTCTGTGCTCTGTATGCCAGCCACTTAAAACATAAATTCAGCAAAGTTTGAGAGAGCTTGGCTATAAAAATGTTATCTGTTTAGATAGCAATCGATTGGTAAAGGAAAAATAAACTCTTTTTGTTTGCAAGGCTGTGAGGGAAATTCTGTTGTGTGGTAAATGAATATTGAGGGGATCTATTCAGTTTATCACACATCCACATCCACACACAAATATATACACATATAACAGATACGTGTAGACACAGATATACAAACAAATGCATACATATATGTATATACATATATACATGCATACACATACACACAGGTGTGTGTGTACGTGCACATGCACAAAACCAAAATGTCTTTTCCAGGGTGATAGAAGAGCCTGAGGTGTCTTATGGTTAGGCACACTGGAAAGATTCTCAAACTACTCTTCCTGTAAAAATAAGCAGTATAAATTAGTGGCTCTAGGAGCAAAATAATAAAAGGCAAATTAAATGTGTTTTAACATTAGAAAGGTCACTTAATTCTTTACAGTCAGTATTTTCTAAAGTGTGTTCCATAAGCTTATAACATCAGCTTCATCTCAGCTTGGAACATATAAAAATTCCGAGGCCAGTCTGGGCTACAAAATGACACTTTGTAACTCACATCCCTCCACAAAGATGGGAACTAGAAACTGCCCTCTGAGATAGGTGTTGCCAACCCTTGTTTTACATAGTGACTCTTACAAAAGTAATGTTTGTGTCTAAAGGAAATGAAGGAACAAAGTGGAACAGAGACTGAAGGAAAGGCCATCCTGGGACTACCCCACCTAGGAATCCATCCCATCTACAGACAGCAAATCCAGAAACTATTGTGAATGCCAAGAAGTGCTTGCTGGCAGGAGACTTGTATAGCTGTCCCCTGAGGGGCTCTGCCATTGCCTAACCAATACAGATATGGACATTAGCAGCCAACCATTGGGCTGAGTGCAAGGGACCCAATGGAAGAGTTAAGGGAAGGACTGCAAGAGCTGAAGGGGTTTGTAGCCCCAGGAAGAACAACAATATTAACTAACCAGACTCCCAGAGCTCCCAGGGACTAAATCATCAACCAAAGAGTACACATGGAGGAACCCATGTCTCCATCTGCATATGTAGTGGAGGATGGCTTTATCAGGCATCAGTGGGAGGGGAGGTCCTTGGTCCTGTGGAGGCTTGATGCCCGAGCATACGGGGAAGCTAGGGCAGTGAGGTGGGTGGGGGACACCCTCATAGAGGCAAGGGAGGGGGATGGGATAGGGATCTGCAGGGGAAGCGACTGAGAAGGGGGATAAATTTAAAATGTAAATAAATAAAATAACTAATAAAAAAGGGAACAAAAGAAAAGTGATGTAACCAATCCCAGTACATACTGCTTTTTCACACATTGAATTGTATGGTCATTTCATATGATTTTATTCTGGACTAGCTATCTTTATTGTAGATTAAATATACAGAAGTGGTCCTCTAGAAGAAACTTCCCTAATCTCCAGTTAGGACTAGTGGTCATTAAATAAATGAATTATGTATTCTATTAGTAGCTTGGAGAAAGTAAAAAGTTGATGGTAGATAGCACTCCTGTCCTCAAGGCTTGTTGCTTGAGACAGCATGGCTCTCAAGACAATCTTTTTTGATCTTGAGCCATTGTACAAACAATGTTTCCAAAACTGGCAGAATGAGGGCCAGCGTATGGAGAGCCTTGGAGTGAGGCTCTTCTGGCTTCATCCCATGCCACCCATCTTTCTACATGTAGAGTAAGCAGTCACATTCCTTTAGAAAAGAATACCATGAATCACTGACGTAAGCATGCCTACCCCCCCCCCCCCAGGTCTCAGTAGGTATGCTAGTCACGCCATTGCAGCCAACTGCAAAACATTATTTTCTAAAAAATGGTATTGGTCTCATTGTTGGAAACTCTGAATGAAGTCGACACTTTTGGCAAAGAAAAGACAAGGGCATTTAATTAATACATAGGAAATGATTTTGAAGAGAAAAAAACCTGTCATTTAATGTGAATGTTATACTTTATCTATCCAGAGGGACCCAAGGGAGCCTGGAACTGTTTAGCATGTTTAGCACATACCAGCAAGGTTAATTGTCTCGGGATGTTGAAGAGCTCAGCTCCTTTGGAAACCTCCACGGTTTGCCTGGCTGTCATAACTGTTTTTCATGTGACTTCAGAATCCTTCATTATTTTTGCTGGGCTTTTCAAAATTTTGATTCCCAGAGTATAATTTAAAATCCAGAAAAACTGCCAATGTTGTACAAGCTAACGGAGCACGATATTGACAAATTAATTAGTCTATTCCCAACCTGCTCTCTTGGTACAAAGGCTCCATGTACCTCCAAGAGTAGCAAAGGCAAAAGTAAAAGCTGCCTTTAGGGATAGATTTTATTAATGTTTCTTCCAGTCATTATCCAGGGGTGTGTGTGTGTGTGTGTGTGTGTGTGTGTGTGTGTGAGTGTGAGTCTGTGTGTGTGTGTATGTGCACACACACATGCTCCCATTTTATGACGGCTCACATTGGAACAGTTTTATGCTAGTTTGGCATATGTCTCTGCATTCATGCAATCACTTGCACAGCTGTCTGTTTCCCCACCATGTGGAATTAGTGACTCTTAGAGTTTCTGTTCCCCACAGCAATGCAGCAGAACTGGGGTCAAATTACCAAGTTTTATAATCAACTTCCACTCATGGTTTCTATGGGTTTCACTGAATCTCTCCTGAACTTCATCATGCATTGAAGTTTTACATTATTAGCTAATAAATACCTTAGTGTCAAATATGAGAGGATAAATAAAACAGAAGAACCAGGTTGGATAACCCCAAATACTACTTTCTGTAGCTGTTTGCTTGCCTCTGTGTCTGGATGAAATATACCAAACACCTATTAGGAGCCAATAGCTGTGCTAAGGTTTATCATATCATAGCATATCGTATCATACCATATATATATATATATATATATATATATATATATATATATATATATATATGACATTTATCATTTCTGTTGTGTTCTGTAGTTTCCTCATCTATAAAATACTTCCTTAAACCAGATAAAACTGAGGATGCCCTGAAGGCTTGTCCAACCCAAGGACTCCTAGGTAAATATAACTGTGGCCCAGCATAATAATAAAACATTACTAGATTTGTATGTGTGTGATATTTTTGTAAGTTGATTATGTAGCTTTTATGTGTATAATTTGTAAATGATGTCATGTTGCAATGTCAAACAACTGGACATGACTGTTATAGTTTCCTTTTATTTCAAATGAATTTGTACGTAGTGATTATATATAAACATACTCTGAGTGCATATAATAACCATATAGGCGCCAACTCAAACATGTTCTATGAAATTCCAAACAAATGAAGCTAAGGAACTTTATCTGGGGTATAGAATGATGATCAGCAATTAAGACTACTTATTGACCTTCTAGAGGAGTCAACTTTGGTCATATCATGTAGCTCTCAACTACCTGTAACTCCATCTCCTCAGAATCTGGCACCTGTCTTCTGCCACAAGCACACCTATATTCGTGTACACACAGAATAACTATAATCTTTAAAATACAATAACAATGTTTGCTGGAGGCCATTATTTCATCTGTGTAGTATAGAAGTATCCTAACTTCATTTTCTTTCCGTTCCCAACCACTCCTCTTACAAGGCTCTCCTTGTTTTACAATTGAGGAAACTGAAGAAAGACAGCAGGTGGCTTTCTTTAAACCCTCTTCTACACTAAAAGGTTTTCTGGCATGATCTCTGAGCTGGTTCTTTAACAGGCACCTTGTAGAACAAACTCTATCTCTGGGTGTGTTCAGGAACTCCTGATGCCTGTACAGAACCTGCGTTAATATTCTCTAATCCTTTTTCTCAGTGGGAAGAACTGGTTTTGCCTTTGCTTTTTTTTCTATTTTTTTCCCCATAATGTAAGCAGCTACAATTTTAGGAGGAGTCATCTCCTTTTGACAGTTACTGGAGGAAAGATTTGTGGTTTTCCCCTTGAGCTTGTATTTTGCTGCCTGTCTGTTTACTCCAGCTGAATTTTACTCAAGGCCTTTGAAACTTAACAAAATGTGTACTATTGTGCATTCAGAATATTGCACAGATTTAGATCTTATTTATAAGTTAAATCTCTCTCCTTGAAACAGCCATTTGAAGTTTCCAGCTGCAATTCTACAAAGAGTTGTTTTGTTTCTAAGGAAATAGAGATTGAATATTTCAACTTAGTAAATGT
Organism: Apodemus sylvaticus; assembly: GCF_947179515.1. Lineage (NCBI taxonomy): Eukaryota > Metazoa > Chordata > Mammalia > Rodentia > Muridae > Apodemus > Apodemus sylvaticus. The sequence continues at coordinate 77,758,763 of NC_067481.1, forward strand.
ATATCTTATTAATGATGTTAATCAACACTTGTTTATTTCTGGGAAGATGTGAACAAACCTATATTCATTTCAGAGAGAAAACTGGTGAGAGACCAAAATAATGATATCACCAAAGTCGAACATGGATGAGCCAGAGTTTTTATGGTTCTATTGGAGTATAGATGAGTAGCTATGCATAAAAATATGAATGACTCAAAGAAAGTTTGATCATCGAAAGTTCACCTAGCATGTGTGAGGACTCACTAAACTTGGAGTCTTGAGGATTCCACATAAATTACAGGCAGCTGGCCAGGTTATGTCAGCAAACCTTACTATTTATATAACTTTGAAGAAGGGTCTGTGAATCTGCTAAGTTTCTTGGACTTCCTGAGACTTATGAGTTGTTTATTTCTGACTCCTAATGTGGTCCTTTCTAGAACTTCCTGACTTGCTTTGAGAACTTCCTGAGTCTTAATGAGCCTCCTTCTAAGATGGAACATTAAAACTAGTTAAAACTCAGAGGAAATTGTTTCACAATATATGATCTCAGGAAGACTTCAAACCTGACATAATTCTTCTGTTGAAGAGGGTTCATTATAATCATGCTAATCAATCAGCTCTTTATCACAAATGAATGCCTGACATCTCCCTGGTGGGCTTGTACCCCTGATCTCCAGATAGTCACTTGCAGATACTGACCCAAGTATAAGAGTGACTTCTGTCCTTTGGTCATCTAGGAAATGATGCTTATAAATCTTTTAAATGCTTATAAATCTGTAATTCTCTTGTCTTTTAAGAATTTTAAGTTATTCTGTTTCTTGTGGGTTTTTAAGAAAAGAGTTTGTGTTCTTATGTCTTATCATGGTAGAAATTTCACTCCTCCATTGTTGAGAAGAGAAAGGAAAAGACACCTAGACATGGGCAGAAAACCAGTATCAGAGATGCTACAGCTTGAATGATAGTTGCAGTGGCTCCCCCATTGGTTCAAACATTGAAACACTCAGTGCCTAATGCTGGTGTGGTTTGGGGAGGTAGAGGAAGAGGATGTAGAGCCTTGTAGGAGGAAGTAAGTCATGGGGTAGGGCAGGCTTTGAGGGTTTGTAGTCTTGCCCCCCTTCTAGTATATCCTTTGCTTGCTTCTTATATTTTTGTGGTTTTTGTTGTTGTTGTTTTCAGTTGGATGTAATCTCTCATCTTCTTGATGAGGCATACTGCTGTCACACCTCTCCTGTCATTAGTCATTATGGCCACGCCTTCTGGATCCATAAACCAAAATGAACTTTTCCCTCTATGGATTACTTTTGGTTGTGTTGTTTTATCCCAGAAAAACAAATGTAGCTAATATAATAATAATTTCCTCACAATTCCTGTTGGAACACTTCTCAATACAGCTGAGTAACAAATGTGTGCTTTGGACAATAATTATTTTGACAGGAATGAGCAGTCCTCAATAGAATTGATCCACTTAGAAGATTCAGAGTTTGAAAGGACCACTCTTGTGATCTATTTTTTCATCTCAGAGAACCCAGGATGTGTTTCCATCAGAGGATGCAGCAATGAGGGACCCTCTGGGCAGCAGAAAGACACCAAAGTTGTTGGCATGGTGAATTACTCTGTTATAAATTACCTACTGGTTGTGTGTTTTTAATTATCAGGACAAAGAGGGTAAGATAATAATCACAGAAATTATGCAATTCGTACAAACCCTACATATAAACATTACATGACAAAGATAGATAATCTGGGGGCTGGAGAGATGTCTCAATGGTTAGGAGCACTTGCTGCTCTTTTAAAGGACCTGGGTTTGATTCCCACACCTACATGGATTGGCCGCTCACAACAATCTGCAGCTCCAATGCCAGGTTAATCAGATACCCTCTTCTGGTCTCCACAGGCACCAGACATGTAAGTGGTATATAGATATAACTACATCAAAAACCCCGAAACATTAAATAAGAAATAAAATTTTAAAAATATCTACTATGATGGATTCAATAGTGTCCATCTTTTCACAGTCCTTGATGATAGTAAAGAAGACAATTTATTCCAAAACATTAAGACACAGCATTATAGGGTGATGTGTTAGAGAATAGTAAGATCTATTATTTATGAAATGTTTCTCTAATGGAAGGCTTACAAATTGAATTTGTAATTTCCTGGAATACAGGAAAAAGAAAATAAAATATTTAGTAAGAATAAAAAAGGCAGGTTAGTAGATACATGCAGTACAACTTTCCTTTTCTCCTCAGGACCTCTGATAATACTAGACAGACTGGGACAAGAGGTGGTGCTCTTGAAGAAGCTTTAGCTTAATATTGTATATATCCAGAGCTACATAATTTAAATGAAAAATAGATGTGCCTTTTATATTCTATTTAATTTCAAAACTTCAAGGGAAAGGCATCGAAAGGCTTTTTTAGATGGGGAGAAAATATCTCACATGTAAAGAAATCGTCTCATAACTGGTATCAAATGTTTTATCAGCAACACAACAGGAAGGATAGGAAAGCAAGATATCAAACTTTCTGAGGGAAAACTTGGATTTAAGAAGCTGATTTCAAGTCATACTCCAAGTAAGGACAACACAAACACATAATTGCTGCATCAAGATATTTAGTCTCCCCACAGTTCATTCTGACCATATTCCTGTATATTAAGAAGGTCATTCAGCAAACAACTCTTAAAGGAACTACAAAATTATTCTCCCCATGAAAAACCTCTCTTAAATACTTGAGATGATGTTTCAGATAATGTTATAGAATGCAGGGCTCACTACCTATGTCCCAAGCTAGGACCAATCACCCATACATCAATTAAAGTATTCAAAAGGAAAAAGCAGAAAAAGGTTTTATTTGCTGCAGTCATATTAGAAAGACATGGAAAGAACACAGGTATCCCTCAACAGAAGAATGGATGCAAAAAATGTGGTATATCTACACAATGGAGTACTATTCAGCCATTAGAAACAATGAATTCATGAAATTCTTAGGCAAATGGATGGAGCTGGAGAACATCATACTAAGTGAGGTAACCCAGTCTCAAAAGATCAATCATGGTATGCACTCACTAATAAGTGGATATTAGCTTGGAAAACTGGAATATGCAAAACATAATCCACACTTCAAATGAGGTACAAGAAGAACGGAGGAGTAGCCCCTAGTTCTGGAAAGACCCAGTGTAGCAGTATAAGACAAAACCAGAACGGGGAAGTGGGAAGGGATGGGTGGGAGAACAGAGGAAGGGAAGGGGGCTTATGTGACTTTCAGGGAGTGGGGAACCAGAAAAGGGGAAATCATTTGAAATGTAAATAAAAAACATATCAAATAAAATAAAAAAAAGACTAAATAAATAAATAAATAAGAATCTAAAAGAAAGAAAGAAAGAAAGAAAGAAAGAAAGAAAGAAAGAAAGAAAGAAAGAAAGAAAGACAGACAAAGAGATCTAATGAATGTGCCCATGTCCATCCTCCAAGTCCTGCAGTGAGACTGAAGTTTAACCAGGAGGCCAATGATTTGTATATCTAAGCAGCCCTAGTCAAGGTGTGGTCCTGTCCAGCATAAACCCATCATTGTCTGTCCTTCAGTCTTATCCTACGAAGGTGGACTAACAAGTTGCTAAGACTATGAAATCTCTTTCTGGAAGAAAAGTTGCTCTTTTGGCTAGTGCCTTTTTCTTCATGCAGCATGAACTTCCAGAGGGAATTTCCATTTCTTTAGAGTCTGTTGTTTCAATAGTCAGACACAATTGAGAGACAAAGTTACTTCTTTGGACCACCTTCATTCCTGCTAGACCAGTCACAGCTCAGCAGGAGGTCTGGAAGCTGTGTGACTAAAAGGAGTTCCAGACTCTAAGAGTCTTATATTCTAGCAAACACTAGAAAAGGTCTCTCAGTCTGGGTACTGGGCTAGTGCACCTGTGTATCATCTCTAATCTATAGACAAATAAAAAAACAATGTGTTGGAAGAGCAAAATGTGTATAAGAAAATCATGATCCAAATAAAAAGTCAAACGAAATGCACCTTGATTATTTGAGCAAAACATGTGTCTTATTTGGAAAAATAAATCCATTTGACCCATGATTTTGATGTTTTTAGGTTGTGGCAAAAAAAAATAAATCATCCTAGTATATTACCTGGCTCTCCAACAAACAATATCATCATAATAAACTCTCTTTTCCACCTTTAGAATCAACCTATAAAGCTAACACAAGGAAGTTAACCAAATGTCATAAACATTGACAGTGAAAACAAGGAAGCAGCACATGACTGCAGAATGGGGAGAAGGAGAGGAAAGATAAAGAGAGTCTGAGGCTCAAATAACTTTAAGAAAGGGACATGTGAACAGTTTTCTATCAAGTGATTGATGTAGGACAAAGAATTCACACACACACACACACACACACACACACACACACACAACACATACACACATCTTAAAGTGATACCTGAAATTGTAGAACAAAATAAACTTTAGAGATGAACCAAATTATGCTGGCAAGCTAAGATCTTCCATTTTATTGTCACAGATAATGTATTTTAGTTTAAAAAAAAAAACATAGGCTATGAGAGTTCTTCAGCAAATAGAGAAGAGTTACTGTGTTAATCACTAGAGTGAGATCTACAGAATCAGTTAATTGCAGGTAAGAATTGAAGAACTTCAGGCAGAAAGCTAGATCTGTTTGGAACCTACTATTTCATTCTTATTGAGTAAATATATTCTCCTAGGGAAAACATGTAAAATAATTCCACCCAGATTTCTTACTAAACTCATTGTTATAGTATTACACTGTGAAACTTTAATATTCAAAGTACAGTCAAGAATATCATAAAAACAGACGAAAAGTCTATGTCAAAGCATTGATGCAACTCATGGTTTAATTAGAAAAGTAGGAAGGCACATAATCAGAAGAATGCTTAAAGTAACAGATTGTCAATGAAGGATTTGTAATAAATTTCAATCAGAGACAAATATAACAAAACAAAACCACCACCACCACCACCACCACCAACAACAACAACAACAAAAGCAAGTCCTACAGAACAATGAAACTATAACCTTGGAATTATACATTCTGCAGTTTCTGCCTTCAGTTTACAGTAACTTCTCCAGGTCTGAGCTCCACTGAAATAGTAAATAGAAAGTGAAAGACTGATTTTACATAGTCCAATAATCCTTGCATGACTTTACTGAGCAATGTCCAGGCGTAATGTAGGAAGGATGGATTTTATTCTTTTGGTTGCCAGTTTGGGGCACACTTTGCCTCTAAAAGAATGGAAATGTTTCATGAAAGTTTTCTTGATGCTTGATGCTCTCAACTTGTGTTTTGGTCCCACCTGTGTCTCCATGGCAGTCGTCAGTAACAACAACAAACACAGTAAACAAATAGTGCTCATAGTCTCTTTGTTGCTTCTGAGAACAACTAGAGAGCAAATCTGTCTGTACACAAGTCTGCCACCTACCAACTCCTCACAATGTTTATCAAATGAATAGTTTAACTTTCAGATGTTATTGGCTGCTTCTGATGCAGAGACAGAAAATTAGAGATGAGAAGGGGAGAGGAGACACATCAGCAAATGAATAGCTGGAAGGGAAAGATCTGAAATCTCCTACAAAATTTGTTGATGTGGCAATTTGCAAGTTGTCTGATAAATAGCTAAAAGAAAGTCTTCCTTCTTTGAATGTAGCTACAGTCGAATGGTAAAGAGAATTCACTGGCAAGGACTGCTGGCTTGAACAACTCACTGAAGATGCTGCCTCAAACATTTCACAAGCCTTTTGTCTTAATGCCAAACCTACTTTTGAATAAAATAAAAAAGGAAGGTTTCCAGGAGAACGTATCCTTCTACTTCCAAAAGTGTGGCCAGGAAAACAAGGCAATGGTGATACTTGTATTGATCCAAGTCCATGATCCTGTGTCTTTGATTTCTGTTACTAGAAAGGCCCTACTTTGTAGAGGCTGGAAAATACAAAGTCCTGGGAACTGAGATACATTTTAGCTTACCTTCGTTTCAAGACCAATTGGAGGTTCTGTCTATGGTAATGAGTTTTAAAATGTCTGCCCAAGCTAGATGTAGTAGTGTACATCTTGAATCCCAGTACCTGGGTGTTGGAAGCCAGTAGATCCCTGTGAGTTTGAAGTCAGCTTGATCAACATGATGAGTTCTAGGCCAGCCAGGCCTACATAGTCAGATCTTGTTTCAAACAACATCAAACAACAAAATGTCTCTACAATCAGAAGAACTTGAATGTTAATTACCTGGCATCTGTATATATATATATATATATTTTTTTTTTCTTTTTGAAAGAATCTATCTTGCATGTGGAAGTTTCCATCTAACCTAGCCAACACAAAGATGTTCATTCAAAGTTGCTTAAAATGGAAGTGTGGAGAGTGTTCATTTATACTCTTTCATAGTAAGCTCAGATAAACAGTCTGAGTCATTCTGGCCTATCACCAGCACTTGGTAAAACATTCATTCCTCCCATACATAATGTAGTAGATCTTCATGAATATTCATTACTTGATGTTAAATTGACACTGTTTTAAGGAATTGCAGTATTATCAGGACATAGGGTTTCATGGGGATAAAGCTATGGATTCTTTGAACTAGCATTTTCTTTAAGATAAAAATCCCAGGTTTTTTGAGGGGGAGATTGTGTAATTCCATAAGCTTACTTCTATTATAATGAACTTCTTTTGCTTAATTAAATGTAGGAGATTAATTATTTGCTAGTTTTCCTGGAAGACATGAGTTTTGGATTGTGTTGTGTGTGTGTGTGTGTGTGTGTGTAAAACAAAAAGGAACATGCTCAACAGTCATAATTGTAGTCCAATTTCGATTAGCCTAGAGGCTGATAAATTTTGTACTTCAAGTGCTCTTATCAAAAATAAAAGAAAAAAATGTTATGTGTAGAAGGATGAATGTGGTTCATACCCACATTCTTCTAAAATGGGGATTTTCCTCTCTTTGCAATACAAAACAAAACCCAAATCCTGTCTACTTTTTTTAATGCTTAGGCTTTTTTTTATTGGATACTTCATTTATTTCCATTTAAAATGTTATCCCCTTCCCCAATTTCCCCACAGAAACCCCCATCCAACCTCCCTCCTCCTGCTTCTATGAGTGTGTGACCCCCCCACACTCTGGCCTCCCTGCTTTCCAATTCCTCTACACTGGGGCACTGAGCCTTCATGGGACAGCAGATGCTGGCGAGGATGTGGAAAAAGAGGAATACTCCTCTATTGTTGGTGTTATTGCAAGCTGGTACAACCACTCTGGAAATCAGTTTGGCAGTTCCTCAGAAAACTTGACATAGTATTACGCAAGGACTCAGCTATACCATTCCTAGGCATCTACCCAAAAGATGCTCCAACATAGAACAAACCCTGTCTACTTGTTTCTGTCCTGACTGCATTTTGTTTTGGTCTGCCAAAGAAGTTCTAGACTTGCTTATATACTTCTTCCTTCAGTCTCTAAGAAAGACCTCTAGTCTTCCATATACATTCACTTTGGACATTAAGATTCATAGTAGAAGAAGTAGAGGAGAATGGGGGTGGGGAATCTGCTATTCATAGCCCAAGAGCAAAGGAAATGGTCCTCTTGGCTTTATTAATTTATAACCTTTATTATGCTGAGTAATTGTGGGTAAACAAAACAAAACAGAACAAAACAAAGGGAGTTTATTTGAAATCATATTTTAACATGTTTCTTTAATTAAACTCCTTTATGATATTGACCTTGTCTTTATCTTTTAATTGTAAATGTGAACCATGAAAGAAGGGCTGAAGCCCTGAAATTTTCAAGTGTTGTTCACTGAGGACATTGTAGGCTAAAAGGAAAAGAGCACGAGAAAACACATGGAATGCCCACAACACATTCTACCTCAAACCTATACATTGACCATTTAAATTTGGTAAATAGCCACTGGCCACATGTGGCTATTGGATACTTGCCTGGAACATATGTGACCAACCCAAATTAACATAAAACATAAGCTTACAGTTACCTTAAGATTTGTAGGGTGGCAGAAATAACATAAAGCATCGCCACTAATTTTGACATATGATTTATGTACTATCACTTGTTTTAAGTATTCATGTGTTGAGCTGGTGATGATTTGGAAACTTATATTAACATACATTGAAAATTTAGCCTTTGATTTTATATCTTAATGTGACTTCTAGAATATTAACAATATGTGATTGCATTCCATTACATTTCATTGCGTAGATAGAACTCCTTTGGAAAGCAGCTTATGGTTATATGACTTGTTTAGAAGCACATTTGCTCACTCTGTAGATATCCTGGGCAACGTTGGAGAGTGAATGGGTCATCTTCTCCTTTCATATTTTCACCAAAACTACATCACAGTGTCTTTCTCTGCTCCTGAATAAACTCCTTAATGCAGTGGCTCTCAACCTTCCTGATGTTGCCAGCCTTTCATACCATTCCTTTTGTTGTGGTAACCTTTAACCTTAAAATTGTGTTGCTACTATGAAGTAGCAACTGTGATTTTGCTATTGTTGTGGATCATTATGTAAATATCTGTTTTCAAGATAGTCTTAGGGGTCTTAGGTAAGCCCTGTAAAAGGATCATTTCACCCCCAAAGTGGTTGGTGGCAACCCTAAAGCCAAGAACTTGCTAAAGCTTAGCAAGTGTTCTTGGTGGGATTTTATTATAGAATGAGAAGGAAAATGCAATAGTGCCCATTTTCCAAAGACATTAAATGAAATTTGGCACCAAGCCCATGTCAATCTGTATTCATGTCATTTTACTACACCAAGGTTAGTTGTTCAAGGGTCTTATTCAAATATTTCAGACTACAGCTTGTTAGCTCTGCTTGGAAAGTCTTTTCTATTTTCTTTATGAAATAGAATGGCTCAAATCCATCACAAAGTTATACAAATAGCAACATATGGACACTGTTGTTGTAAACTGATTAAATTATTAATTTCTGGCAAAAGAGAAAACTCTATTCCCTTTTTGAGTCTGTGTGAGAATCCAGTTGTGATTTTTTTTTAATGTGGACCTTGGTTTTATATTGCCCTTTAAAAACTGCATTTACATTCTCTTCTGCTATCTCTATGGGAGAAAGTCATTAGAAATCAAGTGTTCAAGAAAATAAGTAAACATTGCTCGCATTCTTTAGTGATTGGAACTCTCCTAAAATCTCTCTCTTAAAGGACTGAATGTTTTATTTCCATATGCTTCCTGTGATTTCTGTATCATGTAGATGGAGGGCAGATTGGTAGGTGACCTTGAATTTCTTTTGTCTTGAAATTTTCATTAAAAATACATCAAAGCTTACATTAAAACACTTGACTATTCTTTCATTAATGTCCTATCCTTTGGAAGCTTTATAACCATTTTTTTTTTCAGAAACAGTGGCCATTAGATTTGGGAGACTCTAAGGATGTAGTCCTCCATACTAGCTACAGAGAGAAACCAAAAGGGTATTTCCATATCTGGCTGTCCAGGTCAGATTTATGAAATTAAGCTTATTGAATATATTCAAAATTATCCAAAAGCAGCTGTCTCCCACCTAAATAACCAAGAACAAAGTATGACAGATGTGTGTGCTGCTCTTCTTTATATCTGTGGAGAAACAATGATTAATCAAGAATAAATTAGTATCAGCCTGATTATGTATATACATAATGTGTGCATTTTAGTCAGATAATGACAACAAAATTAATAATCCATCCTTGTTTTTTATTATAGGACAAATGTTATCCCTACTGTTACATGTATTTAAGAACTCAAGAAAACAAAGACTATTCACTGTTTTCACATGAAAACCCATTAGACTGAAGTTAAGTAATTTGAGATTTGGGGATGCCTGAAGCTAGCTGAGCTTACAACTTCATGCCTGATTATCTAACTTTGCTGCTTCCCAACAATTAATGGATACTCTGTTTTCAACAAATCATAATTTAAGATATATCTAGATTTTAGCGATATGACCTAAAATCCCTGTTATGAGGCTGCCCCTTGTCCTATGTTTTCAGAATGTGCACTCAACAAAGAATTAGATACTTTATCTTTATTTCCAATTTGACTGGATGTAGTATTTGAATACTGCCAAATTCGAATTTCAATTTGACAGTCAGGTTAGTTACAACTAAGCTGTAGTGCAGACATTCCTTTTTGTTGCTTTGTTTGTTTTTGTTATTGTTTTTGTTTTATTGGTTTCTTTTGTTTTTGACACCCTATCTCTCTACTATGTAGCCCAAGCATGGACTGCTCACACTTTTAACATTATTAGTAATAGCAATATCAGTGCATGCCACCACACTTGGAGAACATAAACATTCTCAGTAGAACTCTTGGTTTTCATACTTGGTCAGTAGTACTTGGTTCTAATATGGAAAAGATTATGTTCACCTTTAGAGATAAATACACAAAGTAGAAATCATTACTTACTTGATAGCGGAGGGATTCTTGCCAAGGAGTCTAAATGCTTGACAAATTTTACCTAAATCATGCCCAAAGATTTGCTACATATATGTATGCAGAATATATATGCTTATGTAAGCAAAAGTCTCAGGGTTTCACTGTACAACAAGATGAATGAGATACATCAAAGTTGCTCAACATGCTAGTTTGGAACAAGATGTTTAACTCCAACCACTGATATCTCTGTTTTCTCTAGAAGAATGCGAATTGATCCATTCTTATCTCCATGTACTAAACTTCACTCCAAGTGGATCAAGGACCTCCATGTAAAACCAGACACACTGAAACTAATAGAAAAGAAACTGTGAAAGACCCTTGAGGACATGGGCACAGGGGAAAGTTCCTGAACAGATCACCAATAGCTTATACTCTAAGGTCAAGAATTGACAAATGGGACCTCATAAAATTACAAAGTTTCTGTAAGGCAAAGGACACTGTTAAAAGGACAAAACAGCAACTATCAAATTGGGAAAGGATATTCACCAACCCTACATCTGATAGAGGGCTAATATCCAATATATACAAAGAATTCAAGAAGTTAGACCCCAGGGACCCAAATAACCCTATTAAAAAGTGGGGTACAGATCTAAACAAAGAATTTTCACCTGAAGAAATTCGGATGGCCGAGAGGCACCTTAAGAAGTGTCTGGCGGTTCCTCCGAAAACTGGGCACCTCACTTCCAGAAGATCCTGCTATACCACTCCTGGGCATATACCCAGAAGACTCCCCACCATGTAATAAGGATACATGTTCTACTATGTTCATAGCAGCCCTATTTATAATTGCCAGATGCTGGAAAGAACCCAGGTATCCCTCAACAGAAGAGTGGATGCAAAAAATGTGGTATATCTACACAATGGAGTACTATTCAGCCATTAGAAACAATGAATTCATGAAATTCTTAGGCAAATGGATGGAGCTAGAGAATATCATACTAAGTGAGGTAACCCAGACTCAAAAGGTGAATCATGGTATGCACTCACTAATAAGTGGATATTAACCTAGAAAACTGGAATACCCAAAACATAATGCACACATCAAATGAGGTACAAGAAGAAAGGAGGAGTGGCCCCTGGTTCTGGAAAGACTCAGTGAAACAGTATTCAGCAAAACCAGAACGGGGAAGTGGGAAGGGGTGGGTGGGAGGACAGGGGAAGAGAAGGGGGCTTACGGGACTTTCGGGGAGGGGGGGCTAGAAAAGGGGAAATCATTTGAAATGTAAATAAATTATATCGAATAAAAAAAAAGTGCTCAACATCATTAGTCATTAGGGAAATGCAAATCAAAACAACCCTGAGATTTCACCTTACACCAATCAGAATGTCTAAGGTCAAAAACTTAGGAGACAGCAGGTGTTGGCAAGGATGTGGAGAAAGAGGAACACTCCTCCACTGCTGGTGGGGCTGTAAGATGGTACAACTACTTTGGAAATCAGTCTGGTGGTTCCTCAGAAAACTGGACATGACACTTCCAGAGAACCCTGCTATACCTCTCCTGGGCATATACCCAAAGGATTCCCAGGCATGCAATAAAGACACATGCTCCATTATGTTCATAGCAGCCTTATTTATAATAGCCAGAAGCTGGAAAGAACCCAGATGCCCCTCAAAGGAGGAATGGATACAGAAATTGTGGTATATTTACATAATGGAATACTACTCAGCAATTACAAACAATGCATTCACAAAATTTTTAGGCAAATGGTTTGATCTGGAAAATATCCTAAGTGAGGTAACCCAATCACAAAAGAATACACATGGAATGCAATCTCTGATAAGTGGATATTAATTAGCCCAGAAGCCCCGAATACCCAAGGCACAAATTGCATAACAAATGACTCCCATGAAGAAGTATGGAGAGGGTCCTGATCCTGGAAAGGATTGATCTAGCATTGGAGGGGAATATAAGGACAGAGAAAAAGGAGGGAGGAGATTGGAAAATGGATGGAGAGAAGAAGGTTTATGGAACATATGGTGAGGGGGGATCCGGGAAAGGGGAAATAATTTGTAATGTAAACAAAGAATATAGAAAATAAAAATATTTAAAACAAACACAAAAACAAAAAAAAAAAACAACTTGGGTCATCATATTAATGATGACTAGACCAGTGGGTATAACTTGTTAATTCTTAAGTAGGTGCTATCATTAGACTGCTTTTATATACATGCATACATACATACATACATGCATACATACATTTGCATATAAACACATAATATAAATACCCAGATATATTCATATATGAGATAATATGTGTAAACCCTATAAAATACATTACTTTTTGCTATTTCTCCAAGTAAGAGAAGAAATATGCCTCTGATGATAAACCTTGTCTTAGGAAATGTAGTTGAAATTATTCAGAGTGGTGACTCCTAAGCTGTTCCCTCTTTTCCTTAGGGTTAGTAAATGGTAATCCATGTAAATTGACCCCTATCCCAGTAGCTGGTCTTCCTCACCCTATGTTTTTTTGATTTCACAAAGATTGTGATGTGGATTTAAGCCAAGGGAAACACAGACTTTTCTATTTAACACACAGATCTATAAATCAAATCTGTAGCATACAAAGCAATAATCATTCTTCAGTTTGCCTGTCTTCATTGTTAGGGACATGCTTTGCCTATTGTTTACCTCTACTAAGGTATTCAGATCTTTCCTAATTCATGCTACAGTACAGTGGATTTTGGAAATGGAAATGTTTTTATTAAGAATATATTAAAATTAACTATAATTAGTCTAGCAGTTAAATCTTTTAATGGCTTTCTTTGACTGTTTAACTTGTCACATTTGATAAGATATACAAATTAATCCCATTTTTTTTTTAGTGTGTGAATCTCATCATTTTGAAATATTGTGACACTAAAATTTTCACTTCTTATTTATACCCAAATTTTGAAATAAGGTGGTATGAAAATGTTATCTTTTAACTTGCAGATCTTAAAATAATGTGAGTCTCCTAAATGAATATTCTTCAAAGAGTATGATGTCAAATTTGTGAGTTTAACCAATAACCTCCCAGCAATGTATATCTGCTGTTATTATTTCAGCAGGTCCATTGTTCAGTTGAGCCAGGATTCTTTGAAAGCTACAGGTAGGCATATCTTTGTACATAATTGGCTTTTTACAGAACTTATCAGGCTGCTCAAGTTTGGCTAATGAGTCTACACACCAGGGATAAAAGGCTGTGGGGGTTATATTTTCCAGTTCCAACCATTTGCCTAAAAAAATCATGAATTCATTGTTTTTAATAGCTGAGTAGTATTCCATTGTGTAAATATACCACATTTTCTGTATCCATTCTTCCATTGAGGGATATCTGGGTTCTTTTCAGGTTCTGGCTATTATAAATAAGGCTGCTATGAACATAGTAGAGCATGTGTCCTTATTGCATGCTGGGGAATCCTTGGGGTATATGCCCAGGATGCAATCATTGATAAGTAGATATTAATTAGCCCTGAAACTCTGAATACTGAAGATACAATTAGCATATCAAATGATTCACATGAAGAAGGAAGAAGAGGGCCCTAATCCTGGAAAGGCTTGATCCAGCATTGTAGGGGAGTACCAGGACAGAGAAAAGGGAGGAGGAAAGATAGGAGAATGGATGGAGAGAAGAGAACTTTTGGGACATATGGGGAGGGGGGAACTGGGAAAGGGGAAAACTTTTGGAATGTAAACAAAGAATGTAGAAAATAAAAATATAAAAAAAAGTGAGGAAAGAAAAGAGAGAAAAGTAAATATATTATAATTTCAAAAGTAAATAAATAGTTTTTAAAAAGTAAAAAAAAAAGGCTGTGGGGGTGAGGGCTGGATGTTCAGATAGTAAATTTCAATAATGGAGTCATGCTGAGTCCATCACTGCCTGTACAACACTGTGATACATTTCTCTCTCTAATTTCTGAAATTCCTCCTTTCTCTTAACTTTTGTAAATCCATAGTATTCCTAGACACCCTTTGGCTTCCACTTTGAAGGAAAACTTACTTTTTTATGGAGTCTAATTGGACAAAGAGGCTTCACTTGCTTATCTTTCTGTCTTACCAGTGAAGAAAGAGATGGCATGGATGTAGTGAGGTGGTAACCATTTAGAAAAATTCTGAATAGCACTGAATCTGGAGCTGGATGGTGTGTCACAGGACTGCAAAGAGAAGTGAACTGTAATTACACATAGTTCTAAAGGAGTGAGGAGAAAGAACCAGAAGAAAAGATAGGTGTGGATTTGCTCCATGTTCCATCTTATTCACCACGCTGAGTCAAGCCAACTAGAAGTGACAACCCCAGGCTGATGGCCTATCAGGACATCCAAAACATTCAGCAAAGGTCAATAGGGGAGCGATGGAAGATACTCATTCTATTTTCTAGTTATGAATTTATCTATCAGACACTTATGGGATAAGAAAGAATTTTTTAAAATGCATTCTGAGATCCTCACACATCAGCAGCATTTTGGACAGGAATCCCTAGAGACCTAAGATCTGAGTGTAGATCTCAATCTGCAGTCGTCCCAGAACTTACAAAATCCGTAGACAGGAGTCACACACTTTTCTACTTTCACTGCTGTTCAAAGTAGACTACTCACCGTGCCTCTGAGAAGCAGTAGGCTGTTATTGAGAAATAGTTCCTGTTCTATTTTCTGAATTTTCATTAGCTGATGTGACCAGCACCAGGTAGAAGATCTCTCTTGACCGTCACAGGAATAGTGGTCTCTGTTCAGACAGTTTTTCAGTGTTCTGTTTTGTTAAAATTACTTATTTATTGTGCTTTGAACACCACACATACACACACAGACCACCACACACATGTGAATGCCAGAGAATAACTTGAAGGAGGCACCTTTCCCAGGGGATCAAACTCAGACCATGATGCTTGGTGGCAAGCAGTTTTATCCTCTGATCTGTTGCTCTGGACACCAGGGCCCCTTGTAAGAGCAAACACAATGATCTAAGGGCCATTTTAAAATGCCACTTGCTATCTGTACAATAATGATGGTTGTTACTCATCACAATATAGGCACAAGTAAAAGTTATGAATCTGTTTGAAAGAACAAAAATATGTAGGGATCAGAGTGCTTCCATACTTTGAATATTTCTGGAAGAGTTGAAATAATTTAAACTTTAAATAGATGATGATTAATTTTTAATTACCAATTCTCAGGCAAATGAAAAAAATGCTTTCAAAATTTCAAATGCTACATATATTATATCGTAATTACCCATAATATCTCTTAATTACCCATTTCTCTAAAAGCTATCATGTCTTTGGCTTCAGAGGAGGTTATCATGTAATTTCGTAGACTGTTATCCTGAAATCCTTTGCATGTTTAAATACCATAGAGGACATGCTTTGTAGAATTTATTATGTCTGGTAACTACAGATAGAATAAACATAATATGTAAAATTCAGAAAACACAGAAAGTATATTGTAGAAAGTCTATAGTAATTTCATTGTTCCAGAGGAGTCACTATATGTTTATATGTAGAAAATCAAATTTTTCCACTTGTAAAATTAGGATGTGTTGTTGTGAAACTTTTATTTAAACTGTTATTTTTCCATTATTTCAAAGACTGCATGAGAATTCTTTAATTTCCTTTAACAAATCTTGTATTCATAAATATGTAGCTCTTTAGAAAGTATCTTTGATTATCAAGAAATATGATAATTTCCTAAGTATTCATGGAGATTTGAGAGAATAGGAAATTGTATTTTTCTCAAAGAAATTAGTTCCTCAACAAATCAGTTCAAGTACATAATCTCACTGGTTTGAATCACTACCTCAGAGATATTTAAAGCAGATCAGACATATTTTTGAATCTTTATCTCAGATTTCCACAAGTGCTTCATATTAAGATACAATAATTATACAATAAATAAGATTATCTCAGAGATAAATGCATTGTCAACTGGAGTTAATTTTTTAGAAGATTCTAATATGGAGCTAAGTGGAAGGTAAATCTATTTTTTAACATGGATATATGGGCACACAGATAAAGATCCATTCCAGAGTCAGTCTTGTATATACTAATTTGATATTCTTAAATAATTAATCTCTGTGATTTTTCCTATTAAAAAGCCTCCATTTCTTATTCTTTATTCCTGCAATTCATTTATTAAAGTAATAAAGTGAAAATGTTACAGAATCACATTTATGTGAAAATATTTTTTACAACCTCAAAGATGTTTCTTCAATAAGCATCTAAATCAACAGCCATAACAAATTAAATCCAATTACTTTTGTGTTCAGTTCTTACCAGAGCTTTGCTCCGTGTACTTTCTTTAGCTTTGTTTCCCACGACAAAATAGTCTTTAAGACTTATGGAAGGTGTTGCCCATTATTCTTAGTTGTAGCCTTTATTCTCAAGCAGCAGTCATGCCCTTGGCTCTTGGTTAGCATTCTGCTTGACTTAATGATTCTTTCTTCATCTTTCCTCTGTAAGTGTCCAGTGTCAGATACGTCATTAGCTTAATGTTTGATGCCATCTCACCTGGTGATTCTCAATTCTTTCCTTCCAGTTTTTACCTCCTATCCCTGCTATTTCCCTCAATTCCATCCCTTGGGTCAGAGCACAAATAGCCAAGTAGTAAATATTTTAGGGTTTATAAATCACAAACTACCACTTTCCCCTTATATGTAGGAGTAATTGTAAACTCTACATAAACAATTGGTTGCAGCTGTGTCCCAATAAAACCTTTTATTTAGATAAACCTAAAGCAGATTGGAGTACATATAAGCCCTTTCTCAAGTTTTGACATGATCTGTTTCATTATTATGCATCATTTTCCCATTTATTTATGAGTGTATTTTACTATCTGGGTATCTATGGAGAATATTTGAATCTGATTGGAATCAGATTCACAATTATGTCCATTTCATCCTAAAGTTCTGTCTGCCTTGTCAGAGAGAAGAGGAAGTAACTTGAAGATGAATGAAAAATAATCAGTATTTACTTTTGTGTCACAGAAGGTTGTTTTCCTGCTAAGTGAGTCCAGTTTGCATTCAACCAAGCAGTCACAACATGGACAATGACAAGACAGGATAAGAGGACTTAAAACCTAAGAAGGTGGTACTTGCAAATCTTAATGGTATCCTTCCTAAGGCTCCTACCACATGAGCCCTTGTAGGACAAACCATATTTAAACCACCCCAGACCATAATTTTGTACCATAACTGTTTTTCAGTCCTATGGACAAATAATTGTCATCCTGTTTGAATGTCTTAGTTTTCCTGACTATGCCATCCATCCTATCCCTAAATTGCACAGTGAGATTATGAAACTGTCATTTTCCTTTTTTCTGTATGAGTTTTATTCCATTGTCTACACCACCATCTAATCCTGACAACCACATTTGGCCAAATGCAGCCACTTAGTATGCATTTTTGTGTCATGTGCTACTACATTCCTTTCTGGAATATATTCACATTCCAATTTGCCTCATTACAGCTTCTCTAGCAAATGACATGCTACAAAACATATATAGGAGCAATGGATGTTGGCTGAGGAGGGTTGTAGGAAGGGAGCTAGGAGTACTAAGCCAAGGAGGAAGGGCAGGAAGCAGAGAAGATGGAGAGCTGACATGGCCATAGGAGGGTGATGGCCCCTCTCTTGGTGAACACCCTGCTTGTAGGTCTGGACTTTTCAGGCAGTTGATGGAAGCAGTGTGGGAAAAAATATCTATATTTCATGTATAGAGGTGAACTGGGCCTGGAAGGAAGCTGGAACTAGGAGCTGGTAGCAATTTGTTTGGAAAGTAAAGACCTGTATAGTGGTGGCAGTTGTTGTATGACAATACTTTTCATGAGGAGATGCAACACAGTAGTCTACTCACCCTACATAGGGAGCCCATGACAGACCAAAGCCCAACATGGTGAATCAATGAATTGTATTGGGGAGATTTACAGAAGTATAGGTGAGGGTTTACTTACAGAAGCAGAAATGACTCAAAGACAGCTGCATCACTGATGCCCACCCCAGCATGGGCTATAGCACACAAAATTGAGAGTCTGAAATTTACTGCAGGTTGGAGAATGTCCCTTTCAGGTGATTCAGTTGTTCTAAATCTTTTCTAGGTAACTGTGTGGGCTTCTGCTTCTTCTAGGAACCTGGTCTGGCTTCAGAGTTTTCTAGTTTTTATTTGTTTGTTTGTTTTATTCGTTTTCTTTTGTTGTGTTTTGTTTTGTTTTGTTGCAGCTTGGCTTGTCTGAGAATCTTCTTAGCAGCTCAGCTCCATGGACAGTGCCTCTCAACAGTTTGGCTTATTTAATATTGAAGAAGAGTCCTACTGATTCTGGTCAGATTTAGGAATTTCCTGAAGCTATTTTGAGTTGTTTGTTTTTCTACCTGGAGATCTTCCCTGCAGGGTGGCATGTTTCAACCTCTGAGGAAAGTGTTACACAGTAACCTGTAATTGGCAGTTGTATTTGTGGGTTACAAAATATAGAATTATGGTGGTGGCTGTATCTTGCCACTGAGCAAGTGGTGAATGGCCAGTGAGGCAGGTAGAGCTGATGCCATCTGAGGCAGAGCATAAACTAGTCCCTATAAGCCACAGGGGCTCCAGAATAGTTCAGTATTGCACCGATCACCACAGTTTGTTAGATCTGACTTCCTCTCTCCTGGTTTCAGCAAAGTACAATCTTCTCAAGTCTTACCAGAGGTGGCAGTGGGAAATTTCCCACCCCTGATTCTCCTTCACTTTGTCCTTGAGGATTATCCAGATATTGAGTTTATTCTCTGAATTGATGCCCCCCTCCCACCTTAATAGACAAGATAGCTTTACTCTCTCTCCCATGGTTCTGCACCTGTAGGATATGATTTATTCTCGCATCTAAACACTAGCTCAAGGCATATTGAAAACATTCTGCCTCCCCGATTCCAGGCAGGCTATCAGCAGTAGTAATTCCCCTCTAAAATCTTTAACACTGATCAGGTTCTGTGGTCTCCACAAGCACCAACCCTGAAGGAGACTGGGGGCAGAGGTTTATCATTACATCAGCATTCAATTGCCTTACTTTAAAGTTAAATTCCTTTCTTCTCCTCCAGCTCAGAGGCCCCCTTTCCTGAGCTTGCCCATTTAGGGATTGGGATGGGAACACAACCAAGGTTTTTAAACCCTTCCTGTCTTAAAGTAGTAGTTGGCAGAGACTTTTCAAATTAGAAGTCAAATATTTGCTCCCTGCTCCCTGCTCCCTGCTCCCTGCTCCCTGCTCCAGTCTCCTTCTCTCTCTCCTTCCTTCTTCCTCCCTCCCTTCATTCCTTCCTTGCCTCCTCCCTCTCTCATTAGGCTGTGGTTAGACATCACTCTATAAGCTCTCAGAAAATATGAATTAATTTAAGCTCTCAGAAAATATGAATTAATTTCTGGATTTTCAATCTACCAATCCTATTATAGAAAGAAATAACACATAGGCAACCATGGCAGGGAAGAAGATGTAATGGCCGATAGATAGACAGCTTCCTCCCTCTCTTTCTTCCTTGCTCTACCTTACCCCCATTTCTCACCTTGCAGATTCATGGCACGAAATCTGCTGTCTGATGCATCCTGAGTTCTTCCTGCTGGGAGAGGGATCTGGAGGAAGTTGAGGGCAGTAATTGCTAGGGTTTTGCAACAGAAGGGTACCTAGGAGAATTCATGAGGCTAAGGAATGAGGTGAAGATCATATCGCACAAGAAATGTATTGGGGAGAGGGCAAAGACTGCCTCTGAATAGGGGTAAGAGAGAGAGAGGAGAGAGAGAGGGGGGGGAGAGGGGGCACATGATAGGGGGGACCTTTTAAAGGGTATACATGTAACATTTGACAGTTAGTGATAAAGGCTGCTAGCATTTAGTAGCTGAAGGTTGTCTAGGACAGGAGGTTTGACCTGGTTCCTAACAGTAATAGTTAAGATGCACAAACTAATGAGTGAAGACCATAAACAAAAATCATCTTGAAAAAGCATGTCAGGACTATGGCTTTGTAGATTCCCCTCTCAAGGGTCTAGTACCTTGGCAGTGACCTGACTGAGAGCTAATCTGTTCTCAAGGCATAAGCAGAAACCGCACATAACTTCTTGTTTGAGACAAGCAGGGTCAGTCTCCACTGTGATAAGTATCTTTTATCCACCCAGCATACAAAACTAGCTTCGTTTGAGGGCCAGTGTTGTACAAAAAAAAAAAAAAAAAAAAAAAAAAAAAAGTCCTTACTGTCTGGCTTGAGGAATTACTTTTGTACCCTTTGGCTGAAATTTACTCCCTCTGCATAAGACCATGTGGTCAGACTTATTTCTGGGATTTGAGTCTACCCATGCTAATATAGAAAAAAGAATACCCGTACTCTGCGCTGCTGAACTTTGTGTGTCTTGGAAAGCAGGCGAGCAGAGCAGACACAGCCTGGCACAATGGGCAAAGCAGCTGCTTGCAGTCTGTTACAGTGTGGAATGTAAATGCAGTCATGTAGTTACCAGCAAATGTAAATATGTGCACTTGGGACTGAGAATGAGAGCCAAGGGTCACTTGGGGGACTTGAGACTCCATTTTCCTTTTGGAATAAATATTGGCATTCACCTTGGCAGCGCTGAAACTTCTATCAGTCTTTGGATTCATCAGTCAGTCTCCGGTCCATAGACTGTGAATATTTGCTCCTCCCCCTTCTTTTCTAGCCACCTTTTCAGCCTCGCTCCTCACATCCACCCTTGTAGCTCCCTTCAGAACCTTGTGTCAGCATCATCATTTTTTTTAAAAATGGAGGGACCCCTACTTTCTCCTCCCTGCTCCTCCTGCCTATGCAGGAAATGCTCAAAGAAGGCAGACATGGAAATGCAGCGCATTTATATTCATTTGGTATTTGGGGCTAGTAGAGAATATGAATAGGACTTTTTTTCCCCCCAAGTCAATATTGAATTCAAATGTCAGTCATTTGTAAAGGGTACATTTTAACGCATTCCATTTTCTGCTTTTTTCAATGCCAAATCAAATACACTGGCTTCTGGGAAAATGTACCATGAATAAGGCACTATGCATGCCTTTCCTGGGACACAGACTACTGAGTTCGAAACTATTGAACTTGTGTGTGTAGGAATTTATAAGCAAATGAGAAAGATTTTAATGACAATTGAAGAAATCCCCTTACTCAGTTGCCTAATTTGAAAAATTAACTTCCTACTGGTTTCTTTCCTTTTTGGGGGGAAGTTGTGCTACCTAAGGAAATATTTCACCCCCTCCCTTCCTCTCTCCCTTCCCCCATGTCCTTCTTTGTTTCTGTCTCCCTCTCTGTCTCTCTTTCCTTTTCTCTCCCTTCCTCTCTGTCTTTTGTGTGAGTATGTGTATCATGCATGCACATGCACCAGTACATGTGTGGATGTGTGTATAGAAAGTGGAGGACAACCTCAGGTGTCACTTCTCAAGAGGGCCACCCATCCTGTTCTTTATTTCTTACTTATTTATTTATTTTAAAACTATTTGTGGCTGCAGGCTTGCCAAACCATGTCATTCATCATGACACTCACTTTTATTTGAGAGGAGTAGAGCTCACCAGGTCGCTAGGCTAGATCAATGAGTCCCTAGGGATCTGTTTGTGTCCACCTTCCTAGTGTTGGGGTTATAAATGCAAACAACATACCTACCTCTTGGACATGGATCCTGGGAATCGAACCTTGGTCCTCCTACATGTGTGGCATGTACTGTATGAACTGAGCTTTCTCCCTGATCTGAAAACTATTGCTTTTTAGTAAAATAGGAGTTTATTTTATAAAAGCCATATATGTGTGTGTGTATGTATATATGAATGTATGTTAATATATATTCAATGAATAAAATGAGCACGCACACACACACACACACACACACATTCATTTTCTTGAATTCGAGAAATCTCATGCTGTGCTTATAGTAGTGACACATACCTATAACCCCGATGTGACAGAAATCTTTAAACAAAAAAAGAAAGAAAGGAAGGAATAAGAAAAGAAAGGAAGGAAGAAAGGAAGGAAGGAAGGAAGGAAGGAAGGGCAGACAAGACAAGATGGAATGCTACAATACTGGACAAGGAACATGCACATACACCCACTGACACACAAATAAGTAAATTAATGCAAAGTTTTTAATTGCTAGTTATTGCTTTGGAGGTATAAAAGAAACAATTTATGGCAGATTTCAGTGCCTAGATATACGATATGTTGATGGGGCACAGTTAACCTCCAGACAACTTTGAGCATGGGTCTGTCATTTCAATCTTCCTAAGATGAACAAAAGCTTATGACATGGGTGTCTCCTGACTTGTGGGATAAAGCCTGTGTGTGGATTGGGGGAAGGAGTTTTAGACAGTATTGGACTATCTCTGCACTTACATACATTATTCAAGCCCTTTCCACTGAAAAATGAAGTCGGTCTCGCCTGCAAAAGAGCTGTTCTTCAACGCCATTGTGCACTTCTGCCTCACTTATAAAGCCACATAGGGAAGACAATTACACCCCAGTGAGCCAGCAGTTTTAAAACTTTCTCAAGTAGGCTATGCTCTCTGACTCTTCGTACTGACTATTCTATTTCACTATTTTTCCACTTTCTGATTTCTTCTCTTTAATTCTGAGGCCTGGCCCCTTCTCCAGCTGAGCATCCCCAAGACACTTGGTTCTGAGAGAGCGAGCCCCTGCTTCCTGGCCTCCTTTCTCTGGGCACCTCTTGGCTTTCTCCTCAAGTTTCTTTTTTGGAAGAGTGTTCCACAGTTTCTCTTTGTCAGGTAATAATACCTCTGTGCCCTGCTGGTGCTGTCTCTGGCATTACCCAGCATTCTCAGCCATGTCTTTTAATCTTTTCTGCGAAGTGCTGGTCATTTGCAGATCGGTATTTATGTGGTTACTTGTTCAGAGATTTTTATTCTGCACTGTTTAAAAACCTCCATGAAGACAAGGCTGTGACTTTTTAAATTGAATTTTCAAGCTTCAGTTTCAGAGTTTTACACACGGTATATCTCAGCTCTGTGGCATGGGAGGGTAGATGGTCCAAGTCTCCTTTGCGCCCTGGGGTGCTATATAGGGCTATGTTTATCTCAAACCATGGATTGGAGGAAGTCCAATATTTATGACTTTGAGCAAGTGGCTTAAGGTGACTGTGTCTCAAAGACACCTAAAGCATACATCATCAGACAATTTTGTGGTAGGAATATGATAATCTGTTTAAGACATGTAGTGAAGTACCTGGCGCATAGAAGTTAGCAGGTAAATGATAGATAAAATAGCAGTATCACTTTGCATTGACTAACATAGTATACAGAAACACAGTATTCAATTTGTAACATATTTCATTTTTTCTGTGATCAGATTAAACCAGTAAGAATGTTCACTAACCCCCATGTGGATGTTGAATTTAATTGTCTTGGGTTGTGACATCAATCATGACTATAATATTGAAGAATAAATATATAGACTTGTTTCTGTCCAACATAGCAATTTAAGCTAACTGAAGGAGTGCTGTGTCATCTAAAAGGCTCGCAATATGTGTTTTATGATTTAAAGTTAAGGATAGTTAGTTTGTCCCCTGTGTGCCATTAGGAAGAAACAATGCTATTTGATTCCACATGCTTCCTCATAATCCTTGAGGAAAACTTCACTCTCCCCATTCAACAGATAAGGAAAGCAGGCTGGTCCTGATTAAGTGAGCTGCCAATTCAGTTAAGCAGAGATTTATTGAGCAGCTGCTCTATGCCAGGTGCTCAGAGAGATAGAGAAAGGTTCAGGCTCTCAGGAAAGCATGGACAGCGAGGAAGGCTGCTATCCTGAGTCACCCCCACTAAAGGTGATCTGGGGTCTTTCCCATCCCATTTGCATGCCTTGGGGTGAACTGTATGTTTGCTGAAGTATGGAGATCAGGGCATTGGGCCCTGAAATAGGAATCAAAAAGCTTGACAAGAAACATCTGATCTCCCAGCCTATGAAAGAACCCCAAGAGCATGACAAGATGCCTGAAACCCTGAGGCCTCCTCCACTTTCTCTCCATCACAGCATTAAAACTAATTGCCCCCAGAATCCTCGATTATCTGTGACCCAGCTGCTGCTGTGGACACTTGACAAATGAACAGGATTCTCTAAAGGGGTTTTGTTTACAGAAAAAGGCACAACAAGCATCACAGAGTCATCCCTGGCCTACTTACCACGCTGCAGTAGCCCCTTATGGCCCCTGCTACTCTGTTCCTGGCTTAGATGTTCCCTTACATTTCTTTCTTGGCATAACACAATTTCCAAAAAGCTATTTACTTCAGATAAAAGGAGAACAGTGTTCATTGTTTGAACATGTGCTAATCACTTAAAGTCATTTTATGATTTGAGTGTGCTACTTACACCTTCACATTTGGGGAAATCATTGAATTCCCATGTTAATTACATTTTTAGAAGAAAACTGTGGGTGGCAAATGGGATGAGGTAAGGTTATGGTGTTGGGCCACTCATACTAGCTTTAGTGTTAGCAATGGTAGTTTTTAATTGTCAACTTGACAAAATATAGATTTACCTAGCAAGGGAGACTTAATGAGGGATTATCTACATCAGATTGGCCTGTGGGAATGTCAGAGGGAGATTTTCTTGATTATGTTATTTGAAGTGGAAAACCACTGTGGGTGGCTCCATTCCTTAGTTAGGGATTTCTGAACAGTTGTAGACTAAGTGAGCTGAACATAGGCATGAACACATATATTTTTTTTCTCTGCTCTCTTTTTTTTTTTAAGTTCCTATTTTGACTTCCCTACAATGATGGACTGTAATCTGGAATCATATGCTAAAATACATGTCTTCTCTCATACGTTGTTTTTTATTTTATCACAGCAACAGAAAAGAAGATGAGTATTGTGATTGCATAGGGGAAGACAATAAATCCCTTGTGGTAAAGTCACATACTCAACACCCATGAAAATTGTGATCCTAGAAGTGGGGTGGAGGTAGGAGGTGAAGGCGGGCAGATCCTTACAACTCATAAGATAGCCAATCTTACTGAATCAGTGAATCAAAATCAGTGTCCAAAGACATAAGATAGAGATCAATATAGGAAAACACCTGATATTCACCTACTGTTTCTCCATACACACACACACACACACACACACACACACACACACACACACACACACATATATATATATATATATATATATATATATATATATATATATATATATATATATATATATAAGCACACCTCTATAAACTTACAAACACATGAAGTTGTACATGAATATATACTATAAATATAGCAGTAAAAAGATGAGACAGCAGTAGAGGTAGAAGCTTGGTCTGATATATTTTCCTTCTGTATGATGTCCTCTGTAGATTTGAATTCATGTAAAATAAAGAGTGGTGGAGAGCTTTGTGTGATGATACAATATGATTTGACTGATTCTAAATATTTCAAAATTCTAAAGCTGGACCTAAGTACTATTACTGTGGAATTTGGGGTTTCATCTCTTGAGTTCTTGGTGTCTTTGATTGACTGATTGATTGATTGATTGATTGATTTATTTCACTTTATATCCCACTCACTGCCCCCCTCCTCATCACTTTTCACATACTCCTTCTTCTATCTGCCTCTCCTTCTCTTCTGAAAGGATAGGGTCTCCCTGGTTATCCCCCTACCCTGGCACATCAAGTCTCTCTGGGGTTAGGCACATCCTCTCCCACTGAAGACAGACAAGGTAGCCAAGTTAGAAGAACATATTCTACAGTCAACCACTTTTGGGATAGTCTCTGCTCTAGTTGTTCAGGATCCACATTAAGATCAAGCTACACATCTGTTACACATATGTGGGAAGCCTAGTTTCAGCCTGTGTATGCTCTTTGATTGGTGGTTCAGTCTCTGATAGTCTCAAGGGTATAGGTTAGTTGATTCTGTTGGTCTTCCTGGAGTTCGTATCCCCTTTAGGGCCCTGTAATCCTTTCCCCAACTCTTCCATAAGATTCTCCAAGCTCCATCCATTGTTTGACTATGGATGTCTGCATCCACTGAGTCAACCGCTGGGTGGAAGCTCTCAGAAGACAGCCATGCTAGTCATTAATAGTGTTAGGGATTGATGCTTGCCCATAAGATGGCTCTCAAGTTGGGCCCGATATTGGTTGGCCCTGCATTGCTCCTATGCATATACCCAAAAGATACTCTACCATACTACTAGGATATTTGCTTAACCAAATTCATAGCAGCTTTATTCGTAATAGCCAGAAACTGGAAACAACCCAGATGTCCTTGAACCCAAGATTGGATAAAGAAACTATGGTTCTTCTATGCAATGGAATACTATACAGTTATTAAAAACAAAGACATCATGAATTTTGCAAGCAAGTGGAGTTCTTAGTCTCTTTAATAAAATAATTTTAAAAATGGGCAGTAGGAAGCTTGTACTAGTTAGTTTTTCTTTTACTCAACTTGACAAAGTTAGAGTCCACCCAGGAAGAGGGAGCTCTATCAGGTTGTCTTGCTAGAAAGTCTGTGAAGGTATTTTCATGAACAATGATTGATATGAGTGGGTTAGATCAATGTGGGAAGTGTCACCTTCAGCAGGTTGGTCCTTGGTTGTACAAGAAAGCAAACTGAAGAAACCATGATAAGCAAACTAATAAGCAGCACTGCTGTAGGTTTCTTCATCAGTTCCTGCCTCTAGTTTATGCGGCGGCTTCCCTCAGTGATCAGTACATGTAAATCAAATAAGTCTTTTCTTCCCAAGTTGCTGTTATTGTTTTTATCACAAGAGTAGAACGCAAACTAGTGCAAAAACCAAAGGAGAGTTTTAATAGTTTGAGTATAAACTACGAGAGCAGGCAAGCTATAAGTCTCAGAAATTGCTGAGAAGAAAGTGATGAAGGAATGAAATAGAAAGTCATGATTTTTTAGCCTAGGGCCCAAGAAAGGAATGGAGATTGGCAAGAACTGTATGGCAGACAGCTAATTGCATGGCAGAAGGAAGAGTGGGGAGTTTCAAAGAGGACAGGTCAAAACTAGAGCATCAGGGAATGGATAGCCAGTCTTGTCAGTATCAGAAAGAAGGAAAGGATGGCTGGCCATAGCACGTGTTCATAAAATGTTACCATGTAGAGTCAGGAGCAAGTGGTGGAAGTGTTTCCCCAGGGAGTAACTGCTTTTGAGATAGCAACTAGTACCAAGTCTCATTCACATCCCCTACTGTCAACTTCAACTAATCAGGTGATCTGGCAGTGGCTGCTTGCCATTCCTTTTCTCTATCGTGCCAGTATAGAACCAGGAAAAACAAATTAGAGGGTGAGGTACAGAAGCAGCCCTCAAATCAGAAGAAGGTCATTAACACAGGGCAAGCTCCTCCCCTCATCCGCTTGCCCTAGCTGAGCTCGAGGTGGTAATTCCATCCCATCACCAAACGTTCTCATGTGGCTTTTTCAAGAAAAGGAATGACTACTTATCCATGGTTCTTCACGCATGCCTTCCCTTTGTAAAATGTGTATTTATTCTTTGTATGTGAATGAACATTTTACATTGTTGCTGGATACAACTTCCAAACCCTATTGGGTCATTATCCTGGTTAAGTGTTTTGTCAGCCTGATTCAAGTTAGAGTTAATTAGGTAAAGGGACCTCAATTGAGAGAATGCTTCCATCAGATTGGCCTGTAGGGAAGTCTATAGGACATTGCCTTTATTAATGATTCATTTTGGAGGACCCAGCCCACTCTGGGCAATGCCATTCCTGGGTGTGTGATCCTCAATGGTATTAAAATTAATTAATAAAATTAATTAATTAGGCTGAACAAGCCATGAGGAAAAGCCAGTGAACAGCGTTCCTTCATTATGTCTGCTTCAGATCCTGCCTCTAGGTTCCTGCTCTAAATTTTTGCCCTGACTTCTCTTACTGATGGCCTATTACTTGGAATTCTTAGATGAAATAAACCATTTTCTCTCCAAATTGATTTCACTCTTTGTGTTTTAAAGTGGCAATAGAATCCTAAGACAATCAATTACCATCTTGGCATAACCTTCTACTTCTCAAATGAGTGAGTGGTCTGTCTCAGGATCTCTTGGCAGGATTAGGTTGTCTTAATTTAAAGGTGTGTGTGTGTGTGTGTGTGTAGCCTGGATATTAGAAAGAGAATTGTGTACTCTTCCAAAGAGGAACTAAGGTTCCAAAGAAGGTTAGTTAGAAGTACACATTTTCTGTCTTTTTAAATCTTGATGTTTTAAGATGTGAAAATGGAACGCAGAGCACAATATTTTGATTTGCTAGGTGCAACTTGAAAATCAGGGGCATTTGTCTGTTTATCATTGGCCAATTGATCATTGGCCATAGGCACATTTTGGAATGGAGGCAATCTATCGATGCATGTCTTTAGGATTCTTTAATAGAAGGAGCCTTTCCTCAAAACTTCTCTGCTTACCTTTGAGTACATTAGTTCCCATCAGTAGGTCTCAGCAATTACTTGGAGGAAGAAGATGAAGGAAAGAAAGTTAATAGGCATATAATTAATTAGGGAAAGGTCTATCATTAGTCAGAGTAAGAGAAAGCAGGATTTAGGACTTGGGTTATACTAAGACTTGGATGGTCTGTTTGAGTTAAATCTTCTGATATAAGAAAGGTTATAAATAGCCAAACTAAGAAATCTAGACTTTGTACAATTTTCAATTTAAATAGTATTTTACAAATGCTAATTTCTTAGTCTTGTTAAATGTGCCATGGTCACACAAGCTGTTAACATTAAGAAAGTATCTGACAGGTACAAAATAGCATGTTATATCATTTTTATCCCAATGCTTCTTTGGATTCAAAGTTATTTTAACATAAAATTAAAGTTTAAAATAGCTCTAATTTTGAGGCATGTTGGTGTGTGCCTTTAATCGCAGCACCAGGAGGCAGATGCAGGCAGATCTCTATGATTGTAGGTCAGCCTAGTCTACATAGTGAGTTCTAGGATACCCAGCAGTACATAGAAAGACCTAGTCTCAAAATATAAACAAAAATATAAAAATACAAATAAATTTAAAAACTATAAGTTGTATGGAGATCATTAAGGGCTCCTGTGTCCTTGAACCTCTGCCTTGGCAGTAATATCCAGCATACACAATTCAGTGATAAAGCATCTTTAAGGGAATAATGACAACTTCAATGGATTCACTGGCAGCAGCCCTGTGAAGTAGTTATAAATTCTTCTGCACAGGTGAGGAAACTCAGGCTTAAAGCTGGGAAGTCACTACACCATTTTACTATTAGTGCCATTACTTCTCAGGACTAGTGACTTCAGGAGTTCAGCCCCTGCTTCTTGGAGCACTGTGTCATGCTCAACAGAGAGTCAGTAATTATGTATTTTAATCGTGGCAATGCTATTTATTAACTATGATTTCAGCTGATTCCTGAAACTCTCTAGTTCTTCATTTCTTCATGTCTAAAATAGGGAACTAGATCTCATGACCTCATTAAACCTTCTTTCAACACTGAAATCCTCTAACCTGATGAACTGTGTATGAAGTACCTCTTAATTAAAATATTACCATTACATTTTTCTATGTAGTAAAATTCTTTTAAGACATGGAAAATCACCTTTGATCTATTTGGCTTGGGTGACATTTGAGTTCTCATCTGCATTCACTGCATTCTCTGAATAATTCTGTGTGCCCCGCATTTCTTGTTAAACATTTACTAATCACAGAAAATGTACTGCACTGTAAGGAAAATTTTATTCTATAATATGATTTCAGAATTTTAAGGAATATTTTTGGTGTATATTTAGTCACTGTTTTTGTTATTGCTGGCTGTGATGAAACACCTTGATGAAAAGCAACTTGGGGAAGAAAATATTTATTTTAGCTTGAAAATTTCAGGTTATAGTCCATCACCAAAAAGCAGCCACTCAAGGCATGAATAGACACAGAGGCTGTGGAGCCCTGCTTACTAGCTTGCCCTCCATGGCTGGTTCAGCCTGCTTACTTATAACACCCAAGACCACCAGCCCTGAGGTGGCACAGAACCCACATCAATCATCAATTAAGAAAATGCTTCACGGACTTGCCCACGGGTTAATTTACTGTGGGTATTTTCTCAATTGAGATTCCATATTCCAAACAATGGTAGCTTGTGTTCATGTAACATAACTATCCTTCAGAGTTTCTAAAGTTTCTAAAATATTACAACAATACTTGCATGTTAGGATAGTGGTAAACTGTTTTGGCAGTATTTAGACTTGAGAATGTACAAGAACAGAATGTCTTTGACCTCAGCAAATTTTGTATAAATAAACAAGAAAAAAACTACCTATACCATATATTAACATGAACTTTTCATTTTCCAGCATTTGAGTGTTCTTTTAACAATCTATTCACATGGCCTTTTTTGTTTTTTGGGTTTTCTTTCTTTTTTTCTTTTTTTTTCAACTTACCCCATAGCCAGTGCTTGCCCATTGGCTGGAGAATGCCTCAGGAAAGGCAACTTAGGGTATGGGGAGATCTCCTGTTACACCCCCACAAAAGGACAGCAGCTGTCCAAGCAGAGATTCTCCTTCAGGGTTCTCCTCCTCCTGACCCTGTCACCTCATACCTGGCTCTTGCCCTGTGTGCCAGGTAGGAGTCACAACATGATGATCCCACGGATAAGACTTGATGCAGAGAGCAGATTGTGCTCGGAACCCCTTTCTCTCAACTTTTTTTTTTTTCGATGTATATATACATATACATATACATATACATTTATTCGATGTATATATACATATACATATACATATACATATACATATACATATACATATACATATACATATACATACACATACACATACACATACACATACACATATACATATACATATATATACATAAATATATAAATGTATATATATATATATTTGGTTTTTTCTTTTTCGATATATTTTTTATTTACATTTCAAATGATTTCCCCTTTTCTAGCCTCCCACTCCCCGAAAGTCCCATAAGCCCCCTTCTCTCCCCCTCTCCTCCCACCCACCCCTTCCCACTTCCCCGTTCTGGTTTTGCCGAATACTGCTTCACTGAGTCTTTCCAGAACAAGGGGCCACTCCTCCTTTCTTCTTGTACCTCATTTGATGTGTGGATTAGGTTTTGGGTATTCCAGTTTTCTAGGTTAATATCCACTTATTAGTGAGTGCATACCATGATTCACCTTTTGAGTCTGGGTTACCTTACTTAGTATGATGTTCTCTAGCTCCATCCATTTGCCTAAGAATTTCATGAATTCATTGTTTCTAATGGCTGAATAGTACTCCATTGTGTAGATATACCACATTTTTTGCATCCACTCTTCTGTTGAGGGATACCTGGGTTCTTTCCAGCATCTGGCAATTATAAATAGGGCTGCTATGAACATAGTAGAGCATGTATCCTTATAAGATGCTGGGGAACCCTCTGGGTATATGCCCAGGAGTGGTATAGCAAGATCTTCTGGAAGTGAGGTGCCCAGTTTTCGGAGGAACCGCCAGACTGATTTCCAGAGTGGTTGTACCAATTTGCAACCCCACCAGCAGTGGAGGAGTGTTCCTCTTTCTCCACACCCTCTCCAACACCTGCTGTCTCCTGAATTTTTAATCTTAGCCATTCTGACTGGTGTAAGATGAAATCTTAGGGTTGTTTTGATTTGCATTTCCCTAATGACTAATGAAGTTGAGCATTTTTTAAGATGCTTCTCTGCCATCCGAAGTTCTTCAGGTGAGAATTCTTTGTTTAACTCTGTACCCCATTTTTTAATAGGGTTATTCTCTCAACTTTTACACCAGCATCCATCTCTGTCTGAAGGCAGCAATCCAATTTTCGAGGCCTCTGACACAGGAACTGGCTTGTGGGGGTATGCTGGGGTGCTGGGCAGCAGCTGAAGGAGTGAAAGCTTTTCAATTTAACTAAGGTCACTCTGCTTGGAAATCTCGGACACAGGCAAATAACTAATAAGCAGCATAATAGATTAGCCATAAACATTCAGATTTCTGAGTTCTGAAAGAAATTTAGCCAATGTGGATTTTTACAATTCTGATATTGCTTGCCTTTTTTTAAAATTAGATATTTTCCTTATTTACATTTCAAATGTTATACCCTTTCCTTTGCTTCCCCTCTGAAAACCCCCTATCCCATCCTTTCTGCTCCTGCTCACTAACTTACCCACTCCTGCTTCCCTGTCCAGGTATTCCCTTACACTAGGGCAAAGAGCCTTCACAGGTTCAAGGGCTTCTCCTCTCATTGATGTCCAACAAGGCCATCCTCTGTGACATATGCTACACATGCTACACATAGTTATTCAGTCCCTGGGAGCTCTGGGGTACTAGTTGGTTCATATTTTTCCTCCTGTGGGGCTGCAAACCCCTTCAGCTCCTTGGGTCCTTTCTCTAGCTCCTCCATTGGGAACTCTGTGCTCAGTCCAGTAGTTGGCTTTTAAACCATTTTATGACCGGAGATAAATGGCGAGACAGGGGCACTACCAGAAAAAATTGTTTCCTATGCAACATGAAATCATTTATAAGTATTTTTCCTGACTATGTTAAATCTGAGCGATGTATGTGGTTCTAATATGTGTTGCTACAAGAACATAAAAAGACCAAAATTAGGGTTGCCACTAGTCAATAGATATAAATAAAATAAAAAAATATAATTGTCACTGTGCCAACTGCTATTATATGCACTAAGCAGAAGTGGAAATAAACTCAGTACATAAACACTTGTGTTTGATTTAATACAAAAACTAAAATATTTTGTATGTGTGTATGTGCACATGCATGCATGCTTACATGTGTACATTTGAGGAGAGACTCTGTGTGTGTGTGTGTGTGTATGTTTGTGATATGTGTGTTGGGGGGTTATTTACATAGCCTACAAGAATTGAATACCTTGGAAATCATATTATAGACAGTTGTGAGATGTCTGATGTTGATGCTGGGAACCAAACTCAGGTCCTTGGAAAGAACAGTGCAGCAAGTCCCCTTATCCAGTAAGCTGTCTCTTTAGTCATTTAATTCAGAGATTTTAATTGGTGACTTCATTACTTTCATGTATAGAATCAGATTTTGAGTCTTCAAAACTCTTGCTCTTTTCTCTAACTTTGATGGTGAAAACCATTTTTGAAATCCTAAAATTCTTCAAACCATGTTAAATGTCTAAATTTACTTCCATTGGTAGAGAACAATGAAGCAATAACTTCTTTTATAGTTAACTTGGCCTTTAATCCTTATTCCTTTGATAGCAAATTATAAAAAGCACTCTGCAGGGTTTTTTTTTCAATGATGACCAATCATATGGAAAATTAAGTTCTTTGTATTACATCTGCAATTACTAGTTGCTTGACTTTATAAAGTCAGGAAACTTTGTGGAGCACCAGTTTCCTTATTCATGCTATGAGTCTAATTATTCTGGCTGAGTTGACATTGGGGGATCAATAAATTTAGAAATTTATTGTAATATGTGAAGAACTATATTCTGAGTTATAACTCAGTATTTTGATGTTTATTGAGTGTTCATAGAATGCGCAACCTATGAGAAAGAAAATAAGAGAGTTATGAGTCATGATAGTAATTACATTCTAATGTAAACTGAGTAATGGATTTGGTTGAAGAAAGAGAGACCTACTTAAATGGGTTGTTTCAGGAAGCCTTCTAAAAGAAAGACCCGGAGATAAAAGTCAAGGGTCTACAACTTTAGATACCCTCTTCCTTTCACTAAGCATGCTTTGTGAATCTCAATGTCTATTTACCAGGAAAAATTCTACTTGTGTGTGCCCCTCAACCACCATGGAACTAAACTCGTAGTAATCAGAACATCCCTGTTACTGGGTTAGCCAAAGATATATACTCCTAAAAACCAAGTATGATGCCCTACTTCTCTTTATGATCATGTTCTTATCATGATAACCATAACAAAACAGGATAGCATAATCTTTTGGAGGAAAGATGAATTTTGGTTCTTGGAATTATAAAAAGACTCTGGGAAAATGAAATACCCCTCTCCTCACTTCTCACCATCCTACAATTCTTGTCCTCCTCCTCCTCCTTCCCTTTTTCTTCTCCCTTTTCTTCTTCTTCCTCCTCATCCTGAATGCTCGATGTTTTGAAAATTTGATGTTAAGATCTAGAATATTGCTCATTATTAAAGGGTTGCCAGTCTTGTTTTATTGAGAAGTGACAGAACATTTAAAATATGGAGCCTGGGAGGTAAAAGGTACGTTCTTAGGTGCATGTACTTCAAAGGACTGTGAACACTCCAACTCCATCTATATATCTTTACCATGTAATAAGTACCCTTTCTTTACTAGGCTCTTCCATCATGATGTACTTTGGTTTTAAATTAGAATTGGGGTTATTGTGCCATTATAGGGCCAATATAAAAGCATTGACCCCATATACAATAATAAATGCTCCAAAACTCTGTGCAAAATAAACATCTTCTTTATATATATTGGATATTAGCCCTCTATCTGATGTAGGATTGGTGAAGATCTTTTCCCAATTTGTTGGTTGCCGATCTGTCCTCTTGATGGTGTCCTTTGCCATACAGAAACTCTGTAACCTTATGAGGTCCCATTTGTCAATTCTTGCTCTTAGAGCATACGCTATTGGTGTTCTGTTCAGAAACTTTCTCCCTGTACCGATGTCCTCAAGGGTCTTCCCCAGTTTCTTTTCTATTAGCTTCAGAGTGTCTGGCTTTATGTGGAGGTCCTTGATCCATTTGGATTTGAGCTTAGTACAAGGAGACAAGGATGGATCAATTCGCATTCTTCTGCATGCTGACCTCCAGTTGAACCAGCACCATTTGTTGAAAAGGCTATCTTTTTTCCATTGGATGTTTTCAGCCTCTTTGTCGAGGATCAAGTGGCCATAGGTGTGTGGGTTCATTTCTGGATCTTCAATCCTGTTCCATTGATCCTCCTGCCTGTCACTGTACCAATACCATGCAGTTTTTAACACTATTGCTCTGTAGTATTGCTTGAGGTCAGGGATACTGATTCCCCCAGATTTTCTTTTGTTGCTGAGAATAGTTTTAGCTATCCTGGGTTTTTGTTAGACTCCAGAAAACCAATCAACCCTATTAAAAAATGGGGTACAGAGTTAAACAAAGAATTCTCACCTGAAGAACTTCGGATGGCGGAGAAGCATCTTAAAAAATGCTCAACTTCATTAGTCATTAGGGAAATGCAAATCAAAACAACCCTAAGATTTCATCTTACACCAGTCAGAATGGCTAAGATTAAAAATTCAGGAGACAGCAGGTGTTGGAGAGGGTGCGGAGAAAGAGGAACACTCCTCCACTGCTGGTGGGGTTGCAAATTGGTACAACCACTCTGGAAATCAGTCTGGCGGTTCCTCCGAAAACTGGGCACCTCACTTCCAGAAGATCCTGCTATACCACTCCTGGGCATATACCCAGAAGATTCCCCACCATGTAATAAGGATACATGCTCTACTATGTTCATAGCAGCCCTATTTATTATTGCCAGATGCTGGAAAGAACCCAGGTATCCCTCAACAGAAGAGTGGATGCAGAAAATGTGGTATATCTACACAATGGAGTACTATTCAGCCATTAGAAACAATGAATTCATGAAATTCTTAGGCAAATGGATGGAGCTAGAGAACATCATACTAAGTGAGGTAACCCAGACTCAAAAGGTGAATCATGGTATGCACTCACTAATAAGTGGTTATTAACCTAGAAAACTGGAATACCCAAAACATAATCCACACATCAAATGAGATACAAGAAGAAAGCAGGAGTGGTCCCTCGTTCTGGAAAGACTCAGTGAAACAGTATTTGGCAAAACCAGAACGGGGAACTGGGAAGGGGTGGGAGGGAGGACGGGGGAAGAGAAGGGGGCTTACGGGACTTTCGGGGAGTGGGGGGGGCTAGAAAAGGGGAAATCATTTGAAATGTAAATAAATTATATCGAATAAAAAAAAAGAAAACAAATTTCAACTTATTAAATATGTAACTAGAAAAAAAATCTTCTTTTTGGGTTGATCTCAAGTATTTGTTATAGTAAAAGGAAGTTAACCAACACAATGTATTATAGTTTTGTCTTAAAATCAACATACTTAAAATAAATTCTTGGGGATGAGAGAAAGCACAAGAATGATAATGTGCTGGGGAATATGCCTGACCTATGTGCTTCAGGCTCCATATTCATCATTATAGGCAGATGGCTTCCTGTGGTATTCATAATAGCTGCAAATTGGAAATTTGCATATCCTTTTCCATTAGCTAAAGACTTTAAAGATCTGCAAAACCCTGTGATTTGCCCAATATGACACATTTAAGCCAACTTTTGAACCTGACTGTTGAGTTCTAACTTAGCTCATATTATTGACATTCTAATGTCTTCAGGTAAGGGTCCAGGGAGGGAAGGGGGTTGACACAGACCACAGGGGGAAAAAGCAACAGGAAAGGATATAACACTTAAAATGTAAATAAATAAAATATCCAAAAAAGGATATTAAATATAAAAGAATAACTTCTTAGTAAATGAGTGGATGTAATGGGGTTGACAGAGCAGCAGATGATCCCAGAGCATTGTCAATAGAGATGAATCTAGATGTAGCAAAGCTGTTTCATGAGACGGTAAGATAGCCTTATTATCAAACACTGTTACTCATGCCCTGAATCTCTCAGTACTTTATCCTTTCCACTTGGTAGTATATATACATCCTCTATAAGCTAAAATGGGTGCCTATAAGTGTGATGCCATTCTCAAGATATAAGAATCTTGCAAAATCACAGCAATCTTGTAACTGCCTTGTCTTATCACTTTACACTTGAAGTGTTCTCAGTTTTGCTAGTGGCAGGGACATGCTGTTTTGATCTACCAGTGTTTTTCCTAGTTGCTTTTGTCTGCAAGGGTTTGGTGATAATCTCATGTTTTAGACATCTACCAATAAATGTGACTCAGCGTATAGGATCTTAGAATTTTCAGATCATGTTTTAGAGGCACCTTGATATGGGAATATGGTCCTGTGGGAAAGGTTGTAGTGAAAATGGAATGTGGGGGTTTCAGTAAGGATTGTTTTGAAGGGCCTTGATGGACTTGTATTCAAGTGGCAATGAAGGACTGTAGAACAATCAGAGAGTTTGTGTTTTATTATCTGAAGCTCCAGAAGGGTAATGATGGGAGTTGAATGTGTTAGAGCTCAATACCTCTAAGTGGGAGAGAGTAAAGAAGGTGAGAAACAATAGATAGATATCACTTCTTAAGTGGTGTCTATTAGGTTAGTCAGGGTGGCACACACTTATAACTCTAGTGCTTGGGATGTAGAAACAAGTGGATCTCTGTGAGTTCATGGCTAGCTCAATCTACATAGAGAGGTCCAGAGTAGTCAGGGCTATATAGTGTGATTCTATCTTAACAATAACAACAACAAAAACAGCAGCAGCAACAACAACAATAAAGTAGAAAGTTTGTCTTCTGGACTAAAAGAGATGCCCCCATGGTTAAGAGCACTTGCTGCTTCTGGTGATTACTAAGGCTTGGTTCCTAGCTCTCATGTCAGACAACTCATAACCACTTGATCTCTGTCTCTACGGGCTCTGATGCCCTTTTTGGACTTTATGGATCCGGTACACATTTGCACACACACATATATAGGCACACAAAAATTCATATAAATAAAATAAAATAATAAACTTAAAAAGAGATAATGATTGAAAAGTTCAAGTGATGACCTGGTGTGGGAAAATAGGAAACATATCAGAGAGATCTGTGATGCAACAAAAAGAGAAAATGCTAGAAAGTCAATAAAAAGAAGACTTAAGTTTTAAAAATCCCAAGTTTATAGTAATATAGAAAAACCAAATTACTTGGGTAAGTAGGGTAAAAGGACTCTAAAAATAATCAGACATACTTCAGTTAAGTTTTACTTGTTTCAAACTAGGTATTAATTAGTTTGCATATTTTCCAAACATATATAGTTCCACTTGGGAATAAATCTCTGAAGTGGGACAGTGATGTCAGTGAGTTATGAATATAAGGAAAATAGAGCCAAACAATCATGTAGCTGAGATGGTGACACTCAGGAAAACATTTATAAAGTCATGCGGCCTTTATTTTTGAGATGTTTCAATCATGAGAACATGTATTGCATCTTCA
The DNA here is from genome assembly GCF_947179515.1 of Apodemus sylvaticus. Taxonomy (NCBI): domain Eukaryota; kingdom Metazoa; phylum Chordata; class Mammalia; order Rodentia; family Muridae; genus Apodemus; species Apodemus sylvaticus. The sequence continues at coordinate 77,797,239 of NC_067481.1, forward strand.
TTATACCAAATTCTTGCTAACCAGGGACTTTTGCCAGCAGCATAGCTTCATCTGATCTGCACTGAGAGGTAGATTTCACTTGTCCTCCACAAAAGAATAGTGTCCAATAGTGTACTTGCTAGCCTAGAAAAATACGTGTTTTTTTTTTTAAAGACTCTGGTCAGTGGGACATAATATGCTACAAGTTCTGCACTTTTCATTTATCTTTTGAGAAAATAAATAGAGTGTCAGTAACTACTTGTGCATAAAAGAGAAATGGAAGCATAATCTAAATAAAGTCACTTGGATGTCAGAGGCATAAGAAGAAATGCTGCTGTTTAGACTATCTGTGAAGGTCAATTAATATAATTTGGTTGATACTAATCAATAGTGGAGAAAGTTAATGAGATTATATTTTAAAGATAAAAATTACTATGCCTTCAGTTAATTAGAGGAAGAAAGATTTGTGCTCATCCCGAGTGGATAGATTCTTAGCCATGTCAGCATTCAGATGGCTTTTTCCCACCAGTCATTTATCTTATAGTTGGAATGAGCAAAAGAACTTATGTGACCCACAGAAAATACACAGCATTAGCAACGTAGGCTGATGTAATATGCAGTGAGTTGTAATTGTTATTTTGTGTTGTTTCAGTTTAATGTGGTAGGATGCAGATCTCAGATAGGCTATCTTTTTAAGGGAAAGTTTCAGTTAAAAGATTAATTAAATGTATTTACTGAGGAGAAAGGCACAGATGCTGAGGTGTGCACATGCCACAGCATATATATGGAGGTCTGAGTTCAGCTTGCTAGAGTGTACTCCCTCTTCCCATCCTATGGATCCTTGGGCTTGAACTGAGGTTGTCAGGTTCAGCAACAATTAACTTTACCTAATGAGCCACCTCACCAGCCTACAATACATTAATCCAAAGTGGATCATATAAAGGATTTGGCAGATGTTCACACACATGGAAACCATTCCTACCACTGCTAAGACAGATAGATACCTTTTCCATCAATTTTCAAAAAATATTTTAATAACATGTTGCAGTTTTTCTCCGATTTCCCTTCTCTTATTCTAACCCTAGAAGTCAGTGATCTATCTGTCCAGGCCACTAAGGAGTACCACGGCAGGCAGTCTTTTCAATATTCGGTTTTTGTTCAGTGTGGAACAAAATGATGTAGCAATATGATGTAGAAAAGGTACCTGCTTATCAGCTGGATGGAAGGATGACAGGGCCTTAGTGTGAATTACACACTGCTTTCTTAAGTAAGAGCTGTCAGAAAAGCTCCTTCAACAGTGCCTCCTGGCTCGTCTCAAGCTTTGCTCCTTGGCCCTATTTCCAAGCTAGTTATAGATAGAGGTGAATGTTGTCACAGCAAACATCCTTTTAAATTACAGAATTATAGATAGACATCGCGGGTTAAGTCTCTTTACTTGCTATATATTTTACAAATATTCTCAATGACTGGGTTATTGTAATTTTACATTTAGGTATAATTGATAAATAGTACCTGGGTGTTCTTCTCCAGCAAAATGATGGGAATGACTACTATGTGCTGAATACTCACCAGGAACATGTGTGCTCACTAAGTGGTCATTGCCAGTGATGAAGCTGAAGTCAGAGCTCACAGTTAGTTGCATTGATTAATGGCTACCAATAAACACAGTGAGTTTCTAGAAGAGGTAAAATTTTACAGTAATTCCCAACAAGAAACCAATAATCACTGTTTTCAGAAATGACTATTCGAATCAGGGCCAAAGAGGAGTCTTTGACTAATGAGTGACCATCTTTTAACTTCTAAACAATGAAATATAATTTTGTATGCATATTGTTCTTTGCTGGTTTTTTTTTTTTTTTGGTGATATCTTTTAACACAGTCTTAATTTTATGTCTATTGCTTTGATAGAATACTGGCACCAAGAGCAATTTGTGGATGAGAGGGTTTCTTTGGTTTACAGGTTATCACGAAGGGAATTTAGGGTAGGAACCCAAGATAGGAACCTGGTGGCAGGAACTAGAGTGCAGGGTATGGAGGAGCATTGCTTCCTATGGCTTGCTCAGTTAGATCTCTTCATATAACAGTGGCTACTCACAATGGGCTAGATCCTGCTACATCCATCCTTCATTAATCAAGACAGTTTCCCACAGACTTGTTTACAGGCCAGTCTGGTGACCAAATTCAGATAAGCTTCTTCTGTCAGATCACTCTGTCTTCTGCCAAATGATAAAAACAACAATAACAAAACCTAACCAGCACAAATGCCTGCATGAACATACATACTATAAATACTTTACATAGTTTATTAACTATTATCTATGGACATGTTATATGCATTTATTTTATAATTTAAATCTGAATATTTAAACATGGACTTCTTAAACAATTATTTCATACCTTCTATATTATTTTGATTTTGTTTAAAGTTTAACATATGGACATCATACATAATGATGAAAACTAATTATATGAAATATTTTATTTTTCATGGTTTCCAAAATGCTACTATATGGTTGATATTTATATAAGTATCCATGAGTTCTTATATTTGGATTGCCATACATTTTTTGCTATTTATAACAATGTTCCTATGTATTTTACTATACATATATATTTAAAGGCCTTTTGCTTGAATAATATAAAATATCCCTTTTAAAGACATTTTATCATTAAAGAATACTTCAATAAGTATTTTAATATGTACTTCCTTTCCACTAAAACTATGTTTTTATTGTCTTTGTTTTAATAGATGTGTGATAAATTAGAAGTTTCCTAACCTTTGACCTAGAAGCTCAGGTGGTTAAGCTTGAAAACATGAAAAACAGAAAAGTGTTTCCTGCTTGCAAGAACTGTAAAGGAAATAGCACAAGATTTGACTGGGAACCAGGGTGAAAAGTTATATTTTCTGTAATTTCTGTAGACACATAACTTTCAAGGTCACTGCAGCTCTGAGGACATATTCTAACTAAAATTTTCATCTAGCTAGTGGATTAAAGCTACAATAAATGAACATAAGATAGCCTAATTATAGAAATATTCAAACCTCACCAAACAGCCTACTAACATGTTACTTAATGATGATCTATTGAAAACTTTAAACATCAGAAAGAGAATTAATTAAGAATATCTGGATATTTTGAATTTAAGCTTTGTTCTATTGATTGTAGCCATGCAGCAAGGCAACAAGATCAAACAAAAGTCAGAAAAGCTATAAAGAAATAAGGAAGCTCATTACTGATATCACTATTGCATAGATGAAAAATCAGAGTCAAATTCATAAAGTATTATTAACAGGTGAGTTTTAATAAGGTCAACAAAAATCCATCAATATACATTTCACCTATAGACATTTAGAAAAGGAAGTTTCAAAATATTTTATGGAGAGAGTGAATGCCTCTGGTAGGTAAAAGAACTTGCCAGTAAGCCTGATGGCTGAGTTTGATCCCTAACACCCACATGGTAGAACAAAAGAACCTACTCTCAAAAGTTGTTCTTTGACCTCCACATACATGCTATGGCATACATATACATACATACACACATACACACACACACACAAACACACAAACACACACAAATTAACAAATAAATATAATAAAGCAATTAAAATAAAATTTATGTTAGCATGATAAAATATGAACTCCTTAGGAATATAAGTAGATGTGTATGATTGTAGTGTTAATGACTAGAAAATATAATATCCATTTAAGGAGAACATAGTATTAAATTGTATATTATTTACATTGAAGACTTGATATGAAGACAATTTTTGTATATGAGTGAGAGACCTGCCAACTAAAAATAAATTCATATATAAGATGAAAAGAGGGATTTGCTTTTTCTTGACACAGAGTTTCACTGTGTAACCCTGGCTATACTGAAACGCACTCTGCAGACAGAGATCTGCTTGCCTCTGCTCCCTAAGTACTGGAATTAAAGGTATGTGCCACCACCATCTAGTCAAAGGGGGCTTATTTTAAACAAGAATCTCCTTTAAATTAAAGAGAAGATCATTAAAATAGGGCGAGAAGCCCTACTAAAATATGGAGCTCCCTGATCTTATGAGCTGCCAGCATCCTAATGTCAGGATGTTCTTTTACAATGAAAAGTAAACTTAGTTATAGAGAACAAAGTTTGGGGACGAATCAGAACGGTGAAGTTGCTGTGATGAGATCACCAAGGAAAGACTGTTTCTTAGTAGTCAGCTGATTTTTGGAAGGAGGTCTTTGGTTTACATCAAATGTTGCCTTCATCTTGTGGGCACGTCAGAGTTTATGGGTGTGATCAAAGAGAAAAGCCTAAGATTGAAGTCCATGGAGAGTTTGCTTGGCCAGGTTTATTAATGAGGTTAATTAGGTATCACAATCATACTATTTTTCTAAAGCCATTATTTCTAAAGGTTAAGAATGTGGAGGATGTTTGTCTACATCTCTCCTAGGTAGATAAGTTGTCTGAGCATCTTCTTTAAATGGGGAGAGGAAGTTGTCTTTGCTGCTTCCTCAAATACAAAAGGATGACTGACACATCTTTTTGATGATTTTCATGAGCACAGGGTTCAGCTTCACACTGGCTCAGTCAAAGTGCCAGCAGATACCTTTGTGGAAATTGACACACAGATTCTACATGTTAGATGGATATTCAGTGACTCAAAACTAGGTAAAGTTATTGTGGAGAACAAAACCCAAATCTAGATTACATAACATTATAAGACGTGAGGTAACATTGCCAAAGCACAACAGTTATGACTGGGCACTTTAGTAGACACGATCCATACAGAGACCAGGCAGAGGCTCCCAAGTCAGGCATGGTCAGCTGGGTTGACTACAGGGATGGGTCATGAGTGGAATTCCTTATGCATTTCTTCCTCTCATGTTTTTGCAATAGGACTTTGTAGTTTCTACCACCCAAGAATTATAGTCTGATTCCCTGTCCCTTGATTCTCAATTTGACCTTGTTGCTTGCTTTGTATAGTGACATGGCTCGAAATAAAAGGTATGGCAAGGCTTGCAAAGTGCCCAAACTGCTTTCCCTCAGACATTGAAACTGAGATTGAATTTATTTTTCCTTCCTTCCTGTCTTTCCTTCTCCTTCTTCTTCTTCCCCTTCTTCTCCTTCCCCTTCCCCTTCTACCCCTTCCCTTTCCTTTTCTTTCTTCCACCCCTTCCAGGCCCCTACAGTGTGACAGCAGAATTTTTATTGAGTGCAAAATTTTATTGATTCTCTTATTTTGTCTTGCCCCAGATTCATAAAATTTCCTGAATCTAGAATATTTTTTTCTAATATGGCAGCCAGTGATTAAATTCAAGTTACAAGTGTGTGTGTGTGTGTGTGTGTGTGTGTGTGTGTGTGTGTGTGTGTCTGGCTCCTCTGATCACCTTTGTCCCATCTTGACTATCTCTGCCTGTTTATGTGCCATAGCCAACAATACATTCTTTGTGTTTGTAAGACATGGACTGTACTAAGACCAGCACACAGATGAAATAGTGACAGCCAACAACTCAGTAGTAATCCAGTTAAGTCAACCATTCATTTTAAGCATGTTTTCTGTGGCTATAACAGAATGTATGAGGCTAGAATTTTTATAAAGAATAGTAAGTCATTTTGTCTCATAGTGGAGGTTGGAATGTCCCAGAACTTAATGCCACCATGCTCGACTTTTTATATGGTCATTGTTATCCTTACAGTAAAAGATAAAGTCCAGAAGACAGAGAAGGCCTAAGAGGGACTTTTTCTTGTAATAGCTCATTCTGAAGTCAGTAGCCCACTCTCTCAAAAGCAAGAAATCATTCACCAATGACCTAATTCACTAATCATCTCTCCCCAGACATCTCCCATTAAGTCAGTTCCAGGACTACAGGTTCCTTGGAGGAGTTCCCCCACCCACAACATGATTTCTATAGTTACATAACGAATATATAAGGCACCTAATTCAGAGCATTTCCTAAATGCCACTGTGCTACTTGCCATCATCTAAGGCTAAAATAGTTGCTGAAGATTATTTGTTTAGAAGGGTCAAACTTAAAACTAAATGCTCACAATTATGTCTCAGATAACAGTGTTCAATATTCCTATGTCCTTCACACCTCACAGAATGGCTATTCTGTATGCATTCTCTTTTTATCTTTTATCTTCATTTTAAATAAGTCTTTGAATTATATTATTTCAAAAGTAATTGAAACAGAAGTGGCTGAGGACAAAATGTTCCTGTGGTATTGATGGTGAAAGGATTTCTTACATTGCAAATCTTGATTCTTCCTTTAATTTTCTAAGTCCTTCTTCAGCCATGTATTCTAATTTTTTAACATCTGTGTGTCAATAATTATTATTTTTGTCCTTGATCAAAAATGAAGGCCTGTGACTGTCTGATATGTACAAGTTAACTTGGACTTTCAGGATAATCTGGCACCTAGATTTTCCCCCAAGAAATCTTATAGGGAACAGTGGGATTGTGATTTTGATTCATATTTAACAAATATGTCAAAGGCCATTTCTGGCAGGAACTTCACATATGTCACTTCTATTGTGTGTCCTTTAAAAGCCCAGTGGTATGTTATAATTTATGAACCAAAATAATAAAGCCACATATTCTATGTGCTTTCCTTACTGTGTTGATAAATGCTGTTTCAGAATCTAAGTGGGATGCTCTTCATCTTTTCCAGTCATATGTGGTTGGAAAAGTTCTGGAGCTCTTTTGCAGTCTTCTAATCAGTCATCCTCATGATGACTAGTGCTATTTGAGGGCAGTGGTGGCAAATATCCCCATCTCTGATTCTGTACTAATGTCTCTATTGAATTTATATATACTTTATACTCATCTCCCTTGATGAGGAGTTGGTCATCATCATAAGAAACATTTTGGCCCAAGAAAAGACATCATATGTCCCTGGGGTTGACCTTATGAATTGCATGGAGTGAAGTAAATGGAGAGTGGGAGTTGGGGTGGAAATGGAGCCCTTGTGTTTGGAACTCCTCTATTCTGTCACCATTCAATATACTTATCCTCAATTCAAGGCTAGTTCTTCCTCATGCCTTTTCAAAATGATGTGAAGAGCATGAGCTCATGTTAGCCTATTATTATGAGATTGTTTCTGGTGGCCCACAGTTCTTTCTAAGGGCACATGATACCCTCTCTGTCCATATATTCTCAAATTACACACACACACACACACACACACACACACACACATACACACACACAACACACACACACACACACAATTAACTAAGGACAATGATTGACTTTTTAGAATTCTAGACTTGGACAGCATTTTGTCCTACAGCATAAGGTAAATATCTCAATGAAACAAGCCAGAGAGAATGACTTATAGACAAAATGCAGAAAAAGAAAGCAGAAAGAGAACTGAAAAACTAATCTGCCATTTGCAACTTATCTTTCTTATAAAGTAGGGTCAGAGAGAAAGGGTATTTTTTAAAGGAAACTAAATTTTAGCATCAGCAACTTATTTCTTTTTATTCTTGTTGTTGTTGTTGTTGTTGTTGTTGTTCTTCTTCTTCTTCTTCTTCTTCTTCTTCTTCTTCTTCTTCTTCTTCTTCTTCTTCTTCTTCTTCTTCTCCTCCTCCTCCTCCTCCTCCTCCTCCTCCTTTTCCTCCTCCTCTTCCTCCTTCTCCTCCTTGTTCTTCTCCTCCTTCTCTTTCTCCTCTTCCCCCTCCTTCTCCCCCTCCTCCTCTTCCTCCCCTCTTCTTTCTCCTCCTCTTCCTTGTCTTCCTCCTCCTCTTCTTCTTCCTCCTCTTCCTTCTCATCCTAGTACCCCTCCTTCTTTGCCTTCTCTTCTTCCTCCACTGTCTTTTGTATTGGTGAAAGCAAAGTGAACTTAATTATCACGGCCACAGAAACTGGCCTCTTAGAGACCGAGCTGGTTTTCTCCCAGCTTCTTGTCTGTTTGACTAAATGTCTATCTTCAGTTTGGTGAGTAAACTCCTGCATGGTTTGGTTTTGTACTTAGTCTGGTATAGAACCTGTTCCAGTTCAGTGGCTCCTTACAATCTTTATATAAACCAATGCATAATTTTTTATACACTTATGAGGTATTTTCTGAGTTTGTGTTGTTCTACTGGCCCCTAGTCTGAATTACTGGGATGCTCTCCACTATCCCATCTCCAGGCTGCCATGAAACGTGTGTATGTACTTCCTCACATCCCCTTTCATGAACCTTCTCCTCTCCTTTGGGAGTTGCTGTTCCATTTGATGGGGGAAAGGGGGCTAAATTAGACAGCATGAGTAACCTTTGCTTATCTAAGTTTTTCCAAATCAATGTTCTTTGCTTATGAGTAGTTTTGATTTTAACTTAGGAGAATGCTCTGTGCTTTGAAAACTCAAAAGGCTAAGAATTGATTGATTTCATTTTTCTTTTCATAGTATTTTCTTTTTCTCTATAAGTGGTAAGTGGTAGGCTTCAAGGGGAGAGCTATGCTTCATTGAGAGATAGGAGTGATGGGCAGAGGCTGATTCACATTTTAAAATATGTAATCATATCTCATTCATTTTCCAACACACTCATAGACACCCATAGACACACACACACACACACACACACACACACCTACCTAATAGAGTCTAAGCAGGGTTAAGTAAAACTGAAATAAGGAGCTAAAAAGGACAAAATAAATTAGGGACTTACCTCATATATTGAGCAGGAATGTTGCTTGTGATGATGACCATCCTCATCCAGGAATTACCTGATAAATTGGGGAAAAGAGACAAAATAATAATTTAAAAAGTGTTAATGGGATTTGAAAACAACCAAAATTCATTATATATATATGCATGGAACCATAAAAAAGTAAATAAATAAATATAAAACAGTGGCTGTATTTGTTTTTGTTTTTTTTTAGGTTTGTTTGTGTGGGTACAGGAGATTAAAGATAATTTTAATATCATAGAGATTAAAACTAAGTTATTTGTAAAATTGGGCTCTTAGAGCCCTTCCTTATTGTGATGGTCTAAATGAGAATGCCCCTCCCCCAAAATATATCAGGACTTGGGTCCTAGTTGACAAACTGTTTGGATGGATTAGGAAATAAGCTTTGTTGGAGAAGAAAGCATGTCACTAAAGCATGCTTTTGAGGTTTGAATAGCCTAGGCCATTTCTAGTGTGTTCTACCTGGCACTTGCTTCAGATGTGAACTCTCAACTGGCCCTATAGTCAGGTATCTGCCCTGCTGTCATGGACCCTAAGCCTTGGGAATCCTAAGCACAAGTAAATGCTTTGATTATGGTGTTCACAACACAGCCATAGGAAAATAGCTAAGACAAATTTGTCATAGCAGCATGTCTTATAGCTATCACAAAGCTTAGCCATCACAATGGAGCAAGGCAGATGTTTCCTCCAAAGGGCAACACTAGTGGACTGTACATCTTCACAGAGTATGAATGTGCCTTTAATTCAAAGGTCTTTGGTAGACAGTAACTAGAAGAGGACAGAAAGTAGTAAAACACTAAGGATATTGGAGAGAGCCTTAGATTTACATTAAAACAACTCTTCACTTTCTAGACTGGTTGGTATAACATAGATATCCATAGTCTATGAAATGAGACTGTATGGATGTGAGTCTCAACTCTGCATTACTAGTTATGTGACCTTAGAGGACTTGCTTAACCTCTTGATGGTAGCTTCTTCATCAGTAGATGGGACAGCACTGCTCATAGGATGTTGTGTAAGGATTCTGTGTAGCATAAATTTCAAAGTACTTAGGATGGTGAAGGGGTTAACTTTCTATACATTTTTTTTTAAATATGGGGAAGTTAAGCCACTAAAGGATTGTGAATGGTCTCAAAAATGAAATGAGGAAGGAGCTTGTCATAGACAGTTTAATGAAAAATTCATCTTGGCAGTACTGCTTGATGTGAGGCAATGATTCTCCCACAATATTATGTATAGTAATGACAGACTACCCCTGAACGGTACAGTTCCTAATCCACCATCTCCTCCAGTGACAGCAATTCAGAAAATACAGCTGTACTAAGACATCTGTTTTCAACAAGGATGATTTTAAAAGCTGGATTCAGGGGGGAGTGTGATGTGTCTGGAGTGGAGGTTTTAAAGACACTCTCAGGTCACACTAGTGAAGGCTTAGTCCTGATAGTGCTCCCAAAAATTTAGTACATTAGATGACTCATTGGCCTTTTCTTGGTCCACAAGGCCTTGAGATTTTTATTCATATAGGAGATATTTTGATTTTTAAAAACTAATAGTACAGAATTTCATATATTCCATATTGGCATTATACTTTCTATGTAGATAAAAAAAATCTTGTATTTCTGATCCTTCAATGTTCACTTTCTGAGTGAAGAAAATACAGGAACAGAACACCCAGGAGGACTGTGAATTCAACCCAGAGCTTCCTGTGTTCTAGGAAAGTTCTCTCCTAGCTTCGTTACATAGTTAGCCACAACAGCACTAGTTCATTTGACCCATTTTGTTGTATACACTATAAGCTAGGCATTACTCACTGTTCGTGCATATTGATATTGACTTCGCCCATGTGGAGCTGACATTCTAACAAGAGGTATGAAGCATAAATAAACAAAATTAAGCAAATTGTATACTATTAAAAGGTGACTTGTACTATGTTCAAGTAAAAGAACAGAATGAAGGTTGTCCCCTTTGTGTGGAGATGGCTCTGCTCTAAAGTAGAACTTAAACTAGGTCTAATAGAATTAGTCTTATCAAGATCACTTATATGCAGCATCCTATTTACAACAGAATTCTAGACAACTTCCTTCCCCAACACATAAGGAGTTTAGGAGTTCTTGATGGTGTCTGCCATTGGTTCATGTAGGGAGGATGGAATTATTATTTCTATCTCCATGTTTGAATCCTGTCTTATAAAACAGTCCAAAATTCAGCTTTTTGTTCCCTTTCATGTAGATGATCATAGTGGGTATCTAACAGTGATGTAGTTGCTTTAAATTTTTGTTGTTGTCTTTTTGTTTTGTTTGCTTCTTGTTTTAAGGCAGAAAAATTATGGGCATTGGAAACAAAAAAGCAGGATGTGATATACTAGAAGAGTTATGTACTGAGATCTAGTCAGTATTTTCATGCACAAATGTCATGGAGTTTAAGAGCTTGAGGAAAACCACAATGACCATCTAACAAAGTGCGCACAAAGTCAGAATTATAAAATAAGTGCAAAAATCAGTAAATTAATAAAAGCCACTCTTTTGTAAGAAAAAATTAATGCAAGGTAAAAATTTTCTATTACTGAAAAGGCAAGAGAGCACAGCCAAGGGCTTATCCATCTGACACACTTGTGGCAATTTGGTAACAAAGGATAAAGAGATGAAGAGGATGGAAGGACAAAGGTAAGTAAGGACAATAAATGAGGCTACTTCCAAAGACATGAGTCACTGGACTCTCGATGTGTGTTACATTCTGTCTCATGCGGTTACTAGCAGACAAACAGAAGAGAGTCTAGCTGAGTCCATGCTTATTAAAGCTACTTAGTAGGATGATTGCTGTGGAAACATCAAGGCTGTGAGTTCCAACACTTCCTCAGACACTTGCTGATTTTGACTGGGAGCACAGGGTTGACAGGCTGTGGGGCTCTCACTTCCTCAGTGGATACTCACTCCATGGCTAACAAGTGTATTGACGAACATAGACCCAGAGCTGCAAGTCAGGTTCTAGTTGGTTTCTGTTTTGGTTCTTATCAGAATCCTGCCTTTGAACTTCTGATTTCTGTTACCTGGAAAGGAAGAGGATTTTATAGCATCCTGTGTCTGGATGTTTCACTTATTCTGTTCGTAGATTCCTATGAATCAGGGTCCTTTGGTTCTACAGTGTATATCTGTTCTGTTGATAGTGACAGCCTGGGAATCTGTATTCAGGTCCAGCTGGAAAAAAAATGCCATGGCAAAAGTAATTACCTAAAAAGGTAATTTGCACATAGTAAGCCTTCTATAGATATTTGCTAAATAAATCAAGAGTTGATAAAAAAAAAATCAGGCTGGAAAAATAGCTAAAAATCTACTAAAAAAATGCACCTTTTTTTTCTTAACTAAAAAAAAAAATCAGCTACTGGTAACGTAAGTGAGAATAAAGGGACATTCTAAGTTTTACCTATGAAGTTGATTGATATCTACTTTGAATAAATAAAAACTTGCTGCAAGTACATAATCTCATTGGTAATGCCTATTATGCATGCAGAATGATTCTAGATGTTTGGCATAACCTTGCATTAGGGAATACAAATGGGAAAAAACCTGCTTTTGTGGAGTCTGTGTTTGAACAGAACAGAAAATAAATAAAATATTATCAAGCACAAAAGATATTATGTGAGAAGGTGATATGTCCTGTGGGAACAAAGAGAGAGCAGAATACAGGTTATGTTTCACACTTTCAGGTACCCTGTTCTAAAGGAGGACTTGGATGAGCTATGCAGATTTTTACGACTCCTGAACGAGTTCAACTACACAGGGAGGAACCTTCAATTGAAGTGTACCTTCAATTTCTTTTCTTTAATACTTAAAATCTGATAGAGTAGTCTCTGGAAAATGTTTTTCCCCCTTTACTATGTACATTTTTTATACTTTTCATGTTAATGACATAGAAAGTAGAAATCACAATAATTGTCTGAATTAGATAAGGCACATCAAAGGATGCATTATATTTTATGTAATTGGCAATGTTCTTGACTTTGGACACTATGTAAAGCATAAAAGATAATAGCAATGTACCACCTGTTACCTCCTCTCATAACTACAGTTATGTTATAGAGAGAACTCAGGAAAGTGAAGCAAGATATTAAATCGAGGTTACTATCCTGTGCTTCTGAAGTTCTTGAGAAGAGTTTCTAGATTTTCATGAGTTAGAAGATTGGTAAGCAAATACTTAAGATGGGTTGAAAAATAAGAAGCTCATAAAAGGATCCTGAATTGGCAAGAGTGTCAAGGTACTTTTTCATTCATAATTACATCTTATAAGGTAACAGCTCATCATCCCCAAAATGAATTTGTGTGAGCTATGTTGAGTATAAACTCCAAGGTTTCTAAGAAATTAAGGGAAAATATGCCTCCCTATTTATTCTAGCTGTCTAGGCCTCACCTGTCTTTATTTTGCAGTCATCTCTATCCCAGCCCTACCCCATCACCTATTGAGGGAAATAAAGAGAGTGGTTCATAGCCCTTTAGTTCTCATCTTTATTTGTTATACAGCTATAAGCTGCAAAGCTTAAGACAGACAAGGAAGCTGTCAGTCAGAATTACAACTCAGTGTTCTGGGGCCCAGTGGTAACCAACCAATCATTCTTTGTAGCTGAGCTGCAGGAGAGCCAGGCTGGCCATCAGCAGCCCACAGAGAGGCTTGTAAATGCCTTATTTAGTTCCATCTTCCTCTCCTTTCTAATACTGGAAAAAGGGAAGGAACATTAAGAAGACAGAAGCTTTACTAGTAACAAACTTCTAAGATGAATTATGAATGTCTGGGGGAAACGTCAGGTCTTATGAGGTATAAAGATATCGGGATCTAAAGAGAAAGAACAGTTATCTTTCCTCTCTAAGAGGATTGCTGTTTTGTACACTAAGGAAAATTAGAGTAGATATTTGAGGTCTACATTTGATCGTGTTGGGATAGTCTCTCTCTCTCTTTTTTTTTAGAGATTTATTTATTATTATATGTAAGTACACTATAGCTGTCTTCAGACACACCCGAAGAGGGTATCCAGTCTCATTACAGATGGTTGTAAGCCACCATGTGGTTGCTGGGATTTGAACTCAGGACCTTTGGAAAAGCAGTCAATGCTCTTAACCGCTGAGCCATATTACCAGCCCAGGGATAGTCTCTTAAAGATGGTCTCTTGACCTGCTCAGGGTAACCTGTTAGATGCATTTGAATACTTGGCAGTTATCATAGTAATTTATCAGTGAAATTACACAAAAACTCTAAAGTAATTAGAAAATTCTAATAATGAGCACATACACAAAGGGCATTCTATTGTTTCTTTTTAAAAGTTGGTGAACATCTTTGGTGGGCATGGTAGGACACACTTTAGACTTTGTGGGTTCTATTGTCTCTACTATAAAGTCAACAGTGGACCAAATTATAAACAAATGAGTCTTTCTATGTTCCAAAGAGATATGACTTGTGAATCCTGGGATTCTAGCTTCCTAAAGCTTCGACATACCATGAAATTTATTGATTGACTTTTTTTTACCAGTTAAGAGTATGCACACCATTCTTCTCTCACCCCCACCCCAGAGAGTAGTTGTTGTCTAACATTATGGAATCGTCACAATTTACTGTTTTTCTCTTATAATCGAAACCTGTTATTTCAAGAATGAATATGGAAGTCACTGGATTTTGGCCTTCAAGTTTCTTTTTGTGACCACTTTCTCAAGTAACCATGAGACCATAAGTGTCTTAGTTACATTGTCTATTGTAGTGATGAAGTATCCTGACAGAAGCACCTCAAGAGAGAATGGGTTTATTTTATGTCATAGTTGTAGGATAAAGTCTATCATAGCAGGGAAGTTAAGGTATCAGGAAATTGAAGCAGCATGTCATATTGAATCTATTGTTTGGAAGCAGAGAACCAGGAGTACTGGTTCATGCTCAGCCCAACTTCTCTATTTTATATAATGTGGGATCCCTGCCTAAGGCATAGTCCTGACCACATTTAAAATGAATCTTCTCATATCAATGAATCAAATCAAGAAAATCCCTCACAGGCATGGTCAGAATATAATACTTCACAATTTTTTTCTAGAGGCTTTTTTACCTAGGGAATCAGATTTCAAATTTTGTCAAGTTGAAGATGAAGACTGTTATAACCAGTTTCAACTCTCATCTTAATATTAGAGACTTTCAGGAACACTTGACTTCCTACATTTGTTTTATGACATAGTTGAGTCTAGATTTGAACAAATAGCTAGACTTTTTCTATTTGGTTTATTATTTTGTGACAAATGACTGTTATGACCCATGAGATAGTTTATATATTCTCAGTTGACTGGCCTCTCCCACTGTGCATATGAGAATCTATTCTTCTTACCAGTACACATGTCTAACCTTTTTTTTTCAGACAAGGATTCATAGGGGAAACTCAGAAAGAATTGCCTAATATTTTCTTTATCTCATTCTTAGGCCAAGGTTTAAAGTCTTGACAAAGAATTCTCTGATTATACAAAATTGATGCTAGAATGGCCTTTTTACTTAACTAGCACCTCTCCACACCCAGGGAAGAACTTCATTCTTTCATCATCTGGACCCATAAGATCTTTCGTCTTTTGTATCAGCTAGTTAGGTGCTTTGCTGGCCACAAATTCCATGTGGATAGATCTTTACAGTTAAAACATGGGTTTTGAATTCTTGGAAAGGAGTTCAAAGATCAGTTTGAACTGCAGGGTGACTAGTTACAGGGTGACAGAATAGCAATACTAGTGTTTTGGGCATCTAGAACAGGCCTGCAGCTACAGGAAAGTCCTTGCATTAAAATACAGGCCGGGACTTGGTAATTTTATGAGGTCCCATTTGTCAATTCTTGATCTTCGAGCATACACTATTGGTGTTCTGTTCAGGAACCTTTCCCCTGTGCCCATGTCCTCAAGGGTCTTTCCCAGTTTCTTTTCTATTAGTTTCAGTGTGTCTGTTTTTATGTGGAAGTCCTTGATCCACTTGGAGTTGAGCTTAGTACAAGCAGACAAGAATGGATCAATTCCCATTCTTCTGCATGCCGACCTCCAGTTGAACCAGCACCATTTGTTGAAAAGGCTGTCTTTTTTCCACTGGATGTTTTCAACTGCTTTGTCAAAGAACAAGTGACCATAGGTGTGTGGGTGTCTGGATCTTCAATCCTATTCCATTGATCTCCCTGCTTGTCACTGTACCAATACCATGCAGTTTTTAACACTATTGTTCTGTAGTATTGCTTGAGGTCCAGGATACTGATTCCCCAAGAAATTTTTTTATTGTTGAGAATAGTTTTAGCTATCCTGGGTTTTTGTTATTCCAGATGAATTTGAGAATTGCTTTCTAACTCTACAAAGAACTGAGTTGGGATTTTGATGGGTATTGCGATGAATCTTTATATTGCTTTTGGCAAGATAGCCATTTTAACTATATTAATCCTGCCAATCCACAAGCGTGGCAGATTTTCCATTTTCTGAGGTCTTCTTCCATTTCCTTCTTCAGAGACTTGAAGTTCTTGTCATACAGATTTTTCACTTGTTTGGTCAGAGTCGCACCAAGGTACTTTATATTGTTTGTGGCTATTGTGATGGGTGTCATTTCCCTAATTTCTTTCTCAGCCTGCTTATCCTTTGAGTATAGGAAGGCTACTGATTTTCTTGAGTTGATTTTATAACCTGCCACTTTGCTGAAGTTGTTTATCAGCTGTAGTAGTTCTCTGGTGAAGTTTTTTGGGTCACTTAAGTATACTATTATATCATCTGCAAATAGTGATAGTTTGACTTCTTCCTTTCTAATTTGTATCCCTTTGACCTCCTTATATTGTCTACTTGCCCTAGCTAGTACCATATTGAAAAGATATGGAGAGAGAGGACAGCCTTGTCTAGTCCCTGATTTTAGTAGGATTGCTTCAAGTTTCTTTCCATTTAGTTTGATGCTGGCTACCGCCTGATGAATATTGCTTTTACTATGTTTAGGTATGGCCTTGAATTCCTGTTCTTTCCAAGACTTTAAGCATGAACGGATGCTGAATTTTGTCAAATGCTTTTCAGCATCCAATGAAATGACCATGTGGTTTTTTTTCTTTGAGTTTGTTTATGTAGTGGATTGCATTGATGGATTTCAATATATTGAACCATTCCTGAATCCCTGGGATGAAGCCTACTTGATCATAGTGAATGATCATTTTGATGTGTTCTTGAATTCGGTTGGCAAGAATTTTATTGAGTATTTTTGCATCGATGTTCATAAGGGAAACTGGTTTGAACTTCTCTTTCTTTGTTGCATCTTTGTGTGGTTTTGGTATCAGCGTAATTGTGGCTTCGTAGGAGTTGGGTAGTGTTCCTTCTGTTTCTATTTTGTGGAATAGTTTGAAGAGTATTGGTGTTGAGTCTTCTTTGAAGGTCTGATAGAATTCTGCACTAAAACCATCCGGTCCTGTGCTTTTATTTGGTTGGAAGACTTACTTTGACACCTTCTATTTCATTAGGGATTATGGGACTGTTTAGATGATCTAATTGATCCTGAATTAATTTTGGTATTTAGTATCTGTCTAGGAAATTGTCCATTTCCTCCAGATTCTCCAGTTGTGTTGAGTATAGCCTTTTG
Source organism: Apodemus sylvaticus (assembly GCF_947179515.1). NCBI lineage: Eukaryota > Metazoa > Chordata > Mammalia > Rodentia > Muridae > Apodemus > Apodemus sylvaticus. The sequence goes on from NC_067481.1 coordinate 77,814,470, forward strand.
TAGTGGAATCTGATGATTTTTTGAATTTCTTCAGTTTCTGTTATTATATCCCCCTTTTCATTTCTAATTTTGTTGATTTGTATATTGTCGCTGTGCCCTTTGGTTAGTCTGGCTAAGGATTTATCTATCTTGTTCATTTTCTCAAAGAACTAGCTCCTGGTTTTGTTGATTCTTTGTATGGTTCTCTTTGTTTCCACTTGATTGATTTCAGCCCTCAGTTTGATGATTTCTTGTCTTCTACTTCTCCTGGGTGAATTAGCTTCTTTTTTGTTCCAGAGCTTTCAGGTGTGCCTTTAAACTGCTTGTGTATGCTCTCTCCTGTTTCTATTTGGAGGCACTCAGGGCTATGAGTTTTCCTTTTAGCACTGCTATTGAAGATCACTCTTACTCTATAGAGATCTGATAGGAGGCATGGAATTAGTTCAATTTTCTTATATTTGTTAAGCTCTGTCTTGTGACCAATTATATGGTTGATTTTGGAGGGCCAGAACCTGGAAAGAACCCAGGTGTCCCTCAATGGAGGAATGGATACAAAAAATGTGGTATATATACACAATGGAGTACTATTCAGCCATTAGAAACAATGAATTCATGAAATTCTTAGATAAATGGATGGAACTGGAGAAGATCATACTAAGTGAGGTAACCCAGTCTCAAAAGATCAGTCATGGTATGTACTCACTGATAAGCAGATATTAGCCTAGAAACTTGGAATACCCTAGACATAATCCACATGTCAAATGATGTCCACAAAGAATGGAGGAGTGGCTTCTGCTTCTTGAAAGGCTCAGTGCAGCAGTATAGGGCAATACCAGAACAGGGAATTAGGAAGGGGTGGATGGAGGAACAGGGGGAGGCAAAAGGGCTTATGGAACTTTTGTGGAGTGGGGAGCCAGGAAAGGGGAAATCATTTGAAATGTAAATAAAAACTATATCGAATAAAAATTTTAAAAAAAGTGATCTTAGACCTTAAAAAAAATACAGGCAGAGTTTAAAAGCTGGCTCAGGGGAGCATGTGTTTGCTTGGCAAGCATCTGATCCCCAGAACCTATATAAGATCCAGACAAGCATTTATTATTGGCTCTTGGGAGACAGATACAGGGCTTCCATTGGATGCAAGCTAGACTAGCTGTAATTGGTAAAGCTGAGGTTCAGTGAGAGGCTGTGTCTCAATATATATGAGATGAACAATAATCACAAAAGATACTTGACATTAGATTTGTCTCTAAAGACACCCTGCATACATACTTGTGCTTACATATATCATACCCATATTGATTTGAAGATTTAAAAAAGAAATAATAATACAAGGCAAAGTGGCTGAATATGTTGACATTCATCCATGATAAGGGTCCTACATAACACACACAGGACTCTACTTGAGTATACAACTTTTTGTTTTTATAAACCACCTGTATTAATTGTGTGAATGTGCATGCATGACACAAGTATGAATGTCAGAATTTAAAGCCATCAGTTCTCTTTATCCATCATGTGCCTTTGGGCTCAAACTTGGGTGTTTAGGCTGTGTGGCCGATGCCTTTACAAAGATTGCTATCTTGCTGTCCCAACATTTCACTGTTTAAATTATTTGAGCATTTAATGTTCTCTGTAAAAGGTTGTAATTTATAGGTGAAATATTGCTGTTATTCTTGTTGGGAAATTAGCAGCTTTGTCATAAGTTAATTCACACTCTCAGGGAAATAGCAGTGAAATGTATCATCATATATCATAATACTTGAGGATATTACAAGCAGAAACTACAGAAGTAACACATGAGACCACAAATAATTAGGACTTGGATTGATCAAGCTAAGTCTGCACAGTGATTAATATTGTAATAGAGTTTAAACAGGTCATCTGTAGAATGACATCACCTGACTAGTGGCATGACATTGTACTGTAGTAATACATGGCACTTAAGGAATTAAGCCCATTTAAGTCCCCAATTCTTCCTTTGCCTCAGATCTTTGGCGAGTGGTCAAGCCATTTACCCTGAGCACGCAGAAAGCCACACGGGGGAATATCACTCCCTCATAAGATTGCTATGAGGGGAAATTCTCATTAGCATATGTTATATAGAAAGAACTGGTAGCTCGTGCTCAATAGATAGTCATTTATGTTACTGATTGTCCCGACCCGCAGGACAGTCAACAGGGTTCTTGGAGCTACCTAGGAAGGGGGCGGGGGTGGGGATGGGGAAGAAACACAAAGAGGCAGAGAGCAAGTCAGTATTCTGATCAAGCTGTCAAACTTTAATTTTCACACAAGGCGTTATAAAGGCAAGCAAGCAGGTGTGGGGAGGGGTGAAGGGGGAAAGTCATTGTATTTGGGGAACAATCTCAGGGGGTTAGCATCATATCTCAGGAACAGTTTCCCAGAATTGCCTCTCAGGATCTCAGTGAAGATTTGGCAGGTGCAGTAGGAACTTGGCATCATATTTCGATCATGAGGAGGTAAAGTGGAAAGGAGTTGCTATGATAACTTAACCATAGGCAAACTTCATTTGTTCGAGCCCACTCGGGTGAACTCTGTACATACTGACCATCTAGCTTACTTGGCTAATCTTTAAACTAGTACATTTCTTTCTAAAGGCAGCCTAGAGAAAGCAAGCTGGAAATGGCTGAGAGGAGGGGGTTAGAGATCTCTGTGAGAATGGCTCCTGGCAATTGATGGTACAGGAGAAATGAATTTACTTATCAAATTAAGAAGGTGAAGAGACATCATAGAATTCAAGTATAGCAATGCCTATACTTTTTAGACTCTACTGTCCTTTAGAGGATATTTTTATTCTAAGAAATGTTTTTCTATTTTGGATTCCATATAGTGTTGCCAACTTTTTAAACAGTTAATTAATATTTCATTTTGATCCAGCAACATTATTTAAACCCCATACTCACCTCTTTCACACAACTATTACTACATTCAAAAAGAGAAAGCTATTCATTAGTCTTATGGTGTGGGTCCATATGTTCCTCATTAATCATTGTTTAGGCAAGGAAACAGAAGTTTGTGTTTTCTTCCTGATGTTATTAGAGGAATTAGTGTAAATGAGAATTTTATTCTGAAAATCCCTGCAAATATACCCAAAGCTTTTACATCTAAATATCAGATGATATTGTTTAGCATGTTAGTAATCTGAGTTATCTCTTCTCTGTAATGGGAGAAAAGTTGTCACTTTTCTAGAGTTGGAAATGCCAGAAATGCTATGAATATTAAGTCATTTATTTATCCTTTCTCTCATCAAGTAGGGATACCTTAATGAACATGTTAGTACACATGCTAGGGTTTTTCTGCCTATTTAAACATACATATTATTTTATGAGTAGGTTGTCACTCATCTTTTCTTTTTTTTTAATTTATTGATATATTTATTTACATTTCAAATGATTTCCCCTTTTCTAGACCCCTACTCCCTGAAAGTCCCATCAGTCCCCTTCCCTCCCCCTGTTTTCCCACCCAACCCTTCCCACTTCCCTGTTCTGATTTTGTTCTATACTGCTTCACCGAGTCTTTCCAGAACAAGGGGCCACTCCTCCGTTCTTTTTGTACCTCATTTGATGTGTGGATTATGTTTTGGGTATTCCAGTTTTCTAGTTTTCTTTTTTTTTAATATTTTTATTTTCTATATTCTTTGTTTACATTACAAATGATTTCCCCTTTCCCAGATCCCATAATCCTTCTTCTCTCCACCCATTCTCCAATCACCTCTCTCCTTTTTCTCTGTCCTTATAGTTCCCTCCAACGCTAGATTAATCCTTTCCAGGATCAGGACCCTCTCCATACTTCTTCATGGGAGTCATTTGTTATGCTATTTGTGCCTTGGGTATTCAGAGCTTCTAGGCTAATTAATATCCACTTATCAGAGATTGCATTCCATGTGTATTCTTTTGTGATTGGGTTACCTCACTTAGGATGATATTTTCCAGATCAAACCATTTGCCTAAAAATTTTGTGAATTCATTGTTTCTAATTGTTGAGTAGTATTCCATTGTGTAAATATACCACATTTTCTGTATCCATTCCTCCTTTGAGGGACATCTGTAGCTAAATCCAGGGAGACATATCCTCATTTTTGATTGGTTCCTGGCTATTTCCTTTCTACCAAGGAATAAAACAGCTGAAAAATACTGGAAATGCTAAGAAAAAGCCTTGGGTCTTTTCTGACTCTCCTCTTCACTACCTCTCAGTATGGGTTCTACCACCAGGACACTTGCTGATTTCTCCTTTTGTTGGTGTCAGCTTCTGCCATCTTCTCTCATTTACACCTTCCTTTCCTTCAAGTATAGATTTCTGCTTGTCTGGGCCTCTTCTAGCCTTTAAAAGTGCTAGCTCTCCACAAGATAGGCCTTGCCTCCAACACCTAAGACCCCCACTATCTGAGGACAATTTTGAAACAGTTCCAATAAGTTAAGTTTTCTCCATCTCTTCCCAGCCCTAGGAACTGTACCCAACCTACTCTCTGCCTTTGTGAGTTCTCATAGTGCACTTGGCCTCATCCACTCTGTATCTCCTGACCCATTTCTCTACATAACCATTCTCTATTAAATTACTTAAGGAATCTCAACTACCTTGCCCATGTACAAAGAGTATTTTTACTTTTAACATTCTACTTTTACTTTAGATAAAAATTGTAGCTGGCCTGATTTTCTATAATCAGCTTACCCAATATTCCAACCATTGTGCTCTATGAGTCTTGATTAGTTTATTATCTACTTTGTTCTGTTACTGAACTGTTGCCCCATTTGGACATGGCAGTTATGAAGACCTGAATTCCAGTCCAGGCTCATTCATATGTGCTCTTTTGATGTGGGGGCTACTGCTTTCATCATTGAGAACACTAAAGCTACAACAGGTTGTTTCTGACTTTAAGGTAACATGGACAACATTCTGAATGACAAGTGATTGGTGGTATTATATCTCTTATCACTTTATCCAGTCATCACTATGTCATAAGGAAAGAATAAAAATAAATGATGTGTACTCTATCTGCTGACTGCATTATTAAAGATTATGTCATAAAGCTGGCATAATTAGTGATGTGATATATTGTCTGGTTCTGTGGGAATGAAATGTCCTTTACTACTTTAAGACATGGAGAAAATACTTAAAATCTTCTATATACTTGGAATTTATCAAAGGAGATTTTTCTCATTTTTTATTAAAATGGCATATGGATTGTGCACTGCTTCAAACTCTTTGTGCTGAAACTAATTATGAACATCTTTATATGCCATTAATCATTCTCCCCAGAAATGTTTCCTAATAGCCATTATTTACTGAAACAATTCAGACTGTCAAGTACTTATGATGTCTTTAACCATCCAATTTAAAAGCAAAGCCTTTTAAATTTGGTAAATAATTTTTGCATATGTTCTTGGTGATTCCCTTAGGAAATCTTTCTGGAAGCACAATAGAGGGACACATATCTTCATTGTTTAAGGACATTTATTAGTTATTCTGAAGAAATGGCACTTACATTTGTAATAGCAAAGGATGACCCTTTTCCAAATTTGAGTGCGGAACAACCAAAGGATATAAAGAAACATAAAACATATAGAACTTTAAATAGCTTTTACCTAACTCAAAAGACTTGATTAATTTTTGGCACTAATCTATTGAGAGCCTGGAGAACTGGCTCTGTAATTAAGAATATCAACTGCTCTTACAGAAGCCCCTAATTTGTTTCTTAGAACCAACATCAGGCAGCTCACAACTACCTGTAATTTAAGCTCCAGGGATTTGGATATCTTCTTCTGGTCTCATTTAGAAAGTGCAAGCACCCATGTACATACGTGTGCATGTGTGGGATTTATATAGTTGATAGATTGTTTTTGTTTGTTTGTTTGTTTGGCTGGTTGGTTGGGTTTGTTGTTGTTCTTTGTATTCACACAGGAAATGAAAGTAATGTTTCTTTTCTTTCATTCATTGAGTAAGTTGACTCTCAGACACTGTAGCACTGTGATGTTTATTAAATCAATTAATTTTCCCAGAAATCTTATGAAATAATCATGATTATGTCCCCTAAAATGTAGAGTAGGTATAAGACTTGGAGAAAATAGTGATGTGAATGACTAGGATTTGGGCAGCCCCTACTTTCAGACTCCTAACCCTTGGCCCTTTATCCTGTCAGAAAGGACTCTCTAGCCCTTAGTGCACTCTGTGGAAGAGCAAACCATCTTCTAGTGGCTTTTACTAGAGGTTCAATAGAGCAAATAATTCCTGCTAGGATTGTAATAGACAACCCTGGGAGATCTCTGAAATCATCCTTTATTTTTATTAGATATTTTCTTTATTTACATTTCAAATGTTATCCCCCTCCCAGAAACCCCTTATCACACCCTCTTTCCCCCTGCTTCTATGAGAGTGTTCCTCCACCCACCAACCCACTCCTGCCTCTCCACCCTCAATTTGCCTACACTGGGGCATCTATTGAGCATTCATTGGAACCACAGACATCAACTCCCATTGATGCCTGACACAGTCATCCTCTGCTACATATGCAGCTGGAGATATGTATGCTCCTTAGTTTGTGACTTAGTCCCTGGGATCTCTGGGGTGTCTGGTTGGTTGATATGGTTGTTCTTCCTATGTTGTTACAAACCCCTTCAGCTCCTTCAGTCCTTTCTCAAACTCATCCATTGGGGACTCAGCGCTCAGTGCAATGGTTGGCTGCATGCATCTGCCTCTGTATTTGTAAGGCTCTGGCAGGGCCTCTCAGGATACAGCTATATCAGGTTCCTTTCAGCAAGAATTTCTTGGTATCCACAATAGAGTCAGGGTTTGGTGATTGTATATGGGATGAATCCCCAGGTGGGAAAGTCTCTTGAAGGGCTTTCCTTCAGTCTCTTGCTCTCCAATTTGTCTCCATATTTACTCCCATGAGTATTTTGTTTCCCTTTCTAAGAAAAACTGAAGCATTCCCCTCTTTGGTCTTCCTCATTGAGCTTCACATAGTCTGTGAATTGTTTCTTGGGTATTTCAAACTTTTGGGCTAATATCAATTTATTAGTGAATATATACCATGCATATTCTTTTGTGATTGGGTTACCTCACTCATGATGATGTTTTTTAGTTCCATTCATTTCCCTAAGAATTTCATGAATCCATTGTTTTCATTAGCTGAGTAATACTCCATTGTGTAAATATACCACATTTCCTGTATCCATTCCTCTGTTGAAGGACATCTGAGTTCTTTCCAGCTTCTGGGTATTATAAATAAGATTGCTATGAACATAGTGGAGCATGTGCCCTTATTACATGTTGGAGAATCTTCTGGGTATATGCCCACGAGTGGTATGGCTGGGTCCTCCAGTAGTACTATGTCCAATTTTCTGAAGAACCACTAATCTGATTTCTAGAATGCTTATACCAAATTGCAATCCACCTTTCACTGGTATAAGGTGAAATCTCAGGGTTTTTTTGATTTGCATTTCCCAGATGACTAAGGATGTTGAACATTTCTTTAGGTGCTGCTCAGCCATTTGATATTCCTCAGGTGAAAATGCTTTGTTTAGCTCTGTACCCCATTTTTTAATAGTGTTACTCTGGACTAACTTCTTGAGTTCTCTGTATATATTAGATATTAGCCCCCTGTTGGATATAGGATTGGTAAAGTTCTTTTCCCAGTCTGTTGGTTGTTGGTTTGTCCTATTGACAGTGTCCTTTGCTTCCAGAAACTTTGTAATTTTATGGGGTCCCATTTGTCAATTCTTGATCTTAGAGCGTAAGCTATTGGTGTTCTGTTCAAGAACATTTTCTTGCCCATGTGCTCAAGGCTCTTCTCCAATTTCTTTTCTATTAGTTTCAGTGTGTCTGGTTTTATGTGGAGGTACTTGATCCACTTGGACTTGAGATTTGTACAGGGAGATAAGAATGGTTCGATTTGCATTCTTCTACAAGCTGACCTCTAGTGAGCCAGAACCATTTGATGAAAATGCTGTCTGTTTTCCACTGGATGGTTTTAGTTCCTTTGTCAAAGACAAATGACAATAGGTGTGTGGGTTCATTTCTGGGTCTTCAATTCTATTCCACTGATCTACCTCCCTGTCATCTTAACAATACCATGTAGTTTTTATTATTATTGCTCTATAGTACAGCTTGAGGTCATGGATGGTGACTCCCCCATAAGTTTTTTTATAGTTGAGAAAAGTTTTTGCTCTCCTAGATTTTTTTTTGTTATTCAAAATGAATTTGCAAGTTTCTGCTTCTAACTCTATGATGAATTGATTTGGAATTTTGATGGGGATTGCATTGAATTTGCAGATTGCTTTTGGCAATATAGCCATTTTTACTATATTAATCTTGCCAATCTATGAGCATGGGAGATCTTTCCATCTTCTAAGATCTTCATCAATTTTTTTTTCTTCAGAGACTTGAAATTCTTGTTATATAGATCTTTCACTTTCTTGGTTAGAGTAACAATGTATATAATATTATTTGTGACTATTGTAAAGGACGTTATTTCTCTAATTTCTTTCTCATCCTCTTTACCCTTTGAGTAGAGGAAGGCTACTGATTTATTTGAGTTAATTGTATACCAAGGCACTATGCTGAAGTTGTTTACAGCTTTAGGATTTCTCTGGTGGCTTTTTGGGGGTCACTTAAGTATATAATCATATCATCTGCAAATAGTGATATTTTGAATTCTTCCTTTTCAATATCCATTTTACCTCCTTTTGTAGTCTGATTGGTCTTGCTAGAACTTCAAGTACAATATTGAATAGATAGGGAGAGAGCAGCCTTATCTAGTCCCTGATTTTAGTGGGATTGCTTCAAGTTTCTTTCCACTTAATTTGATGTTGACTACTGGTTAACTTTTACAATGTTTGGGTATGGGCCTTGAATTTCTGATCTTTCCAAGACCTTTTTTTCATGAAGGGGTGTTGAATTTTGTCAAATGCTTTTTCAGCATTTAATGAGATGATCATGTGGTATTTTCCTTTGAATTTGTTTATGTAGTTGATTACATTGATAGATTTTTTTGTTTGTTTGGTTTTTTTATTTTTTATTTTTTTCGAGACAGGGTTTCTCTGTGTAGCCTTGTCTGTCCTGAAACTCACTTTGTAGACCAGGCAGGCCTCAAACTCAGAATTCCACCTGCCTCTGCCTCCAAGCTGCTGGGATTAAAGGTGTGTGCCACCACCGCCCGGCAATAGATAGATTTCTATATATTGAACCATTCCTTAATCCCTGGGATGAAGTGTACTTGATGGTGGTGAATGATTGTTTTGATATGTTCTTGGATTAGGTTTGTAAGAATTTTATGGAGTAGTTTTACATCAATGTTCATAAGGGAAATTGGTCTGTAGTTCTCTTTCTTTGTTTGATCTTTGTGTGATTTAGGTATAAATGTAATTGTGGCCTCATGGAATGAATTGCTTCATAATTATGAAAGAAAATATCTATCAAGATGAACTCTCAGTTCTGAACATTTATGCTCCAAATGTAAATGTAGATGCATGTGTTTAGTTTCTATTGCCATGATCTGTCCATTTCTGAGAGTGGGGTGTTGAAGTCTCCCCCTATTTTGTATGTGGTGTGATGTGTGCTTTGAGCTTTAGGAAAGTTTCTTTCATGAATGTGGGTACCCTTGTATTTGGAGCATATAAGTTAGAATTGAAAGGTCATAGGATCCTACTACAATAGCTTATACTCAACAAAACTGGAAAATCTGGATGAAATGGTCAATTGTGTAGAAAGATACCAGGTGCCAAAATTAAAACAGGATCAGGTAAACCATCTAAACAGCCCCAGAACCCCTAAAGAAATAGAAGCAGTCATTAATTGTCTCCCAACCAATAAAAGCCGAGGACCAGATGGGTTTAGTACAGAATTGGATCAGACCTTCAAAGAAGACCTAATACCAATACTCTTTAAACTATTCTACAAAATAGAAACAGAAGAAATCATCCTTTTAAATTAAGTATCACAGAGTCATCGTCTGTGCTTCAAACTTGAGACTCAGGCTGAGAAAATATTCTCATTAGAAAACAGCTTGGCTTATAAGTGTGAGGACTTAATTTCAACCTCTACAAAACTCAAAAGAAAAGCCATGGTGGCACATGCTTGTTATCCCACTGCTGGGGAGGCAGAGATAAGAGCCTGAGGGCTCACTGACCAGCAAGCCTGGGTTACTTCGTGAGTTATTGACCAGTAAGACACTTAGTCTAAAAAAAAAATAACAACATAGCATAAACAATAGGGAAAAAACAATGGATTGTAGCAGAAGAAAGATGCCTGACATTGTTATCTGACCACTGCATGTGCACAAGCACACACACACACACACACACACACACACACACACAAAAGAAGGCTTAAAATATTAGGGGTAATGTTCTCAGAATTAGGACATTGCAGAAAATGGTATTTTATTATCTACATGCATGTAGGAAGAATGGTATATATAGAATGACTTCTACCTAAATAAATAAATAAGTAAAAAAATCAATAAATAGATCTCAAGGTTCCTCCAGTTTCAAATTTGAGATTTGGGTTAAAGACTAAACTGTGGATTTTCGTTTAGCTTTGATATTCTAGAAATCTACTAATTACCGTATTAATATGGTATGATGTAAAAGATATCAAAGAAGATGCAAATGAATGAAGACATCTATGTTTGTGTACTGGAAATTCTTTTTTATTGGATATTTTATTTATTTACATTTCAAATATTCCCTTTCCCAGTTTCCTCTCTGCAAACCCCTATCCACTCTAACTCCCCCTGATTCTATGAGGATGCTCCTCCACTCACCGATGTCCTCCCACCTCACTGCCCTAGCATTCCCCTACACTGGGGCATTGAGCCTTCATAGGACCAAGGGCTTCCTCTCCCTTTGATGCCAGAGAAGGCCATCCTCTGCTACATATGCAGCTGGAGCCTTGGTTCCCTCCATGTGTATTCTTTGTTTGGTGGTTTAGTCCCTGGGAGCTCTAGGGGAGTCTGGTTGGTTGATATTTCTGTTCTTCCTATGGGGTTGTAAATCCCTTCAGCTCTTACAGTCCTTCCCCTAACTCCTCCATTGAGGTCCCCATGCTCAGTCTGATGGTTGGTTGCAAGCATTTGTATCTGTATTGGTCAGACACTGGCAGAACCTCTCAGGAGATGGCTATATCAGGTTCCTGTCAGCAAGCACTTCTTGGCATCATCAATAGTGTCTGGATTTGGTGGCTGCACATGAGATGGCTCCCCAGGTGGGGCAGTCTCTGGATAGCCTTTCACTTAGTCTTGGCTCCACTCTTTGTCCCTATAATTCCTTTAGACAGGAGCAACTTTGGGTTAAAATTTTGGAGATGGGTGGCCCCATCCCTCAATCGGGGGCCATGCCTAACTTCAGCATATGGTCTCTATATGTTTTCTCTACCCTTTGTTGGATACTTTAGCTAATGTCATCCCTGTTGGGTCCTGGGAGCCTCATTTTCCTGGCTTCTGGGACTTTCTGATGGCTTATGCTCTAAGATCAACAATTGATAAATGGGGCTTCATAAAATTGAAAAGCTTCTGTAAGGCAAAGGACTGTCAACAAACAGACTGAGAAAAGATGTTTACCAATCCTATATCCTATAAAAGACTAATATCCAATATATACAATAAACTCAAGAAGTTAGACTCCAGAGAACCAACTAACCCTATTAAAAATGGGGTCTGAGGCTAAACAAAGAATTCTCAACTGGGGAATCTCAAATGGCCAAGAAGCTCCTAAAGAAGTATACTTTGAATTCTAAAAGTGTTAAAACTAACCAAAGGGACAGACTTGATCAATCTCTATCAAAACTTAAATGGCATCCATTTCAGAAAAAGAGAAATTACATGAAATCTGAGGGTATATGCCCAGGAGTGGTATAGCAGGATCTTTCAGAAGTGACGTGCCCAGTTTTCTGAGGAGCCGCCAGACTGATTTCCAGAGTGGTTGTACCAATGTGCAACCCCACCAGCAATGGAGGAGTGTTCCTCTTTCTCCACATCCTCGCCAACACCTGCTGTCTCCTGAGTTTTTAATCTTAGCCATTCTTACTGGTAGAAGGTGAAATCTCAGGGTTGTTTTGATTTGCATTTCCCTGATGACTAATGAAGTTGAGCATTTTTTAAGATGTTTCTCCGCCATCTGAAGTTCTTCAGGTGAGAATTCTTTGTATAACTCTGTACCCCATTTTTAATAGGGTTATTTGGTTTTCTGGGGTCTAACTTCTTGAGTTCTTTGTATATATTGGATATTAGCCCTCTATCTGATGTAGGGTTGGTGAAGATCTTTTCCCAATTTGTTGGTTGCTGATTTGTCCTTTTGATGGTGTCCTTTGCTTTACAGAAACTTTGTAATTTTATGAGGTCCCATTTGTCAATTATTGATTTTAGAGCATACGCTATTGGTGTACTACTCAGGAACTTTCCCCCTGTACTGATGTCCTCAAGGGTCTTCCCCAGTTTCTTTTCTATTAGCTTCAGAGTGTCTGGCTTTATGTGGAGGTCCTTGATCCATTTGGATTTGAGCTTAGTACAAGGAGACAAGGATGGATCGATTCACATTCTTCTGCATGCTGACCTCCAGTTGAACAAGCACCATATGTTGAAAAGGCTATCTTTTTTCCATTGGATGTTTTCAGCCTCTTTGTCGAGGATCAAGTGGCCATAGGTGTATGGGTTCATTTCTGGATCTTCAATCCTGTTCCATTGATCTGCCTGCCTGTCACTGTACCAATAACAGGCAGTTTTTAACACTATTGCTCGGCAGTATTGCTTGAGGTCAGGGATACAGATTCCCCCAGAATTTCTTTTCTTGTTGAGAATAGTTTTAGCTATCCTGGATTTTTTGTTATTCCAGATGAATTTGAGAATTGCAATTTCTAACTCTATAGAGAACTGATTTGGGATTTTGATGGGTATTGCGTTGAATTTGTATATTGCTTTTGGCAAAATGGCCATTTTAACTATATTAATTCTGGGGATCCATGAGCATGGGCGGTTTTCCCATTTTTTGAGGTCTTCTTCCATTTCCTTCTTCAGAGTCTTGAAATTCTTGTCATACAGATCTTTCACAGGTTTGGTAAGAGTCACCCCAAGGTACTTTATACTGTTTGTGGCTATTGTGAAGGGTGTCATTTCCCTAATTTCTTTCTCAGTCTGCTGATCCTTTGAGTATAGGAAGCCTACTGATTTGCTTGAGTTGATTTTATAACCAGCCACTTTGCTGAAGTTGTTTATCAACTGTAGGAGTTCTCTGGTGGAGGTTTTGTATTGCTGTTTTCCTCCTATTATCCTTTGTAGGGCTGGGTTTGTGGATAGATATTGGGTAAACTTGGTTTTGTCATGGAATATCTTAATTTCTCCATCTATGGTGATTGAGAGTTTTGCTGGGTATAGTAGTTTTGGCTGTCATTTGTGTTCTCTTAGAGTCTGCATGAAATCTGCCTAGGATCTTCTAGCTTTCATGGTCTCTGGTGAGAAGTCTGGTGTGATTCTGATAGGTCTTCCTTTATATGTTACTTGGCCTTTTTCTTTTGCTGCCTTTAATATTCTTTCTTTGTTTAGTACATTTGGGGTTTTGATTATTATGTGGACGAGAGGTATTTCTGCTCAGGTCCAGTCTGTTTGGAGTTCTGTAGGGCTTCTTGTATATTCTTAGGTATCTCTCTCTTTAAGTTGGGAAAGTTTTCTTCCATAATTTTGTTGAAGATATATGCTGGCCCTTTCAGTTGTAAATCTTCACTCTCATCTATACCTATAATCCTTAGGTTTGGTCTTCTCATTGTGTCCTGGATTTCCTGGATGTTCTGGGATACAAGCTTTTTGCATTTTGCATTTTCTTTGAATGTTGAGTCAATGGTTTCTATGGTATCTTCGGCATCTGAGATTCTTTCTTCCATCTCTTGTATTCTGTTGTTGATATTTGCATATATGGCCCCTGATTTCTTCTCAAGGTTTTTTATCTCCAAAGTTGTCTCCATTTATGATTTCTTAGTTGTTTCTACTTCTGATTTTAGATCTTGGATGGTTTTGCTTAGCTCCTTCACTTGCTTGTTTGTGTTTTCCTGTAATTCTTTAAGAGATTTTTGTTTCCTCTTTCATGACTTCTGTTTTGCTCACTTTCTCCTGCATTTCTTTAAGTTTTGTTTTGTGTGTGTGTGTGTGTGTGTGTGTGTGTGTGTTTCTTCTTTATTGGCTTCTATCTCTTGAGCCTTATTCTCCTGAATTTCTTTAAGTGATTTTTTTGTGTTTCCATTATACGGGTTTCTAGCTTATTCATGTTCCCCTGTATTTCTTTAAGAGATTCATTTATGTCCTTTTTGTGTTCTTCTAGCAGCATCATGAACACTGATTTTAAATCCAAATCTTGTTTTTCTGGTGTGTTTGTGTAATCAGGACTTGCTGATGTTGGAGAGTTTGGTTCAGACACTGCCATATTGCCTAGATTTCTGTTAGTAGCATTCCTGAGTTTGCCCTTTGCCATCTTATTATTTCTGGTGTTAGTTGGTCTTGTCTCTGGCTGGTATTTGTGCCTCCTGTGAGGCTGTAGGGCTATTTCTGCAACACTGGATGACTGGGTTTCCCCTGTTACAGATCGCTAAAGCGCTGCCCTCCTCTAGGGTGCCCTTGCAGCCCTAGTGTGCCTTACCCCAGGTTGTCTGTGTGAACCAGGTGGTGCCAGTTTGCTCCTTCTGTGAGTGCTGATGGTTTATGTTGTGGGACCTTTTCTGAGTGCTGGTCACTCTGCTGGGCAGCCTATCTCCCAAACGGGTTGGTGCACACAAGGCTAGCCTAGCTGCTGAGGCCCAGAGTCTAGGCAAAAGCCTGGCAGGCCAAGGTCCGAGCAAAGTTACCCTCGGGCTATGACTGTTAATTGGTTCTGTCAGGTGGCCAGGATGGCAGAGTGTGTGCGTGCTCCCTGAGCATGCCAGGAGAGTCTGCTAGCCTAACAACCTCCTGGCCGGGTTAGCACACAGATGGACCACCGAGCAGCCCAGGGTCTCAGGGCAGTCCAAGGCCTGTCTGTCTTAGACCCCCGCTATGTTAGCCTCAGGCTTTGAATCTTAGCTGACTTTGCCTGCTAGAACTCTCTGGCATCTCATAGTCAAAATGGCGCAGCGCGCGCCAGCCCGGGTTTGCACACCAATGGCCCTCCAAACAGCCCTGGGCCTGGGTGCAATCCAACGCCAGTCGGGCTTAGACCCCCGCGATGTTGGCCTTGGGTTATGTTTGCGTACCTCAGTCTGTCTGATTTCTCTGGTGCCGGAGATCCAAGATGGCGGAGAGACTCTCATAACTGACTGGCGGGAGGCAGATTTCTGATGTAGCTTCTGTGGAGTGAAAGGCACTGTAAATATGCCACGGCTTGCAGCCCGGCTGGCCAGCGAAGGTCAGTGGTAGCGGGTGCAAGGCCTGCCTGGACCCTGTCACCTTGATTCCACTGCTGATAGCCCTTCTGCGGAACCAGCTGCTGCTTCTGCCACCGCTGCCCAATCATTTATTTTATTGAACATATTCTTCATTTACATTTCAAATGCTAAAGCCTTTCCCAGTCCCCCCCACCCGCCGAAAACCCAAACCCCTTCTCTCACCCCCTGCCTCCAAGTATATGCCCCTCCACCTGACCCACTCCCACCTACCCCCACCCCTGGATTTCCCTATCCTGGAACATCAATTGACCCTTCACAGCTCCAAGGACCTCTCCTCCCACTAATGCCTGACAATGCATTCCTCTGCCACACTTTTGTCTGTAATCATGTGTACCCCTTGGTTGATGATTTAGTCCCTGGAAGTCCTGGGGCATCTGGGTGGCCGACATTGTTCTTCCCATGGGGCTGCAAACCCTTTCAGCTCTTCCAGTTTGTCCTCCAACTCTTCCATTGCGGACCCCATGCTCAGTCCAATAGTTGGCTGCTAGCATCTGCCTCTGTATTTGGAAGGCTCTGGCAGGGCCCATCTGGAGACAACCATAACAGGCTCCTTTCAGTATGTACTTCTTGTTGTCCATAATAGTGTCAGGGTTTGGTGACTGTTTATAGGATGAATCCCCAGGTAGGGCAGTCTCTGGGTGGCCTTTACCTCAGTCTCTGCTCTACACTTTGTCTCCATAATTGCTCCTGTGATTATTTTGTTCCCTTTCTCAGAGAAACCAAAGCACTCCACCTCAGTTGTCCTTCTTGAGCTTCTAGTGGCCTGTGAATTGTAAATTGTTTATTTTGAGATTTTGGGCTAATATTTGCTTATCAGTGAGTGCATATCATATGTGTTCTTTTGTGATTGGGTTACCTCACTCAGGATGACACTTTCTAGTTACATCCACTTGCCTAAGAATTTCATGAATTCATTGTTTTTAATAGCTGAATAGTACTCCATTATGTATATACCACAATTTCTACATTCATTGCTCTGTTGAAAGACATCTGGGTTCTTTTCAAATTCTGGCTAATATAAATAAGGCTGCTATGAACATAGTGGAGCATGCGTCATTATTACCAGTTGGAGCATCTTCTGGGTATATGTCCAGGAGTGGTATAGCTGGGTCTTCAGGTAGTACTATGTCTAATTTTCTGAGGAACCACCAGACTGATTTCCAGAGTGGCTGAACCAGCTTGCAATCCCTCCAGCAATGGAAGAGTGTTCCTCTTTCTCCACATCCTCTCAAGCTCTGCTGTCCCCTGAGTTTTTCATCTTAGCCATTCTGACTGGTGTGAGATGAAATCTCAGTGTTGTTTTGATTTGCATTTCCCTGATAACTAAGGATGCTAAAAAGAGAATTCAAGGGAGAAAACTTAAGGAGATTTTTGCATAGCCATGTCACCCAAGCATTGTTGAAAGTACCTAGGTACCTATTGACAGCTGAGTGGATGAACAAAATGTACTATGTAAATTTAAAGGAATATTAAGCAGCCTTAAAAACTATTCAGTAACTTAGATGAAACTCAAGGGAATTATATGATACATAACCAGTGCTGTACACTTGTGAGGTATCAAGTGATTTCATAAAACCAGAAAATAAAAAGATATTTGCCAAGGGATGAGAGTGATAGAGAAAAGGGAAGAATTCATGATTTATTAATATGGAGTTTCAGGTTGGTAAAAGGGGAAGGTTCTGAACATTTATATCCCCAAAATGAGGGTATGTGTCATGATGCTTAACCATGTACTACAAATGGAAAATTTAAGGTTACATGATGCCTTCATCATAATGAATATTTAAATAAAATTATAACATTGTGTGGCACATAAGGGTACTTTTAACACCATCTACTGTAAAGATTTTTTAAAAGAATATGTTTGATTTTGAAAAAAATAACAGATCAGAATCCATCATCTTTAGCTACAGGGTCAACAACATATTATCGAATTCCCCTACATTGCCACCCCAACAGTGAACAGCGCCCTAATCAACACACAGTGCCAACATGCCTCATATTGACCTCAAATCCAAACCAGAAAAGGTTTTGGGTGAAAGCCCACAGTTTAACCACAGAACACAGCTGAGATTGCCAACATCCTATCCTGTGGCTCTGGCGGAGAGTCCAGTCTTGAAGGCTGTACATTGTTTCCTAAAGGGGAAAATGAGTTATGAAAATCAATTGGACACCTCATGCTACAGGAGGGAAGAGGACAAACACATAATTCCCAAGGTTGCATTATTTTATTTTATTTTTTAAAAATCTACTAAGTGCTCTATCACTTTCAATTTTATCAGCCTGAGCCAGGGATGTTTGGGAGTTATTATGAGATTTGAAAGAATGCTGAGGTTTTGATCTTGTCAGGGCTGAAAGTGCTTTAGAAAGTGTCCAAGTTGGTGTGTGGGAATCTAGGGCATTGCTCCAGCCTGCGCCTTGCAAGGCAGCTAATGAGGCCACAGGAGAGCAGCCGTGTGAGCGACGCCCAGAGTGATCCTGACTTTGCAAACAGCTCTGTGGGCCTGCTCAGCTGAAGAAGAATTTCACTTTCTTCTTGTTCCATGATTGCAAATGAGTGTCCAAGCTTGAATTAAGTGTTTCTCACTACAGGTTTTTCTAAAACTCTGGTTGCTCCCCTGTTTGACCCTAAGGATCACACAGATGTTTCTTTCTTGGTCTTTGCTATCTAACTGATCTTACTGAGTGGGGGCTGCTGTATGGCTCTCTTATCCTAGTTTGTTATTTTTCTAGAACTTAGTTTTGTGGGAGGAATTTATAGTCCCGACAAGCCTGTAGAAAAGAACACAATCCAAGTATTTTATTTACAAGCCATACGATTAGATTGGGCAGATCAAGAGCTATAGTAACTTATTTCCCAACTATAAAGTCCCTTGTTACTTGCTGCTTCTCCTGGCCATGTGGTCCTCGTCCATGGCAGATTCCTCCACCTATGTCTTCATCTCTTTCTCCCTCTACCTGCAACAACTTCTTCAAACTTGTAGTCACACCTTTCTCCCTCTACTGCCCAATCATAGGCTCTAGTCTTTTATTGATCAGTTAAATTGGGGAGAAGGTTCACATGGAATCACTTTGTGTGCTCTTTGGGGGCAACCAACATCTTGAGAAATCAGTAATTAGTATTGGACAAATAGTTTCAGACCAATCCACTACATAGATTCACTATCATTCTGAATTTTTAGGCTTAAAATACTTGCTCTCATAATAAATGGAAGCCACAGTAATGTTTGGCTCTATGATTCTATTCTTTGGATGGCATTCAATTAAATGAGTGTGTTAAACCTTAATACAGCCTGCCTGTGGGTTAACTAAATGGAGTCTAACATTAGCCAATGCAGCCATGGTGGCTTGTTTATAGTTCTGATATTATAGTTCAAAGATCAAATACACTCAGGTCACAGAGAAGCATTCAAGAAGGGTCCTATAAAGTCTCTTCCAAAGCCATTCTGTTTAGGAAAAAAAATACTCATGAGCTAAAGAAGGTTACAACAATTATCCTTGAAGATCCTATGGCTGTGTGGTGAAGACTCTTACAAGAGGGTCAGGATTGATGTTCATGAGATCATATTCAATGTTTTCATAAATAGTGGAGGGGGATTCCAGTCCTTTTAAAATTATTATTAAAATGCTTAGATTTTTAAAACTTAATAGAGTTAATGTTATTGGATAAAGATTAATTATCTTTATCCAATTATTATATATCCTATTATTATTGTAATTGGATAAAGGTTAATTTTTTCTGTGCCCATTCTCTGTAAGAGAGTTTCTTCACCTATATATTATTCTATTAAAATAGTCTGTGCTGTGTACATAGACAAAGCAAGCTTTGAGATACACAGGATTCAAAAAGTTTATACATCTCCAAGCATTGGAATTCTTATATTGTGTCTTGTACTTCTAAACCTAGTTTACTAGGTTATGTGCAATCACTTGGCGTTTAGCCGCTAAGCAGTTGTTCTTAGACTTACATCTCCAGGAGAAATAAACCCACATTCAAGAGTAGGGAATTTAATCTCTCTTCTGGAGTGGACCACACAGACCTTTTTCCTGTGCTATCAAATAAGAATAGAATTCTAAGATGATGGCTGTGATAATTGCTTTAGTGCTCATTTGGGTCAGATGTGATTCATTTAGGACAACGTGTTGATAGCTTACAATGTATATAGCTATATGCTAAATGTTCTGATTGATGAAAATTTGCATATGCAATTTCCATATGAAAGTGGTTAACCAAGGTAGTTGCATGCCTTCATAACCACAGATGCTGGAACAGATCCTACATTAATATGAGTCTATATCAAAAGGACGATGAGCATCCTTCTGTAGCTGAGTACTTCTATGAACATCTCAGTTTGTGGAACCTTTTCCAACTGTGTCAGTTTTCTAAGCCTTGGTCATTTCATCTGACATGAGGTGATGACAGTACCTCTTTGGATCATGCAGAGTATGCAATGATGTCATGTGTGCATATCATGTAACTGATGTTTAGAAAACTTGAATTTGTGGTTTATTTTTTCTTTTTTTCCTTCTTTTTTATTGAATATTACATTGCAAATGGTAAACCCTTTCCTAATTTTCCCCCTCCCAAAAGTCCCCCCAACCCCTCCTCCCTTCCCCTGCTTCCACGTATATGCCCCTCCACCCGGCACACATACTCCCCCCTCCCCCCTCAGTTTTCCTTTGTGGGACCTCTGTTGAGCCTTTACCTGACCAATGGCCATTCTTCCCACTTATGCCCAACAAGGCCTTCCTCTGCCACATTTTTGGCTGAAACCCCATGTGCCCCTTGGTTGATGGTTCATTCCCTGGGAGTCTTGGGGCATCTGGGTGGCTGAAATCATTGTTCTTCCCATGGGGCTATAAACCCCTCCAGCTCCTCCACTGGGGACCCCATGCCCAGTCCAATAGTTGGCTGCTAGCATCTGCCTCTGTATTTGTAAGGCTCTGGCAGGGCCCCTCCAGAGACAACCATGGCATGCTCCTTTTGGTATACACTTCTTGTCATCCATAGTAGTGTCAGGGATTGTTGACTGTTTATAGGATGAATCCCCAGGTAGGGCAGTCTCTGGGAGGCCTTTACTTCAGTCTCTGCTCCACACCTTGTCTCCCTTCTTGCTCCTATGAGTATTTTGTTCCCTTTCTTAGAGGAACCAAAGCATCCTCACTTGTTTTATTTTAGGTCTAACCACAGTAGAAGAGAAAAGATCTCAAGGAATGGCTTAGATAGCTGCTGTTAAAAAAAAATTAGTGGGAGAGATTATTAATTATAATGGGAACAGAGACCAGATGTATCATCTGATAGTGAATGATGTGGGGATTTGAATTGATTACAGAGCTATGACCTCAGAATGATGAAAGATGTGTTGCCAAAAGATATAGGTATTTTGAGACAATAATATCAAGGTAGATATTTGTGGTTCTTACCTGCACAATAGCCATTGTCCTATCTTTATAGTGACATATCCATGTTTAATTTGCTAGACTGTTTTTCCTGTCATGATTTGAAAATCACTAGATCATGATTTGGACCAAAACCAAAGTATGAATCAATGCCCAGGCACCCAATACAACTTTTGACTTTTTCTTTTAAAATCTTGCCTTTTGAAAGTAATACTATGACTTTTCATTCATTTTCTTTGTGTCTGTTAAAATAAGAGATAGACTTATGTATTTTAAAGCAAAGTTAATTAGCATGGCCAAAGTTTTGAATAAAACAACAGTTCTAATAAACTGAAAGGAAAGTGACAGAACACACTGAGTAAACAAAGCTAATGTAGGAAAGAGTTCATATTGAGGACTTAAAGAAGACAGAATTGAAAATATTGAACAGAATTAAATTCATTATTTCTTTAATATAAAAACTTATCCTGATGATGACTGCATACTTTTTAAGCAAAATGTTTTTTTCCTTTTTACAGTTATAT
Source organism: Apodemus sylvaticus (assembly GCF_947179515.1). Lineage (NCBI taxonomy): Eukaryota > Metazoa > Chordata > Mammalia > Rodentia > Muridae > Apodemus > Apodemus sylvaticus. The sequence continues at coordinate 77,835,787 of NC_067481.1, forward strand.
AATACTCCATTTAGTGTATGTACGAATGTGTCCTACCAGTTTCTCGTGGCTAGAAATTTCAATTTTTAATTACTTTTATATGATAAATTATTCGATCATGAATGTGTATGTATTTTGTTTAGTTCATGTGTAAATATACATTTTAGGTAAATGTTAGGCTGCTGGGCCATACAATGCATACATAGAGAGTTTTGTTCATTGTGGCAAAAATTCCTCTTTATAACAACAGAAGCCTTAGACATTTCAAGTGACAGTGTGTGGAGATTGAGCAGCATGGTGTGTGGTAAGGCCTGAACTATGGACAGGATGTTAGTCAAGAAACGCAAAACATGTTATTTAATAAATGACCAAGGTATTTCAATAGATTTGTGTAATGTTTTAACTGAAATATTTTGTCAATCCAAATACAAGGTGTCATGGCACTTAACCAAAATAGCTATGTACTGTGGTCTGACAATAGGTAGTTTTGAAGGATTTTTCTTTTTGTATTACTTCCTCTTAGTAGATTAGGATGGGAGACAACATATACACATACTTCCAAAGGAAAGAAGCAAGTTTTTAACAGGGACATGCATCACATTATTCAAAGGTGACTGCCTAGGCTCTTAATAAAATACTATTTTTTTCTATACACTTGGCCATGTCCTTTCAGGATCAAATATCAGATGATTGAATGATAAGACTTAATCTGAAATGTTTATGGTATCAAAACGATCTTAAATGTACTTTAATAGGTTGAAGCTTGCCAACTGTGCTTCATTTCATGGAGATTTGAAAGCTTGAGGTAAATAAGAGATATGCCTGCTTTCTGCTGCTCTCTGGAAATTTTGATCCTACTCCTTTATGGGCAGGCAATCCTCCTCGCCCAAAATTAAAAACAAACAAGCAGAACCTAAATGGGAGAGTCTGACTCTGTTCTAGAGAGATCCATGGATATACCCTTGATGTCTTCAAGATGCCTTTGGCTCAGTCAAGATTATTACTTTCAAAGTCAACACATTGTAACAGGGCAAACATTCAAAACAATCATAAGGCTTTGTGCCCTGGCACTGTGTTTTATAATCTAAAGTGAATCAGTTAATATTTTGGGGCTCAGTTTTTCCTGCTGCTAAAATATAAGTTGATCTAGTTAATCTTTGATGCCTTTTACAGTCTAAACATAGATTCTTGACCCTAGTTATACTGCTACTGCTATCTATATTTGCCTCATCATGCTTCTAGGTCTGCATTAAAATTAGCTCATGTTTGAGTATTATGTCTTAAATTTTTTATCTTAAGACCAGTAGCATAGGGAATATTGATATATAACAGAGACATTTTAAACTTCTAAAACAGAGAAGCTACAATTTACTTATAATTACAGGTAGAGGCTAGAGTATGAAAGAAACAACCTCTACTGATCCATCTACACTTGTTGTGTTTATCTCTTTGGTAACTGGGTCAATTCAGTAGGCTTCTTTTCTCTGAGGAGGACAATGAAAAGGTAATGTGAGAAGGGAAAGTGCTAGGTGCTTTCTGTTCTTTTATTCATGAGAGCATCACTTGGGAAGTCTTTTTATAAAATCATGTTTTTACATATAAAAGATAAACCTCAGAACATACTACTGCCCATAAGTATACATTGTAACTTGGGAAAATAAAATAGAAACAAATGAGTGGAATTACAAACATGAATTCTTAAAAGTACAAGTTGACTGTAAGTTAATAGTAAGCATTGATAGAATGAGGTCAGTCAGTCTTCTTTCTACAGCCCCAAGTCCCATTCTCTCCTCTCCTCTTCTAGACCTCAGCAAAGGCAATAAAATTCAACAGTTTCGTTAGATTTACAGACTAGTTGTTCTACACTGAGAAAATACTCAAAGTACTATGTGCTGGGATATAGCTGAGTCTCAAGCAATTTTCTTCCCATCTTCTCCTTCTGGAATATCTGCCAAAGGCCATTTTTCTGATTGTAGTTTCCAGAAATGAGATGGTCTCAGATCTCAGCACTTTGGACAGCTACAAGAGGTTGGTCAAACAAATGGTGACTAACAGGTACTGCTGAAAATGAGCTGTTGTCTCCGGAAGGGCCCTGACAGAGCCTTACAAATATAGAAGCAGATGCTAGCAACCAACTATAGGACTGGGCTTGGGGTCCCCTATGGAGGAGGTGGAGGATGGTCCAGAGGAACTGAAAGGGTTTAAAGCCCCATGGGAAGAACAATGATTTTAGCCACCCAGATGCCCCAAGACTCCCAGGGACTGAACCACCAAACAAGGGGCACACATAGTTCCAGCCAAAAATGTGGCAAAGGAAGGCCTTGTTGGGCATCAGTGGGAGGAATGGTCCTTGGTGAATGTGAGGTAAAGGCTCAACAGAGGCCCCAGGAAAGGGAAACCAAGGTAGGCGACGTGGGAGTATAATGAGTGGAGGGGCATATACATGGAGGCAAGGGGAAGGAGGAGGGGAAGGGGTTGGCCGTCTTAGGGGAGGGGGGATATTGGGAAAGGTTTTACCATTGGCAATGTAAATGAAGACAATATTCAATTAAAAAAAAGAAATTAACTGAGTGCAGCATCCCCAATGGAGGAGTTAGAGAAAGGACTAAAGGAGTTGAAGGGGTTTACAACCCCCTAGGAAGAACAACAATATCAACCATCCAGAATACAAAGAGCTTCCAGGGACTAAGTCACCAACCAAGGAGCAGTCAACCATGGCTCGAGATGCATATGCAGCAGAGGATGGCCTTGTTCAGGCATCAATGGGAAGAGAGGTCCTTGATCCTGTGAAGGATCAATAGATGCCCCAGTCTAGGGGAATTGAGGTTGGGGAGGCAGGAGTGTGTGGGTGGGTAGAAGAACACCCTTATAGAAGCATGGGGAGGAGGGATGTGATAAGGGGTTTCTGGGAAGGGGGGAAACTGGGGTAAGGGGATAACACTTGAAATATAAATAAATTTTAAAAAATTTAATAAAAAGAAAATTTTAACTGAAGACGCTAGGCAAGGTATTTCATGCCTTTAATCCCAGCATTTAGAAAGCAGATGCGGATGAATTCCTGAGTTCAATGCTAGCCGGGTCTGTTCCAGGACATCCAGGCCTATAAAGAGACAGCCTGTCTTGAAAAAAAATAAAAATAAAAATAAATGAGGATGAGGAGGAAGAAGAGGAGGAGGAGCAGGTAGAGGAGGAGGGTGAGGAAGATGAGGAGGGGGCCTATTGACTTATCTTCAATGAGAAAGTAATTTTTCATTGGTATTTACATACTCAGCAACCATATATGTGCCTTTAAATGTTCAGTAATTTCTATCTGGTATATGATACTCCCTTACTCTTTTAATTATTGTTTATTTAATGTCTTTCTACCTCAATTATTTTGTTGGTGCTTTCACTTCTATAAAGAACAAAAGACTATCCAGGCACTATCAGGGTGGTGAAATAGTATTTGAAACATTCATCTGCCAGTAGAAAATCCAACTTTAGTACGCACATATGTCTTAATACATTTACAAGAATGTAGGAGATCAGGTGAGCAATTACAATGACTGGAAGTGGCCCAGAAACAAGGAAGTGGATTAAAGATGCTAGAAAAGTTTTACGTAATCCATCTTACTCCTTCTTTATTCTCATGATGAACCACAGTGTATGGAGACATGCCCTCTACACGGGACTTTTGCACCAGACTCCAATACCTGCCCTGCTTCAGTAAAACCCAAAAGTAGGTAAAGTACATGGACTCTGGCTGTGGGTCTGACCATGAACCATGCCAAAGAACCTGCCCAGAATCTGTAGTTGTACTGACTCAAAAAATGTTTTCTCAGACTAAGCCAGTGTGCAAAGAGTTGAATAAGCCTCTACTTTCTCAAACATATGTATGTTAACAAAGGCAACAAAAAACATGAAAACCATTATCTAACACAATATCCCCAGACTTTATCCCATTAAATAAACATATATATCAACTGTGTAATAAATAAAATAATTGCTCTAGAAAAGATGAATCAACTTTAAGGAAATTCAATACAATGATCCAAATTAAAAATTTAATTAAAAAATTAAAATCTGTTTTTAAAATTATAAATGATTGGAGTCCAAAAATACAACAAATACCCCACAGAGCTTAGGTTCCAGTCCTGAGACCTCTGGCGCGAGCCTTCAGATCTCCACTTTGGGATCCAGAACAGCCTGGGCTACAACACCACATCTCCAGGATCTGCAAGAGGCCAGAGGAGCACCCGGATGCTGGCTGGGAAAAGTCAGTGTGCTCTGATGAGTCCAGCAGGACCCGGGCAGGAGCCTTCAGGTGTCTGCTTTGGAATCTGAACAGCCTGGGCCACAGCACTCGGTTTCCAGGAAGTGCAAGAGCCTGGTGTGTACCTGTAGGCAGACTAGGAGGACACAGCTTACTCTGGTGGGTCTAGCCCCACAGAGCTTAGGTTCCAGTCCTGAGGCCTCTGGCGGGAGCCTTCAGTTCTCCGCTTCGGGATCCAGAACAGCCTGGGCTACAACACCACATCTCCAGGACCTGCAAGAGGCCAGAGGGGCACCCAGGAGGCCAGCTGGGAGGAGTCAGTGTGCTGTGGTGAGTCGAACAGGCCCCGGACCGGAGCCTTCAGGTGTCTGCTTGGGGATCTGAACAGTCTGGGCCACAGCACCCTGTCTCCAGGCAGTGCAGGAGGTCAGCTGTGCACCAGAGGCCAGCTGGGAAGAGGCAGCTTGCACTGGTGAGTCCAGCATTGACAACAAGACCAACTAGCACCAGTGAGAACTAGATGGCAAAAGGCAAATGCAGGAACGTCACTAACAAAAATCAAGGCAATATGGCAGCATCTGAACCCAATTCTCCTTTAATAGCATGTCCTGGATATCCCATCACACCAGAAAAACAAGATTTGGATTTAAAATCACTGGTCATGATGCTGGTACAGGAACACATGGAGGACATACTTAAAGAAATTCAGGAGAAAATGGATCAAAAGTTAGAAGCCCTTACAAGGGAAACACAAAAATCATTGAAAGAAATTCAGGAGAATACAAAAGCCAATAAAGAGGAAACACAAAAATCACTTAAAGAACTACAGGAGAACTTTGGTCAACAGGCTGAGGTCATGAAAGAGGAAACACAAAAATCTCTTAAAGAATTACAGGAAAACACAAACAAGCAAGTGAAGGAGCTAAGCAAAACCATCCAGGATCTAAAATTAGAAGAAGAAACAGCTAAGAAAACTCAAAGGGAGACAACTTTGGAGATAGAAAACCTTGAGAAGAAATCAGGGGACACAGATGTAAATATCAACAACAGAATACAAGAGATAGAATAAAGAATCTCTGATGCTGAAGATACCATAGAAACCATAAACTCAACAGTTAAAGAAACTGCAAAATGCAAAAAGCTTGTAACCCAAAACATCCAGGAAATCAAGGACACAATGAGAAGACCAAACCTAAGGATTATAAGCATAAATGAGTGTGAAGATTTACAACTAAAAGGCCAGCAAATATTTTCAATAAAATTATGGAAGAAAACTTCCCTAACCTAAAGAGAGAGATGCCCATGAATATACAAGAAGCCTACAAAACTCCAAGCAGACTGGACCAGGACAGAAATACCTCCCATCACATAATAATCAAAACCCCAAATGTACTAAACAAAGAAAGAATATTAAAGGCAGTAAGAGAAAAAGGCTAAGTAACATATAAAGGAAGAACTATCAGAATCACAACAGAGTTCTCACCTGAGACTATGAAACTAGAAGATCCTGGGCAAATCTCATTCAGACTCTAAGAGAACACAAATGCCAGCCAAAACTACTATACCCAGCAAAACTCTCAATCACCATAGATGGAGAAATAAAGATATTCCATGACAAAACCAAGTGTACCCAATATCTATCCACAAACCCAGCCCTACAAAGGATAATAGGAGGAAAATACCAATACAAGGAGGGAAACTTCACCCTGGAAAAAGCAAGATAGTAACCTTCTTTCATCAAACCCAAAAGAAGATAACCACTCAAATATAAAAATAACATCAAAAGTGACAGGAAGTAATAATCACTATTCATTAATATCTCTTAACATCAATGGGCTCAATGCCCCAACAAAAAGACATAGACTAACCGACTGGATATGTAAACAGGACCCTCCATTTTGCTGCATACAGGAAACACACCTCAGTGTCAAAGACAAACACTACCTTAGAGTAAAAGGCTGGAAGACAATTTAATAAACAAATGGTCTCAGGAAACAAGCTGGAGTAGCCATTCTAATATCAGATAAAATTGATTTTCAACCCAAAGTCATCAAAAGAGACTCTGAGGGACACTTCTTGCTGGTCAAAGGAAAAATACAACAAGAAGAATTCTCAGTCCTGAACATCTATGTTCCAAATGCAAAAGCACTCTCATTCATAAGAGAAACTTTACTAAAGCTCAAAGCACACATTGCACCTAACACAATAATTGTGGGTGACTTCAACACTGCACTTTCCTCAATGGACTGATCAGGAAAACAGAAACTGAAAAGGGACACAATGAAACTAATTGAAGCTTTGGACCAATTAGATTTAACAGCTCTATATAGAACATTTTATCCTAAAGCAAAAGAATATATCTTTTTCTCAGCACCTCATCGTACCTTCTCCAAAATCGACCATATAATTGGCCACAAGACAGACCTCAACAAATATAAGAAGATCGAACTAATCCCATGCCTCCTATCAGATCACTATGGAGTAAAAGTGCTCTTCAATAGCAACAAAAACAACAGAAAACACACATATGCGTGGAAACTGAACAACATTCTACTCAATGATACCTTGGTCAAGGAAGAAATAAAGAAAGAAATTAAAGACTTTTTAGAACTTAATGAAAATGAAAACACAACATACCCAAATCTATGGGACACAATGAAAGCAGTGCTAAGAGGAAAAATAGCCCTGAGTGCCTCCGAGAAAATGGTGAGAGCACACACTAACAGCTTAATGACACACCTGAAAGCCCTGGAACAAAAAGAAGCTATTTCACCCAGGAGGAGTAGAAGGCAGGAAATCATCAAACTCAGGGGAAAAAATCAATCAAGCAGAAACAAAGAGAACCATACAAAGAATCAACAAAACCAGGAGCTGGTTCTTTGAGAAAATCAACAGGATAGATAAACCCTTAGCCAGACTAACCAAAGGGCACAGAGACAGTATACAGATTAACAAACTTAGAAATGAAAAGGGAGATATAACAACAGAAACTGAGGAAATTCAAAAAATCATTAGATCCTACTACAAAAGCCTATACTCAACACAACTGGAGAATTTGGAGGAAATGGACAGTTTCCAAGACAGATATCAGACACCAAAACTAAATCAGGATCAAATAGATCATCTAAACAGTCCCATAACACCTGAAGAAATAAAAAGGGTCATAGAAAGTCTCCCAACCAATAAAAGCACAGGACCAGATGGCTTCAGTGCAGAATTCTATCAGACCTTCATAGAAGATTTAACACCAATACTCTTCAAACTATTCCACAAAATAGAAACAGAAGGAACTCTACCCAACTAATTCTATGAAGCCACAATTACTCTGATACCAAAACCACACAAAGATCCAACAAAGAAAGAGAACTTCAGGCCAATTTCCCTTATGAATATTGATGCAAAAATACTAAATGAAATTCTTGCCAACCGAATCCAAGAACACATCAAAACGATCATACACTATGATCAAGTAGGCTTCATCCCAGGGATGCAGGGATGGTTCAATATAAGGAAATCCATCAAGCTATCCACTACATAAACAAACTCAAAGAAAAAAAAACATATGATCATCTCATTAGATGCAGAAAAGGCATTTGACAAAATTCAGCATCTTTTCATGCTAAAAGTCTTGGAAAGAACAGGAATTCAAAGCCCATATGTAAACATCATTAAAGCAATATACAGCAAACTGGTAGCCAATATCAAACTAAATGGAGAGAAACTTGAAGCAATCCCACTAAAATCAGGGACTAAACAAGGCTGTCCTCTCTCTCCATATCTTTTCAATATAGTACTTGAAGTTCTAGCTAGAGCAATTAGACAACATAAGGAGGTCAAGGGGATACAAATTGGAAAGGAAGAAGTCAAATTATCACTATTTGCAGATGACATGATAGTCTACTTAAGTGACCCGAAAACTTCCACCAGAGAACTCCTACAGCTGATAAACAACTTCAGCAAAGTGGCTGGATATAAAATCAACTCAAGCAAATCAGTTGCCTTCCTATACTCAAAGGATAAGCAGGCTGAGAAAGAAGTTAGGGAAATGACACCCTTCACAGTAGCCACAAACAATATAAAGTATCTTGGTGTGACTCTAACCAAACAAGTGAAAGATCTATATGACAAGAATTTCAGGTCTCTGAAGAAGGAAATCGAAGAAGACCTCAGAAAATGGAAAAATCTGCCATGCTCGTGGATTGGCAAGATTAATATCGTTAAAATGGCCATCTTGCCAAAAGTGATCTACAGTTCAACACAATCCCCATCAAAATCCCAACTCAGTTCTTCACAGAGTTAGAAAAAGCAATTCTCAAATTCATCTGGAATAACAAAAAACCCAGGATAGCTAAAACTATTCTCAACAACAAAAGAAATTCTGGGGGAATCAGTATCCCTGACTTCAAGCAATACTACAGAGCAATAGTGTTAAAAACTGCATATTATTGGCACAGTGACAGACAAGTGGACCAGTGGAATAGGATTGAAGATCCAGAAATGAACCCACACACCTATGGTCACTTGATCTTCGACAAAGGAGCTGAAAACATCCAGTGGAAAAAAAGATAGCCTTTTCAATAAATGGTGCTGGTTCAATTGGAGGTCAGCATGCAGAAGAATGTGAATTGATCCATTCTTATCTCCATGTGCTAAACTTCACTCCAAGTGGATCAAGGACCTCCATGTAAAACCAGATCCACTGAACCTAATAGAAAAGAAACTGGGGAAGACCCTTGAGGACATGGGCACAGGGGAAAATTTCCTGAACAGAACACCAATAGCTTATGCTCTAAGATCAAGAATTGACAAATGGGACCTCATAAAATTACAAAATTTCTGTAAGACAAAGGACATTGTTAAAAGGACAAAATGGCAACCATCAAATTGGGAAAGGATATTCACCAACCCTACATCTGATAGAGGGCTAATATCCAATATATACAAAGAACTCAAGAAGTTAGACCACAGGGAACCAAATAACCCTATTAAAAAATGGGGTACAGATCTAAACAAAGAATTTTCACCAGAAGAAATTCAGATGGCTGAGAGACACCTTAAGAAGTGTTCAACATCATTAGTCATTAGGGAAATGCAGATAAAAACAACCCTGAGATTTCACCTTACACCAGTCAAAATGGCTAAGGTCAAAAACTCAGGAGACAGCAGGTGTTGGCGAGGATGTGGAGAAAGAGGAACACTCCTCCACTGATGGTGGGGCTGTAAGATGATACAACCACTTTGGAAATCAGTCTTGCGGTTCCTCAGAAAACTGTACATGATACTTCCGGAGGACCCTGCTATACCTTTCCTGGGCATATACCCAAAGGATTCCCCAGCATGCAATAAAGACTCATGCTCCATTATGTTCATAGCAGCCTTATTTATAATAGCCAGAAGCTGGAAAGAACCCAGATGTCCCTCAAAGGAGGAATGGATACAGAAAATGTGGTATATTTACACAGTGAAATACTACACAGCAATTAGAAACATGAATTCACAAAATTTTTAGGCAAATGGTTTGATCTGGAAAATATCATCCTTAGTAAGGTAGCCCAATCACAAAAGAATACACATGGAATGCATTCTCTGATAAGTGGATATTAATTAGCCCAGAAGCTCTGAATACCCAAGGCACAAATCGCATAACAAATGACTCCCATGAAGAAGTACGGAGAGGGTCCTGATCCTAGGAAGGATTGATCTCGCATTGGAGAGGAATATAAGGACAGAGAAAAAGGAGGGAGATGATTAGAGAATGGATGGAGAGAAGAAGGTTTATGGGACATATGGGGAGGGGGTATCTGGGAAAGGGGAAATCATTTGTAATGTAAACAAAGAATATAGAAAATAAAAATATTTAAAGAGGAAAAATGGTGAACATTGTCACAGTTATCTTATATGGCAGAAATGATCATGAGAAATAAAAACTGTTTGAGCTTGGACTCAGATTGTTTCAAATTATATAATCATAGAAGAGAAAAGAAGAATTAAATGAGATGACTGAGTAGTGTGCACAAAGACCTAAGTTTGCCAAGTGTGGCAGCACTCATAGACAAACCCAGGACTGCATGGGTTTGAAGACACTCATAGACAAACCCAGGACGGCATGGATTTGAAGACACTCATAGACAAACCCAGGACTGCATGCGTTTGAAGACACTCATAGACAAACCCAGGACTGCATGGGTTTGAAGACACCCATAGACAAACCCAGGACTACATGGGTTTGAAGACACTCAAGGACAAACCCAGGACTGCATGGGTTTGAAGACACTCATAGACAAACCCAGGACTGCATGGGTTTGAAGACACTCGTAGATAAACCCAGGACTGCATGGGTTTGAAGACACTCATAGACAAACCCAGGACTACATGGGGGAAGGCCATAGACAGGATCCATAAGCTCTAGGTTCACTGCAAGACTCTGTCTCAAATATAGGGTGGATAGGGATTAAGGGAAACTAATGACATTGTGGAGATCAGAACATAGCCTTAGATAAAAGTTTTCACCTTGTTTGAGACATTATCTTTCCTTTTACAAAGATAGATGTTACATTACATTTACTAGTTAAACGTGTGAGTTTTCACATGCTATAGAAGTCATACAGTTTTGTAGAATTGGTCTCTTCAAGTGACTTCTAGCAGCAGAACTCAGTTTATACTGTTACATGAAAAGTCTTTACTATCTAAGACATATTGCCAGTGAGGCAGAATCTCTTGTTTTCTACTGTGTACACTAGACTGGCTGGCATACAAGTTTCTAGAGATTCTCCTATGATCTCCTGTCTATCTCCCACATCATTGCAGGATTGATGGGATTACAGACATGCACTAGCCCACCTAGCTATGCATGTTGTGGGCATCCAAACTCAGGTTTTCACACTCATACAGGTTCTGTACCCACTAAGCAAACTACTTAACATTCTTTTAAACCTGGCCCCACACTTAAGGTATTTTGTTATGATAATAGATATCACATTTCTGCATTCTATAAATTAATTACAGATTCCATGTAATCTCTAACACCAAAAAAATGAGGAAAGGTTATAATTTATATAGAACAAAAATACAATGGCTAGTCAACCAAGGATGAGCAAAAAGAAAAGGCCTTGAATTTTCTGATTTCAAAATAGTGTACAAAACTGTTTAATCAAAGAGAATATGGTTTTGTTTAGAGGCAGATACGTAGGCCCAGAATAAATGATCTCAGACAGCTTTGCTTTGGTTGTTGATCTGTAGATGGAGCCTATTTCTAAAAATGCAATTACTTAACTTTATTCCCAATTCTTTTTCACACCTCTGAGTCTCCAGCATCAGTCAGAGCACTTCAGAAGTGAAATATGAACTTTCTTTAGAACATAGCAAAGGGATGATTTTGATACAGTTCTGTGATTTGTGTTCTGGTAGTAAATCATAACTTCACAGATATCTTCTAGAGGTGAAACAATAATATTTTGGGGGAATTACACAAAAAAATCCTAAATAAATTTATGCACTTTAAATCCTTAGAACAAATATGAGAAAATGAGAAAATGTGGGGATGGTGAGAATCATGTAGACACAGAGATATTGGTGTGGTAGAAAACTGTGGATTGGTGTAACACCAGTATCATAAGTGTGACATTCTTTTGTAAGTGTCTTGATGCCAGCCTTATTTGTCAAATCATGGAAACCTTGAAACATGTTTGTTTTCCTACAAATTTAAAGGTTTTAAAATTATTTCTACCTCTACTTTTATTTATCTCCAAAACAATGGAGAAACTCTTGTCATGATTTTTTAATGAAGAGAATGATGTTTTAATAGAAGTGTAATATCTGTAACAAAGGCTTTCTTGCTCAAGTGATTATTTGATATTGTCCTTTCTTCACCATGAGATGCATTTGCACAAATTGTTTCTGAAGAAGGAAAATAGATGAATCTCATATTCCTTCTACAGATGGCAAAACTGGAAGCTTCCATTGGCTTGCTAGCTACTGACTCTTACATACAACATAGCTTTAACAGAACTTAGATTTATTAGATTCACAGTATGGGAAGAAACATAAGCTGCCTATCAGATTATTGTTCACAAAAATGGCCTGCACATTCCTATTAAAATATCTTAATGAAGTTGAATTGAATTTCTGCAGAAAAAAAATGTCCAGCCTTGTAACTTGGATCTTAAATTTATTGTAATCCTTAAAGCTTTTTCGCTAAAGAATGATATAGGATGAGGCCCCACTGGTATGCAGGTAGACTTGTGTATCTATACTTACATTAATAGTGAGTGTATTACCATGTTTTGTGCAGTTTTCATGGTTATCCTAATTTATGATATAGGAGATATTTCTTATTAATATTGTTAATGCTTTCTTGCCTGCGACCAGCCCTCAGATTCTAGAACTGTACTTTATGTAGTGATTCCTCTTTGACAGTCACTCACTCACTCACCTACTTCCTGACCTCTCATTACCCTGGTAACAGGAAAGTCTCACCCTCTCCAAACAGGCGAGACATTCACAAGTAAGTAATGTGCTTCGATGGTATTAGTGTTCCTGAGAATTTTCTCATCCTATTTTGTACATTTTCTAGTTGACATTTTCAAAGTTATAAGTGAAGAAATGTCAATTCTCACTTTGGACCTGCATATCTCTCTCTCTCTCTCTCTCTCTCTTTCTCTCTCTTTCTCTCTGGAGGAATGGAGTGGGGTGTGTGTGTGTGTGTGTGTGTATGTGTGTGTGTGTGTATTGAGCCTCCAAGGACCCAGGCATGATAGACAAGTATTGTACCATTGAGATAACTCTCTATACCCACCTTGGGAAAAAAACAGTATTTTCAGTTAAGTTTCTTCTTTTTTGAAATAATATTTATCTAATTAGCTTTATCCTGTAAGATCATTTAATGTATCAAATTAAGAAAAAGTGAAAAATTAAAATTTTTATTTTTAAACATTGATACAAATTTTCAAATAGAAAAATAACCACCATGTTGTCCTTACACATACATGAACATATATGTGTATAAATTTATATGTGCACAAAAGCTAAATATGCACACAAGTTTATATACACATTTTTTGTGTAGACAGGTAAAAGTCATATAACTTATGGTATCTTACAGCATTCTGAATGTCATTTTTTGCCTGTTTTTTCATTGAGAAAAATATTTTCACTTGCTTCAGGATCAGGAAATCTGTCAAAATAGAGCCTTGTAATTTAAATCGATGCCACTTCATTTGCAAGTGACTTTAACTGTGTAATTTGTTATCAAGGTCATATTAAAATAGAAGTCATAGCCTTACTTATTACCCTCCCTTAGTAATCTGGCTGAAAATGCTGTTTCTGCTGTCTTCATTTGGCTTGATTCAATGACAATTGAGGCCAACTATAAGGTTTGGGAATGGTAGAGATGCTTGGAACCCATTTCAGTTCTGCTTGCCAAACAAACCTTTAGCCCTATATAAGAGACACATTTTAGATCAAAATGTGTCAGGGTATGTTCAGAAAAAAAAATCATAAAAACTAATTGTCAACAATTCTGCCAGTTTAGAATTGATCTTTACATTTATGTTTCCTAAGGAAGGATTATGCTGTTTATGGTCTTAGGCTAGTTCTGCCCCTTTACAGATTGTGATGAATTCTAAAAGCAGAATATAGAACAAAATAAATATCCACATGTAGGCTGGGGAGGTGGCTTGGTAGGCAAAATACTGGGCTTGCCAGCAAGAAAACCTAAGTTTGATTCCCAGAACTCATATCAAAACAAAACAGAACAAAAATGGAGAGACAGAAACATCTGGACTCTCAGGGTTCAGTAGCCATATAGCCTACCCTACTTGGTGAATTCCCGGCCAGTGAGAGACCCTATCACAATACAGTGATAATTCAGCTAATAAGTGGCCACATGTTGCTCACTACCATTGAAACCTACTATCATTTTTGTAAGTGCCTAGGAATTCACACATATTGGGGATGTCAGGGTGTCAAGGTTCGAAAAGGGTTTCTGCTTCTTATTTTGTTTTGTTTTGTTCATGGGTAGCAGGGAGCTGCAAAGCAATGCTTTTATGAGTGTGTGTTTCTGGAGTTATACTGCCACTGAAATGTTGCTCTTCAAGTTTTAGGTTTACACTAAAACTAACTGAATACCCAATGTTCCATTTTTGAAGTCTGTGTGTGTGTGTGTGTGTGTATGTGTGTGTGTGTGTATTTCAATCTTTACATGTCATGATGTTAAGAAGAACTTATTTAGGTATCCAACAGAGACAGTTAAATAGAACAGCTTCCCCCCGACTTTGTAAATCAAATGCCTCACATACAGGCATGAAATGTCTATTTCAAAGACCCAGAAAATAGAATTGAATCCTAAAAGATAAGTATTTGAAAGTGATGGTGTGAATCGAGCACTGGGCATGCCGTCGCACTGATGAGATGATACAGGAGAAAACTGAAATAAACCCTACAGGGAAAGAGTAGTGGACTAAGGCTGATCTTGTCCAGTTCCTCTAATGGGAAGTTACTTTACAACTGGTAAACAGGATCGTACCAATCAAAACAGGAAAGTGATTGCTCAGCAGTGCATATGCATCTGGCCACATAGGACATTGACTCCATCTCTTCCTACACCATTCCTCCTACCTGTTGCTTACATTTTTCATGCTTTTTGCCCCTCTACATGTAGTTTCATTTCTTCCCTTAACTAAGCTTAATATGTGGTTTAGATAGCAGCAAGGAAATCTTAGCTCAAGTCCCTCATACTGAGACTATAAGATTCTTTATACTATGTTGATCTAAGTGGCATGTCTAGGATCAGTGGGAAGAAGCAGGAATGCTTTAATTATCATATCATTAAAAGAAGAGAGAGAAATCTACAAGAATGAATTCCTTGCTGTTGAAAATGCTTGTTCTCTGACATTTTGAGAAGAATATAAAGAGGTTTCTATCATGCTTTAATGGCATGAAAGCAACAATCATTCCTATGCCATTTGATTCAGTGCTAATGGAACAGAATCCCACAAACTAGGTCATTTATACCGAATAGAACTGTGTTGACCTATGGTTCTGGGGACTGGGAAGTAAAAGGGACCTTATTCCTGAATCCAACATGATAGATGGCTAGAGGGAACGAAAGAAACCAAAAAGGGAGCTGCTGGTCTCATCCTTTTGTTGGCATCTCACTCTCAGGAAAACACATCAGTTCATTCATGAGAGCAGTGCTCATTTGACTTTTATACCTCCCATGGGGCCGTACCTGCACCATTGTCCTCTTAGCAGTAATTTTGTAGCAATGAACTAGAGGGCTACTGTGCCACCACAGCTGGCCATGGATTGTTATGCTAGCTACTCTGGGATACTCTTCTACATCCTAATAGTATGCAAATAGTTGAAGTTCATGTTCCCTCAGCTGCTTGTTAACAGAGCATGGGGACGTCATTGTCCTTCCATTGCTCTTGGTTATAGAAGATCCAGTATAGCTTTCCTGGGCCAATAAATCTTGGTAATTATTTTTTAAAATAATTCTTGTTCAATCATAAGTTATAAAGAAAATTAATGTAAACCAACCTTGACCTTCCTCTAAGAAGAGGAACCTCTCTGCAGTTCTGTGACTTGACACCTTCCTAGTAATCAGACAAATGTAATTAGGTGTATGGATCTCTCTCAGATGCTTACTGTCTGACAGTTATGTCAGCTTCTCTGGCCAAACTATAGAAACATTATGAGGTGTGGTCATCTATTCAATGTGCCCCTTAGGAGTACCTCATATTCTAGAGCTTAGCTACTTGAGAGATGAATACCAATACCATCTATTCACTGGCTGTATGGATCTGGGCAAGACTACGTTTTTCTTTTTCAGTTTTCATTTTTTTAAAATTTAGTAAAACCTCAATTATGGTGCTTGATGATGAAGTTATACACTGCAAACACTACAATGCTGGGCCTACATTAGATGTGAACAAGAAAATAAGATGTGGTGGTGGTAGAAGTCATAAGAGCAGTTGGAACAGGAGTCAGGAGCTGTATTTGACTTAGCATAATTCATTGAACTCTGAAGTCCCAACAGGCCCAGTGTTGAAATTCTTAATACTAAAAGTTGATTCCATTTTCTCCTTCACTTCTCACAGGTTTGGAGTCTAATCTGTACTTTATATTAGCTAGCAATTATGAGTTTCTTTAGTAGAGAATTGTAGCCAAATGAACATCATGGCTTTATCATGCATATCAGGTAAGATGAACATATGTGAAGCAGAAGGCAGCTGATGCTAAAAGGAGTTTCTGTTCTTTGTATATTCCGACTGAAAGCCCCAAGCAGAATAATTTACATCTCTTGATGGTTTTCTAGTTTCTCTGTGTCACGGAAGAAGGTAAGAGGCAGCAGAGGTATCAATATAAGATATGGAAGAAATTTAGAAAAGAAGGATTAAAGGAAGGAAGCGAGGCTGAACTCATCTGTTCATTGGAAACTTACTCCTGCTAAGCTAAGCCCAATTTTATGAGAACAGTATTAATCCAATCATTAAATCCACCACTTTAGGACTTTGCACAGGTCTACATTTCAATACTGCCACATCACTATTAAGTTTCTAATGTAGACATAAGGCAATGTATCTATCCAAACCTCAGCATCTCCCATGAAATTATAGGCAACTCAATCCAACCATTCCAGACCCTAAATACTGATTAGATTAACTGCATTTTAAATGACAAGGGAAAATATGATCACTAGGAAAGAAAACAATGTGTATAGAAGAATATTGAGCAATTGGTGGGCTGTGAGCATGTCACATCCCACTTTAGATGGGTTTTAACTGATACCATCAAGGAGACACAGTTGAAAACATTCATATGCAATAAGCAGATTTGATGCTTTGAAGAGAAAGGCTTGAATTCAACACACACATACCCAGAAACCCTGTAGCCAGTTGAATGCTCTGACTCTGAAGAACTTGAATTTTATCACATGAAGATTGATGATGTTGGGTAGTCAGATAGGAGTGGACCATGGAGAGTAGATCCTGTGAGACAATGATCATGCAGTATGACAGTCTCTCCTTTAAATGAGAAGATGGGCTGCACAATGAGCAAAATAGGTCTGTAACTGGAGCTGGAGTTACAGACAATCCTCTGGTCCTCTGAGAGAACAGGAAGTGCTCTTAGACCCTGAGCTATCTCTCTAGCCCAATTTGTCAATTTCTTAAGGAAATGGTGTATATGAAGCCAGCTCATAGGAAATTGATTGGAATTATCTTAAATCTGTGAAGACATGTGACCTAATGTTATATTTACAGGAATGGAAAGCATGGAAATAATATGACTGACACCATTACACATTAAACAATAAGACATAGTGACATATTGGATGCACAAATGGGATCAAGATGGCATGACTGGCTTTATGGATAAGATGGCAACAAAGCATCAGATGGTAATTGTTTGGTAATAATTGTTTTCTATTGAAGGACAGCCACAAACATCACAGAGTTCAGAATAGGACATGTCTACATAAATCAACACATGTGATAATGTATGTGTCCAGTAAAAATAAAAGTGACCCCCAAATGAATGAATCTAATATGATTGTATGTTCTTTGATGTCTTACTTCGCAACAAACATAAACCGAGAGAAATTATTTATGTTAACTGCTCTCATATATTGATTACTTGCTATATAAGACATTGTGATAAGTATTTTATATTTGTTGATAGTTTTTTATTCCTAATGAGTAAAGTTTTCACAGATACTCTACATGTGGAAACATTGATGTTTAGAGATATAGGAACCCTTGGCCAATTTTTCAGAAGCCAGGATCTTAAGCACTTAGCATTCCAGCTCATAGATAACTTCCTGATGGTGACCACATTTAGGAGCAAAACATGACTCTTACATTAGCTTTGAAATAAAAAAGTCCTGAAGAGATTATCATAAGCAAAAGTGAAGCTCCTTTAGTCCCAATGAGGGGTATACAGAGCCTGTGATGCTCTGTGCTTTGTAATTCCTCATCAAGAGCATAATTACTTTCAACAGCAACAATGCATTCCAAGTTTCCCCCAAATTATATTCATCTCAATTGTCTTAATTTTATGAAATGGTTTTGTATTAGAACCATGTGATCTTAGTACAGACACATTAACTAAAATCAACCAAGGAGAGTCAAGGTCATTATTACACAAACACAATCATCAAACCACATGAATGAATATACAGCTATTCATAGGAACTGAGTTTCACTTTTTTAATCTCTTAGTGAGTCATAGTTCAAAATACAGATAATCATACAATCTCCTTTAGTTAAAGATGCTAAACAAGTAAAAGTATACATGCCTTTGTCTTGTCCTAGGCATTTTGAGTCTTTGTTGAACTCCAGAATGAGGACATGGGTTGTACTGATCGTGTTTTTGATACATTTTTATTGTGTCTGTTGTATAAGGTATAGTAGACAGAGTATTCCCTCAATTTAAGATTTTAAAAAATTGGAGATGTTTTACAAGTAGAGTTTATAGAAGAGTAAGATTATATGACTATTTTTTTATTTAGTATGGTAATGCAGCTCTCTTTGTTGACCTAATTTTGTTTGGTTTGTTTTGGTCTTTCCATTTAGCCCTGGTTATCCTGGAACTCCATAAGTAGGCCAGTTCTGTCTGCTTCTCCCTCCACAGTGCAGGGATTTAAGCAATGCACAACCATGCCTAGCTTTTTTATGGCTCTTAAATTAATCTTATTACACCTACTTTATTATCTCTGAAATGGGAGGAAACACATCTTTGTAACTGGCAAAGTAAATTCTAGAGCTCCAGTGAAGGTTTCTTCAAACAACTAGATACTAATACAGCAAATGATCCTTAGTTTGATTTTTTTTCTCCTTCAGTGATCAAATGTATTAGTATCTAATACAAGACTTGTATCTTGGTTGAAAATATTGCTTACTGATAAAAAAAAATCAAACTTTCAAACTATCTTGAAAAATTAGTTCTTAATAAACATAAAAGTAAATAGTATCCATTGAAGATATGAAGCCACTTAATGAAGCAATAAAAAAGGAAAACCCCTTGTGAAAACAGTTCATTTAAAAGGCTAGTTATTATTTTTTTCATTATTAGGATTATAGCCATCCTATTGACAATATATTAATGTATTAAGATGGTACGATATTAGGAATAGCACAGTACCACTCAGTATGTCCATGTGGGAGAAGATTCAGACCTAGGAAATGGCATCTTGCCCCCTCAACATCCTTTAGTACTTGCTAGGGATAAAGCAGAATAAACCATTTGTTAAGAGGCTGAATGCCAAGTTTGTCTACAGTTGCAAAACTGTAATTTGATTTTGTCTCTATCAATAGTATCTTTAAGTTCTCTACTGAATTTAAAGGAGTAAGGGTGAATATTTACTGGGGTAGTTATTGGAACTGACAAGTGAAAATTGTTTCTTTGGACTTTGAAAAAGGAGAAGCAAGCACACATGACAGAGAACTTCCAGAGAGACTGCCTAAGCTTTTTCTGCAAGTTTTCTCAGTATTGCCAAAAAACATTTATTTCTCATGAGGGGTTTCACACATAGATAATTATGTTTCTAAAGAAAAAAGCTATTTGGTATACAGAAATTTTATACAAAATAATTTCGTATGCAAGTATTAAGAACTACATTATCTGTAACATTACCACACAATTGAGTTTTGCCTTCAGTATAGGTACGGTGTTGAGCACCCAGTAAACACTTTATATTGTCTATATACACTTTGTAAACAATGTGTAAGAGAACACTATATTTATTGATCAACAGCTTTTATAACACCAGTATTTTTAAAACTCAAGAAAGATACTTGGATAGCCAGATTTTCTTCAAGATCTCTCTAGTGCTGAACATTGAACATAGACAAAGAAGAAAAAGGAAAGGCTACAAGAGGCATCATTTCAAAATGGAAGGAAAAGAAAAGATAGGTATTGAAAGGACAGCAAATTTGGTTTTAGATTTACTGTGAGTCATCATCATGATCTATAAGAGAAAGAATACAGCAGATGGTTACAGATGGTCCTAATTAGCATAGTTGAAGAACCTTATCCCTTTTTTTGTTTTGTTTTTAGAAATGTATTCATATAGCCTATAGGACTCATTCAGAGTGGGCCATGCCAGCCATTGACATAACTGAACAGAAAGCTACCTCATAAATGATTATTAGGGTGTATGATATGTTGATTTGGGGTTATTTGGCCATTTGAACTGGACATCAGAAACTGAAATCATTGGTTGGGATACCACAACTATAGATTGTATGTGTTTTTGAGAATATGTGTATATGTGTCCATATGTTTTGTGTGTATGTGTGTGTGTGTGTGTGTGTGTCCAGTATCCTATACACTTTTACTATAGACTAATTTCTCCTCTGTGGACAGTTCACTCTTCTGGGACATTCTAGTCAGGAGAGAGTTCACATTTTCCTAAAGACACTACTTTTGGTTTTTGCTGTTGCTATTCATATGTTTTACCCTTCTTTGGGTCTGCCTTTGATTTATGTGAGTTTCTATGTCTAGAAACTTTACCTGAGTTGATTAGGTAAGACAGCTTGGAGGCTAGTGTTAGGTCTGGTCCTCAGAGGCACTTCAGTATCCAGCAGAACATTATATTGGGGCACTGAAAACACTCAGTCTCCCAACCTTGACTAATAAAAGTAGATGAAGTAGTTCAAGTGATTCTATACAGGAAAATGAAAACCAAGAATGGAATCAACACCATGTCAATCTCTGTATCTAAAAGAGTTAAGTATACCTGTATATTCCCTTTAGGATAGCATAGGATTCTGTCTGGAACACTACCCTGAAACTTAGTTACAGCTAGCACAAATATTTATGCTATCAGTAGAGAGATGGAGAAGTGGTTTATCAGCTAAAAGCACTTACTTCAGTTCCAGAGGACCTAAGTTCCATTCCCAGTACCCTCCACATCAGGTGTCTCATAACCACCTTTAACTCCAGTTCCCTGGGAGTACATCACGGTGACCTTAGCAGGTTCCTGCACTGATATGTGCATATAAAAACACAGATAAACAAATCAAAACCCAATAGAAACAGACTTTTAAAATTCCATAGTAATGTTAAGTTAGAGCTCTCTTAAAATAAGGCAACACACATGCCCAGGCAGTGAAATTTTTAGTGACCTTCTAAAATATATTTGTCTGAGAATTACTCTAATTTCTGTTGTGGTGGAAAGAATTCTGACAAAAGCCAACCTTACAATTCCATGTTACAGTCTATCACCATACAGGATTCCCAGTGCCCAGACCCTGAGGCAGTTGGCCCCACCACATCTACACTCAAGAACAAAGAAAGGAAGAATGTTTGGCACACCTGTTACCCAGCTTGCTTTCTCTATTCCCACACAATCCAGAACCCCAACCCAGAGAATTGTGCTCTCCACAACAAGTAATTTAAGACCTTCTCCCATTGGCATGCCCACAGTCCAACCCATTATAGACAATCCCTTTTATGGTTCTAGGTCAAGTTGGTGTCAAGTTGGCAGCTAAAACCAGCTACATAAGTACCTCTAAAATCTCCTAAAGCTGGACTAGTTTACCTTCAGATATTTTCAATTATCAGGTAACTGATTAAGTTTTACTCAAAACCCCATCTGTGTACTTAACTGTGGTCCTTTATTCTATACTCCAACCAGGGCCAGGACCACAAATGGGTTAAAGCTCACATTATGCAGGCAAGCCTTTCCCATTCTGTGTATTGATCTTCAGTTTACTTCCCTGAGACTCTAAGAGCAGTAAGCTGTACTTCTTAAACTTGGTGTGACTGACATATGAAACATGCACCATTAGGATTCTCCTTGCTCTAAAGCTGGAATGATTTGACAGACTGTAAAATCTTGCTGGAATTAGAGTCTCCCCCAGAGTCTATTAGCTTGTATCTTAGCATCTCCTGTAATAAACACATCACATTGACTTTAGGCAGTTGTGGGACTCTGTCTCACCCTCATTCACAATTCATTCTATGTATATTTATTGAGCAATATTGTCTGGAGTTCTTCCTGAACATTCCCCCTGGTCCCCAAATGTTTTCCTTCCCATTAAAAGGATCATTTATCTCATCAAAAGAGACTAGAGACAAAGACATAGGAATTATTTTTTTATGCTCATAAAAATATGACTTTTAGCTCCTCTCGGTTGAATGGCAGCTGAAGACGAAGAAATGGCAGGGGATTGGCTAAAAGGAGTTTTAAATACATAGCTTTCCCTTTTGCAAGAAAAATACATATGTATTCCCGTCAACAGGGAACCAGAGAGAGCTTGCAAGATTACAATTCATTTTGTCTCCCATAACAGAGCATGATAAAATTTTGTAGCTAAACAGACAAACAAAAAAATTCTGCATAGGAAAATAAATGTCAGCTGTATCCATCGCCTATGTAAAAATACCACGGTATGGTCCAAGCTTTACACAGAGAAAGGCTGTTATTTGTACAATGTCTTTGCAGTAAAACAGAGTAAAATGAAGAAATATATGTTATATTTGAAAGATGCTGCTATAACTTCTGGTAATTAAGTATCACAATGGAGATGCTACAGCGGCAGCTTGCCTGCCTGTTGTTTGCTCTTTAGATTTTCACTTTCTTTCATCCATTATAAATGAAGTTGTGTGCAAGCTAAGGCCAAGAGTATTTAATACTACTGGAGGGAAACAAGGGACCAAGAGGATATTTAAAGATGGTTTGAGTATTCACCCACCTTAGAATAATTAAAGAGCATTCACAGCTCCAGAATGTTTAAAAGAACTGTATGGTAGAATAGTTCTCTTATTATTTATTATTTTTGTTTGTATGCCTGTGTGTTCATATGCAACAAGCTGTGTGTGTGTCTGTGTCTGTGTGTCTGTGAGCACTTGTGTGTGTGTGTGTGTGTGTGTGTGTGTGTGTGTGTGTGTGTGTGTAGGCCAGAAAACAATCTAAGATGCCAAACACTGGTTGGTTTGCATTTGTTTTGATTTGTCTTCTTTTTTTCTGTAGTTGTTGGTTTCTGAGACAGACTTTATTTGCTTTAAAACTTATCAAATAAGCTAGACTGTCTATACAGTGAGCCCTGGGATCCACTAATCTCTGCCTTCCAGGCACAGGGGTTATTAGCATGTATCACCACACCTGGCTTTTTTTATGAGTTCTGGGGATTGAACTCAGGTCCCCATGCTTGCAAGGCAAGCAGTTTGACAACTGAGTTATTTTCCAGAATCTGAAAGCAGTAATTGTGTATTGTCAACTTTTATAGATGTGCCTGAAAGGTAGTAAGCATTTGCTTTGAGTTTATCAAACCAGGTAGCCGTGTTTCACCAAAGTCTAGAAGTAAATGATCAGGTTTTGAAAAACAAATGCATTTTTTTCCCTTCCATATTTTTTAATTGTATCAACTGTCTTTCAAGGTTGCTGCAGTGTTTTCTTGATGTTTGTTTACATAATTTCAAGCCTTCTGGAAGATGTTCAGTGGTGTTTTGATTTTGTTTCAACTTCTAATTCCCTAATGACATGTAACAGAGCATCTTCTCCTAGTAAACTCAACAATGTGAAGAGCTAAGCAAATGCTCACCTTACATCTGGAATCTCTAGGTTCTCCCCATCCCCCATGTCTTTTGTTCATTTTTCAATGAGACTGTCTGGTTTTGTCTTGATTTTTCAGTGCTGCGATTGAACATGGGGCCTTTCATGTGCTAGGAAAGGGTTCAGTCATTGAGATATATCACCAGCGTGGATTGTCTATTTCCTTTTTCTTATTTTTAAGATTATAATTTAATTCCTCCCTTCCCTTTTCTCCCTCTAAATGCCCCCAGTATAATCCTCCAACTCTCCCTTAAGAACATGGTCTCTTTTATTAGTAATTGTTACTGCATGCATACAGGTGTATACACACACACACACACACACACACACACATACACATATGCCCTGTTGAATCCATATTGTTATTAGTATGTATATTTTTAAATTCTGATCTATTGTAAGTAATGAGTTTAAGGAATTCTTTATGTCACACCCAATCAAACGTATGTTTTGCAGACATTTTTTTTTTTTACCTTTGGCTCATCTTTTCATTCTTAGTACCAAGCTTTCATTGTTATGTAAAAATGTAAATTCTAGTCCAGAAGGATGCACAGATGGGAGGTTTGAGCCCATCCTTGTCACCCTTCCCCACTGCCTCCTTGAGGATGCCTTGTAAAGCTGAGAGCTGTGCAACAAAGACTCTAGAAGAGTATTGAACAGAATTCTAGACAACAGTAAAAACAGACATTTGTTTATCAACATACATATTTTCCTGGAGCCTTTAGTTAACTTTAATTATCTTCCTTACCTTAAGTGATTTCACCTATCCTGGAGTCATTTGAGAGAAAAGCTTCAATTAAGGAACTGCCCAAATCAAATTGCCCTGTTGAAATTTGTGTGATTATTAATTGATGGAGGAGGCCCTTGCCCACTGTGAGTGGTGCCATGTCTTACATAACTGGTCCTGTGCCAAATGGGAAAGGTACTTAAGTATGAGTAAGAGAAACATCATGCAGTGTTCCTTCATGCTTCTCTTTCAAGTTCTGGCTTGAGCTCCTGACCTGGCTTTCCTTAACCATGCACTACAATTTGTAAGCTAAAACAAGCCCATTCCACCCTTAAGATGCTTTTGGTCAGAGCATTTTATCAGAGGGACTGAAATGGAACTTCATATATGAAGCAAATAATATCAGCATTTTCCTACCACTTGTCATGACTGGTTTATAATAGTCATCCAAACACTGTACCTAGTCTCTTGATAGAAAATTTAAACTGACCCAGGCTTCTTTATTAGACTTATACTTGGACAGGACAGTGGAATCAAAGCTGCTATCACATGAAGTCATGGTATGATGCCAATATGGAGAGAAACACTGACAAGAGAGAATCAAACCAGTAGTCTTCTCATCCTAGGGTTCCCTATGTCAGACTAAGACTAATACAAGGTTTGGTGGTTCGGGGACTATCTAGTACTTAGAACCACAGAGTAGTAAATTGGTGGAAGGGAAGATGTAAGGAAAATCCTGCCAGTGTATAATTTATCAATGATGAGAGATTGCAGTTCAGTTCAGATGAGAGTTTTTATGATGTTCCAGAGAATGGTCTAAAAACCAAAATCAGGAAACTGATAATGTATATGCCCCTACTCATCTCAGAGATTTGGGATTTATGAACAAAAGACTATTTTATTGGGTGAGAGACACCATCATCAGTGACTGTGGCTAAAGGATGTCGCTAATTTGGATAAATAATATATGCCATTACTGCAAGTCATACATTGAAAGTGTTCACATGGGTTGTCTGACCTGGCTTTGTAATTCCATTTAGTGTTTGATTTTTTCTGAAGCAGAAAATCAGTCACAGTGTACCATGTGACCCTTGCATAATTTCTATTCAAGGAAGGAGGAAGTGAGTATGCAAGGAACATGGTTCTATGGCTTAAAAAACGTGTTGTGGTTGGTGCTCTTACTTGTCACCTTGGCAAACTGTTTGCTATATGTGCAGAAAGAAAGCAGGGCCTGAAAAAATATAGAGGAGTACATGCTTTCCCAAGTCAAGTACAACCCAGCATATGTTGAGCCTGGTGGAACTTGAGGCTTTGACAGAAATAGAGTTTTTCTACTGATTGATTTGTACCAATCAGAAAAAAATTACTTTTGATTGATTGGTTGTATGGGGTAGGAGCATGAGCCATAGCACACCTATGGAGGTCAAATGACAACTGGTAGCAAGTCATGGGAATGTAACTCAGATAGATCATCAGGCTTGGTGGCAAATACCGTTACCTTTACCTTCTTATCCATCTTGACCATCGCACTGGCTCTAATTTCATTTCTTACTAGAGAAGAGGATAGCTTCTCTTTGTCTCTCTTCCACAGATAATTTTGTGTAAAATATTAAATAATCTATCAAACAAAACTGCTTTAATTTTAAAAATCAGTCTCCAGGATTTCTATCAAGGTTATAATAGGATGTAGCTTTATTTTACATGAGCTATTTTGTTTTTCTAAATTTATCATAAGCCTGAAACAAAGTGATCTCTTCTTTTTTGTTATGTAAATTGAGATGCTCAAGGAGGAATAAAAAGACTTTGATCAAGTAGATATATTGTGCCTTATCTTCTCACCCAATGATGCGTTTCTTTCTGTATTTTATTTTATTTATTGGTGGTTTTCCTGCATATGTTGATGAACCATATTCATGTCTGGCCCAGAGTGCCAATGGGGGTGTGAAGAAGGCTTTGGATCCCCTAGAACTTGACTTGTGAACAATCATGAATCACCATTTGGGTTCTCAGGATCAAATCTGACTCCTCTGGAAGAGCAGCCATTGCTCTTAACAGGTGAACTATCCATCATCTTCCATCATCCAGTGATTTTTGAATTAAGTAAATGTAACTAAATTCCTAGAATATGTTGAATTCATCTCAAATTCATCTCAAATTTGAAAAAATAGTATATTTATATATAAATTATAATATATGGATATGTTTATACTGCATATAAGTGTGCATATATATATATGTGTGTGTGTATATATATATATATATATGTGCTTGTTGATTCTGTAATAGACATGACTGCAATGTTAGAAAAATAGTCACTTTAGGGAAAAACAATTAAAAAACAAGATTGATATTATCTTTAGAATTAGTCCTCCCACTTCCCAGAGAAATTAACCCATCATGAATTGATTAATAGACACTCCAGGCCAAGGTTGCTTTATGCACATTGTTCTATACTTGAGAATATATCAGGATCACAGTGTTTCCAGTCACAGGTGAGTACAAACATCTATAAATGTGCAGTATTGTCCCTTCTTGTCTGCAAGCATCAAGCATCAATTTTGCCTGTAGTCAGTCTTTAAAGTAGTTGGATTTCCATCACCTGAAGGTGAAAGAATCAGCCAGTCATTGTTACAGGTACAACTCAGTGGGGGAAGGGGGCAAGTTAGACGTGTGTATTTTAAAGAAACCTCTCCAAACCAAACGAACAAGGATTTACACAGGAAAATGGACCATTGAGTACTGGATCATTAAGAAAGAATTTTAAAAAAGAAAGTTTCTGAGACAATAAAAATGAAAATGTATGCAATTGAATAAAAAATATTAGCTATATGGGTATAGCTGGCAAGGTGGCTGAGTGAGTAAGGCCTCCTGTTGCTAAGCCACATGATGTGAGTTTGATCTCAGGGACCCACATGGTAGAAGGAGAGAAAAGCCAGGGAAATTAAGACCTAGAATGTGTTTCAAGGACAGAGGAAAACTAACACCCCTGTATTTACAGTTGTACATTTTTTTTTTACACCAAAGCTACCTACATATAATCTTTTTTAGTAGATGGTGGTAGAAGCTCAATGCTTCTCTATAGACACGATGTCTGTCCCTGAAATCTCACCAGTCTAAAGTTCACAACTGCCACAGTTCCTAGACAGCTGTGTTTGTCTCTTAGACCTTCCATCCCTGGAGTGCCTCTGCTGACCTCTTGCCGAAAGAGCTCGCCACCAAGAAGAGGGACAACACGAATTCATACGCAAGAACTCATGTACTACTGAGTACTCAAAATAAGCCTATGAACTGATTTTTAAAGTACAGCTAATCGTAACTCATTTAAATATAGATACCCATACTTGGCCAGTGGTTGTATTCCTGCAAAGCAGAACTGTCAATGTGAAATGTGCAAAGCCAGGCTTGGTCAGTGCCTGTGTTGTTCCACAAACCCAGAGTGTGCTACCAGCCCTTGTTTGGGCAAATATCAGGCTGGGGCAGCACTGTGGCTTCCCTTCCCTGTATTCTGATTGCAGCCATTACTGATGGGTAGCCTGTTCCACAGCCTACTGATGCCTGTTGGAATATGCTTCTTCCACTTTGAAGAATTCTTCAAGCTGAATTCCTTTCTGGAGTATGTAGGAAAAGATACTGCATTCTGGCCCTCTACAGAAAACTGACATTTCTATTGTTATTCCAAAGGTGCTTTGAAGGCCTAGCATTGTGAGATGTTGGTCTCCTTTGAGGACAAAATTCATTCCTGGAATTATTCTACCTTGGGCCCCAGCCCAATGGACATTAAAACAGATTTGGTTGAGCGGGAACAGTGTTGTGCCTAGTGGTAGAGAGGGGAGCTTTTTTCAAAGAAGCCAAAGAAGCTTCTGTCATTACAGACCTATACTAAACTTTGAACACATAAATGTTAAAATAGATTTTCTATATCTATTAAGAGGAGGAATCTCATGTTCCATGTAGTTAGTATACAAGACACTTAAGAAATGAAGCCACTGACATTACCATGTGAATTTTGCAGGTATAGGCTTTGAATCCTGGCTTCATTCATTGACTATGGAAACTGAAGAAAGTTACTTAACTTCTGGAAGTCAAATTGTTTCCTGTAAGAGTAAGGAAGACATTTCTGTCACCTGTGATCTCCCATGGGATTTTATGAGCCTCATTTTGTATATTAAAGGTTTTGGACCAGCTTTTCAGGAAATTGTCTCCTATTGTAACTTGATCTCATACTTTACGCTTTAGATTTTATTGACACTACTTTTTTTTTTTTTTATTTTGGTTGAAAGGTCCCAGTAGGTAACTATAAGGATCAAATCTGCCCAGTAGTGACACGTCTAGAATTGCAGCTGTATTGGACGCCTTCCCTCTGTCACATGTGAAGAGGAATCTTAGGTTTCCAAAGAAGTAATTCATTAGAGCTATTTTAATATATTGTATGAAACAAACTGATCTGATCTGTTGTCCACATCCAGCCTAAATGGCATCAATTTGTAACTTATGCATTCCAAAATGGAAGGACTTAAAACAATTTATATTCATATATAGAATACAACAGGAATAATAATCACAGAGGAGAGAATAAGAAACAGAGAATGTATGTTCTCAAGTGCAGTAAAAATGTATCCTGTTATACGGGCTCAGGGCATGCGGATGCTACCAAAACAGAAAGCACTGTTAATGACCTCTCAACAGATGGAGTCTGGAGAGGCTTGCAGATACATCATTTCTTAGAGATTGAAAAATACTAAGGTATAATTAGGCATGAGGTGGGTACAGAGTATGACCATTCCATGGAAGACTGCTGGCTGTCACCAGAACATGCTATTTATTAAATGTTTGTAAGAAGGAAAGGATCAAACTTCAGAATAAGTATCCAGGAACATCCCCATGAAGCTGGACAAGTGATGATTTTAATCTCTTTTGTGAAGTTAGTATGAATCTTTCCTTTATGTTTTGCTGTTTTAAAATTTTTATATTTCTTATAATTATACTTATGCATTTCAACAAATTACCAGTAAGCAACAGATTAACTTTTTAAAGGCAAAAATAAACAAAACAAAAAGAATAAATAAAAAGGAGACAGATGATAGCAAAATAGATCTGGCCCCTTGCTATAACCTGTTGAGACGGTCTACAGACAAATTCCTTAGGGAAATAGATGGAAATTGTACTATTTAGATAGGCAAGGCCTTACATCAATTTACAAATGGGGAGATTCTTTTAAAAGTTCTTAGTGAAACCACCCCATCCTGAAGTTCATAACAATTGGCCACAAGTCTTTAACTGTGAGACTCAGGCTAAAAGCTGAGAGATCCAGAAGAGACAGGTTGAAGAGAAGACTGGGTATGAGTACCCAGAGAAGACTGGGTGTGAGTACCCAGAAAAGACTGGGTGTGAGTACCCAGAGAAGACTGGATATGAGTACCCAGATATCTCTGAGCAACTAGAGTGTGCTAAAAGTCTGACATTTGCAGTGTGTAAGAAATGGTCTTTTAGCTAGGCAGTCCCAAGGCACACAGAGCTAGCTAGCGAACACTGCACTGGAAAGGCAAAGTGAGCCCTCTTTTGTTTGTGACAAAATTTGAGTTACTGAACTGGCAGCTTTCAAAATAATCATTCATCAAGTTGATTTGCAGTGAATAAGTTGAATTCCAGATTAGAAAGAGTTGTCCAGAAAGGTCAGAGCAATCACCTGCTTCTCTCTTTTCCATTTTTCAGTAAAGGACAATTCAGTGTGGACTTCTAGAGGTATATATACCTAAAACCGGATTGCGGGCAAAGAGAGGGAGGACATTTCCTACAATGCCTGGTTCCAGCTTGCCCTGCCTAATGTTTTCTGCTGTAAATACTTTCATGATATACTCTTCCATCCCCTTTGCTTGTATGACCCCTTATACTCTTAGTCTGTGTGAATTTCAACATGCACCGGTTACTAGATTAAGGCATGAAACCATCTTACAATGTTGTTGCTTCAGGGGAGAACAAATTTGTAGGTTCCAGGGATCTGAAGTAGTGCAGAATCTGTGCATAAAGTTATAAAAGAGCAGAAGGAGGCATTTGGACACTGATGGACTCAGACTGTATATTGACTATGGAATATCTACATATGTGTATAAATGTGATAATATTCATAGTGCTAAGTATATGCAAATGTGTATGTGCATATTTAGAAAATCTGAACTAAGATTCTGGACTATTGTTCACTCATGTCAATGTCAATCACCTGGCTTATGATGTTATATGCAGTTTTATGAGATATGAGGATGTCTCCAGCCTCCTCACTCCACTTCAGAAACAGTCGCTTACAAGAAATGCCAGACATTATATCATTTGTAAACATGTGTGTTTGTGGTGTGTGTGTGTGTGTGTGTGTGTGTAAATGCATTTACAATAATACTGTTTAGTTCAGTTTTTGGTGTAAGTATACCGCTGCTTATGTTGTGTAATAAATGGAAACATTTGTTTTTATCCATTGTCTTGGTATTTTTAAACATAGTTCAGGTCATTTGTCCCTCAAAATGACCTGAGAAGGAAAATTCAAATTCTCAATTTGAATTTGGTTAATGTATTCTTAGATACTATTTACTTGGTAATGGCCTCCTCTCCCTCTTCTCTCTCTTCTACAAGTTCTCATGGTGTATTTTTATTAGTTACATCCAAGTAATATCATTAAATGAATTCATTACCCCTGTAATATTTTCCATAATTGTATCATTATAGTCAAGACTTTAGCTATGTCAGGTTCAAGTCTAAGACTTATTCTGGAGAATCTTTACTTGTATCTTACTGCTTTATATTAGATGTTATGTAGTATCTTGCCCCTCATTTGGTTAAATTTAATGACTGGTTTTTAATAGCTGAGTAGTACTCCATTGTATAAATGTACCCAATTTTCTGTATTCGTTCTTATGTTGAGGGACATTGGGGTTGTTTCCAGCTTCTGGCTATTAAAAATAAGGCTGTTATGAACATAGTGGAGCATGTGCCCTTGTTATATGTTAGAGTGGTTGTATAGCTAAGTCTTCAGGTAGAACTATTTCCAATTTTCTGAGGAACTGCCAGATTGATTCCCAAAGTGGCTGGACTAGCTTGCAGTCTCACCAGCAGTGGGGGAGTGTTCCTCTTTCTCCACTTCCTCACTAGCATCTGTCATCTGCGTTTTGATCTGATTGGTGTGAGGAGGGATCTCATGGTCATTTTGATTTGCATTTCCCTGATGATTAAGGATGTTGAATATTACTTTAAGTGCTTCTCAGCCATTCAACATTCCTTAGATGAGAATTCTGTGTTAAGGTCTAGACCCCATTTTTAATAGGGTTATTTGGTTCTCTGGAGTCTAACTTCTTAAGTTCTTTGTACATATTGGATATTAGCCTCTTTTCTGATGTAGAGTTGCTAAAAAATCTTTTTCCATTTTGCTGTTTGCCATTTTGTCTATTGGAAGTGTCCTGTGCATTACAGATGCTTTTGTGGGGTGGGACTGGGGAAATACTTTGAATCTCCACTGTGTGAGGAATTACAAGAACAATAAATTAAGCTATCTGGTGAACCAAAATTTCCTTTATACAAAGTATTAAAATACAATTGCATTTCTAAAATGAAATATAGGTATACAGTTGTAGTCATTAAGTAAACTAAGTTAAATGCTATTTATTAAAGAGAAACATTAATGAGGCTAATGTATGAATGAAGACACTCCTGAACTCCCACATTTCATTGAGCATCAAAACCCACCAATCTTTTAGTCCTATTCTTGTACATTATTCTGTATCCACATTCTCTGCCCCTGATTGGATCCCTGGATTTTATCTCATTTTTGGTGTGACACTGTCAACAAATATATGTCATTGGCTGCTGCTTTTGTGGTTGAACATCTTTCTGGGTATCCATTTTTAGTGCCTCTGCAGCTCGAAGAAGCATCCCTTTTCAGCTTTTCAATTTTATGAGGTCCCATTTGTTGATTGTTGATCTTAGAGTTTGAGCCATTGGTGTTCTAACTTTATGAAATTCTCAGAGGCAAATGGATGGAACTAAAAAATATCATCCTAAGTGAGGTACCCCAGACACAAAAGAACACACATGATATGTACTAACTGATAAGTGGATATTAGCCCAAAAGCTCAGAATACCCAACAAAGGGGAACCTGTAGAGACTACCTCCAGTAGATATAGGCACGGCCCCCAGTTGAAGGATAGGGCCACACATCCATCTCACATTTTTTTTAAACCTGGAAATATTCCTGTCCAAAGGAAAGATGGGGACAAAAAATAGAGCAGAGACTGAAGGAAAGGCCATCCAGAGACCACACCACATATGGATTCATCCTATATGCAGATACCAAACCAAGACATTATTGGTGATGTCAAGCAGTACTTGCTGACAGGAGCCTGGTATAGCAGTCCCCTGAGAGGTTTTGTCAGAGCCTGACCAATACAGATATGGATGTACACAACCAACCATAGGACTGATCATGGGATCCCAATGAAGGAGTTAGGGGAAGAACTGTAGGAGCTGAAGTGGTTTTACAACCCCATAGGAAGAATAATATCAACTAGCCAGGCTACACAGATCTCCCAGGGACTAAACCACCAACCAAAGAATATACACAGAAGAATCCACAGCTCCAGATATATATGCAGCAGAGGATGGACTTATCTGACATCAGTGGGAAGGGAGGCTCTTGGTCCTATGGAGGCTTGATGACCCAGAATAGGTGGATGCTAGAGTGGTAAGGTAGGAGTAGGTGAGTGGGTGGAGGAGCACCCTCATAGAGGTGAAGGGGATGGGGGGGAGGAGGAATGGGATGAGAGATTTGTGGAGGGGTAAACAGGAAGGGGAATATAATTTGAAATGTAAATTAATTTAATAACTGGAAACCTAGAGAGATGGTTCAGTGGTTAAGAACATTTGCTGCTCTTACAGAGGATTCCAGTATATGGCACACAATTTCCTGTAACTCAAGCTACAATGGATCTAATGCCCTCTTCTGGCTTCCATGGGTACCTGCACACAGATATAGCAATATACTCACAGACACATACACATATTTAGTAATAAAAGTACAACCTTTGAAAATAGACTAATTCTTGGAATTATGTTTTTATCAAGTATAAAATTCCCATTGTGGTTTTTCTATCATAGCTTTATAACCTACTGATCATTATTACCTAGATTTATTATGTTAACATGGAATGCTTAATGCTGGCATTCAAATTTATCACCCCTTAATAATAAGGTGATGTTTTTCTATAAAGAGTAACTTTCCCTGAACAGCACTTTGATTACCCTGAGGTGTCATTGATGCAATAGTGCACGGCTTTCCTTTTATTTATCATTATCAAAAAAAAAAAAAATTTAAAGGTGAAACAGTGTCAAGACAGTTGTGGAGATTAATGAAATATGCTAGGGGAGGGGCGGTGAGACCAAGCCAGGAAGAACACTACAGAAAATGCCTCAGGTCTGTGCTTGATGTACTCAAAGAATGTCAACCTTTATTGCAATGTGAGTAGATAAACCCTAATACAAACACAGGTTTAATACAACACAGGTCAGATCAAAACAATCCAAAAGCAAAACAAACAGAGGCCAGAGCTGTGCTCAGATTCCTAAGCATGCATGGCCCTCTGCATCCCAACAGCTTTCCCATGCCAATCATTCATCAAGAGTCGTTGTCAGGGCGTTGCTATGTCTCCCTCACTTTCTGATGATGCCTGCTTATTGTTTTAAAGATAGAGTTTCTATATCTGTGTTCTAGGTCATAAATATTCAGGGGCTTCATTAATGCGAGGCAAAATGGGTATTGAACAATTAGGCTTGAGGGGAAAAGCGGAAGTCATGCAAAAACAACCACAGCGATAGGATTCAAATTCCAGTGTCACATCTGATGCCATTGAAAGGTGGCTCTCTCTCACAGATACCAACTTTCTAGGATTCTTTCTTTTTTTCTTTTCTTTTTTTTTTAATTTTGAGCTATGCCTGCCTCTCTCATTTACTGTTGACTATCAGAGTGCAGTTCCACACACGCTCTTTCCACTCAGTGCAACTTGTCTCATCCCTGAAAGCATTCTTCATGTTCCTATGATCCCAACGCTTTGGCTAACGGCGTTTGTTTGCTCTGTTCCCATGCAGCCCTTTCTGTTTGGCTACAAATGCCGAAAGTCAAAGTGCCTCATCCTCCCTACATCGAGAGTGACAGGAGACAGATATGACAGTTCTTGAAAAAAAAATCAAAAGTTTGTTTTCTGGTAAGAAACAATAACGTTATAAGTTTTTATTCACCCATCCCCCAACACAGTATCCATGGTTTGCCATCAGGAATTTGATTTTTAATGGAGTGTTTTTTCACGTATGCTGACCAGATTGATTTAGAAAGTCCTTTATACCAGTTGAAAGCTACCGTGGAAGCGTTGTCCTATGAAGAGGTAAAACATTAAAACCGAGAGAAGTGTTGAAACCATGAGCAGAAGATATGATTTTATGACATATTAAATATATTTAACTTAGTTCCGAAAGTAATGTCCTCAAGGATCTGGGAAGATGGCTCAATGTTTAAATATACATACTACTGTTACAAAGGTCCAGGATTTGGTTCCTGGTACCTATCATGGGCAGCTGCCTAGAATACCAACTCCAAATAAATTCATAGCTTTTAGCTTCTGTGGGTACCTAGACAAACCTAGCACTTCTCACACACACAGACACACATGCACACACACACGCACACGCACACGCACCTAAATTTGTCCCCATTCATAGCATAAGCTATGAAGTAATGAGACACCAGAATACTATTCAGCACATCTGTTCATAAATGGATTTACACATTCCCGGGGCTTTGTCAGGTCAGATTCTGGCAACACTATGAACAGAATTGGGTCCACAGACATTGCCTGCTTCCATCTTAATAATGACCACTTTAGGCATGGAACATATAATTAAGCTCCTGGCACAGAGCATCTCAGTGAAGAAAATTGCTAAGTAACCAGTCTGCAACCTCCTGAATTAGCATAAACAAAAAATGCACCACTCAGAAGGGTCTTCCTGGGGCACCCGTGGGTCCCTTTTCATTTGCAGCATTTTGTGCGTGATTTTGTAAAGAGGAAAAGATAATGAAGATTATTGCACTGCTGCCCTGTTAGCTGCACTTAGCCTTGGGATTGGAAAGAATGAGAAATTAGCAGATCACATTAGCGTCTTTTGTCATAAGAATTCTGAAAGTCATCAATTGCTAAGTAGATTTGATTCAAGATATGATCCCCATTCTGTGGGTCCTTGATTATAAGAAGCCTCTTGTGCACCTCTCAATGTAATGGCACTTGGGATAAAAAGAGTTTCTGACTAGACTCCATGAGGCAAAAATCTTAATTTTATTTTTTACATTAAAGAAGGTTCTGAAAACATTGATGATGCTTCATCTGCATTTTTGATAACCCCCAGTGTGTGTCTGACATGAGTACACGTAGCAGTCTCTTGCCTTTCATGAAGCTTATATTTTCAGGGTTAGAAAGACCAGTGGCATTCAGAAGAATTCTATATCAAGATAACAGTGATTGATGTGTGGGAAAAGGGGCTTTAAAATATTACAGGGTTTTAAATGGAGTTGATGTAAATTCATTCTATTTTAGTGAGCTTTCCGGATGCCCAGTAGATAAATAATTTCAGGAGGATGAGTGAGAGAGGAAGGAAGCCCTCTGAAGGGTCATGTGGTCACCTGAGCAAGAGATGATAGGAGATATGAGCATGTGACTTTACTGATGCTAGAGAGAAGAGGAATGAGGGAGATGCAGGATGCGTGGAGGATGGATGCAGCAGAATCGACAAGGCGGTAGGAAGCCAGGCATGCCAACAATGATTATGTTCCTAACAGCAGACAGTATGGTAAAACATGGAGCCACTGAACACAGTGAAAATTTAAAATTATTAGCTCTTGTAGACGATGATATTTTTATATTTAGTGTTGTGCCTTCTCCTTTACCATGACAATGCACATCAGTATATGCATGCCTGGTGCCAACCAATGGAGACCAGAAGAGGTATCAGATCCATTGGGATGAGAGTTACATGCATTCGCCATCTACCATGTGGGTGCAAGGAATCATGCACAAGCCTCCGAGAAGTGCTTATAACTGTTTATCCAGCAGTTTGGTCTTCTTAAGCAAACAAACAAAAAAAATGACTCATGCATGTGTGTGTGTGTGTGTGTGTGTGTGTGTGTGTGTGTGTTTTTGTATCAAGTGTCTACAATAGTGTGTCTTATAAAAGGCCCAGTGACCCAGGCATTGCTTCATGGAGAAAATGCACATTAAAGCACGGGACTCTAATGAAATTTCACATACAAACTTATAAAGGAGGATCTAGAGGGAAAAGAGCTTGGTTCAAGGGAGGATAGTGGACGTGAGTCTGGTAGAGAGTGCTGGGATCATGCTGAAAGAAGCTTTTTCAGAAAATGTAGTTCTAAAATGGTAACAGTTAAATAGAAGGAAATATGCAGTATCTGCTAGTCTTACAGCTGGAGAGGACAGGGTGTAAAGATGTTTTCTATTCTTTTAAAATTAGTATTGTTTAAATTTTAAATTGCATGGTAGAGATAAAGGGTATTGTGAAACCCTTTGCCCCCTCTTTCATCAAAAGAAAGGAAGGGGGGAAAACCTATTCAGTAGCAACTCTCTGTAGAAGAAAAGCATAATGGACCAGGACGCAAAGCAAGAAAAGCTACAAAGTCTCAGCTGCACTTCATTCTCACTCCACTGCAACATGTGAGGGGTGGGTTACATTTACCGAGGAAACCATATGTAGTTAATCTTCAGACACAGCAGAAGCATCTCCTCATAATCTCTAGTTTCTCTTACACACTGTTCAAGGGAAGGAGCCTCCCCTACTCTCTCTGTTGTTTTTTTCATTCTCTTTGATTCCTTGCCAAAAACAAACTACAAAATAAATAAAGTAAGTTCAAGTGTCATCATGTTTTGTTGTTATCACCTGAATACACTTATCTGAAAAAAAAATAGCTTTAAGAGTCTAAAAGGTCTCAATAACAAGGTGTAACAAGTAGAGGGGATATAAATATATCTGTTGAGTGGAAATTGTGAAAGAATATTTTCAGACATGAAACTGCCCCCTTTTCTTTCTTCAGTTTGAAGTGCTTAAAGTATAATGTGTGGATGTCAGCAAAAAAACAGGATCTGGTTTCAATGACAATCCAGAGTAAAGCTAGCAGAGCCAGGAACCAATCCATTCTACTGCAGTCTCGGTCAAATCTTATACACAATGTTGTTGAAAGAAATGGCTCACAATTCTAATCATGAAGCAGGTGTTGTTGCAAAGACTCTCATTACACTGCATGTGGAAATGCTCTGTTCATGAGCTCGGTCTAAAGTTAGTTTGCCTTCAGTGATCAAATAAGAGAGAGGAATGTGATAGACAGATACGAAATAAGTGCTTGTTTTATTTCAGATCCAATTGGCAGTTTATTGATACTATTTTTTCTTTGAAATGCAAATTAAAGTTAAAAAATGAAAGTGCAGGGTGTGATGAGGGATGGGGAGAAAGGGAAGAAAGGATGTAGTGAAGACAAAAGACAAATAAATAGATGAATATGAACATGAAAACGAAGGCCTGAGAAACTTTCAGTGGAATAAAGGAGATCTGCTAAGGCTCTGGGGTTGATAAGAAATCATGGATTCTAGCCCTCAGAGCCATGGAGTGCAGAGAGTGAAAGGAAGGACACAGAAAACCTCAAAAGGCTAATGCTTCATGGGTGGGGCTAGAAAACCTGTCCCGTGTCCCTTACATGTGTTGCATGCAGCTGAAATCTATATATAGAATCCAACTGTTATTTTTCCAAATGTCATAGAGTTGTTACCATAGCACAAAATATTTGTTTTATAGTAATATAATAATAGTGGGATATGGGGGCACAAACGAGAGCTGTTTTATGCTGGACTTTACTGAGCCCTGATTTAAGACTTTATTCTGTAAAACATATCTAGCTCCTGAAGTATGAGAAGGTTGCTCTGGCCCCACAGTAGAGCCGCCATATATGTTGGAAGTTCTATGATAATGAAACTAATGGGATGGGATAGAACTGGGTGTGGCAAGCCCTTTTACATTGCTCTAGGATTTTATCATATCACCTGCAAAGTTAACAGTGAAAATCAGAAAAATAAAGTCCCCAACACATTACAGGAAAAAAAATCTTGCTTTAAGAAGGGTATTCCATTGCATCAGGCTATATTCTTTGCTATCTTCTACCACATGTAGTTTGTGAGCTATGGGTTTGATATACCTACATGCAAAAATGCAACAAAGATGTTATATGTCTGTGTACTTATTTATGTGGTAGGTGTGTGGTGCATGCTTTTGCATGTATGTGCAGAAGCCAGAGGGAAACTTTGGGTACTAATTTTCAGGTATCATTCACCCTTGATTTCTCAAACAGGATCTCTTTATTGATCTGAAGCTCACGATTTTAGCTAAGTAGGACCTAGTGAGCCCCAGGATCCTCTTGTCTCCTCCCCATTGCTAGAATTAAAAGCACGGATCACTGTGCCAGACTTATTTCCGTGGGTTTTAAGAATACCTCTCAAGTCTATTTCAACAGGCAAAGAAGCCATTCTAAAAATGACTTTGTCTGAATTGGATATTTGGGCATCTCGGGGGTTGTCAAGCTGGTGCAGAAGACAACTTAAGTCTTACTAGCTTGCTAACCAAGTGGAATGGAATTGAGGCTCCCCGGCTTATTTAAGCGTGAACAAAGACGGGGTTTTGACTGCCTGTTCACCCCTAAAAGTCATAATTTTTCTCTGAGACCTGTTGAATTCTGGGGCACTATTGGTACCTTGGCCTGAAGACTTAAAGAGCCTTTCCAGGTTGGAGTGGAGAAAATGGATGCTGATGGTGCCCAGAGGAATGTGAGCTGGAAGGAGGCTGACTAAGAGATGAGATGGCCGTCTGGAGCTTCAAGGAGCTCTCACCTTTGCGATCAGAGTGAGGAAGGTGAACCTTTGGTGGCATGAAGTAGGGCTAGAAAGTCTGGAAAAGAGTAGTGGAGTGAGGCCATATGGGCAGAGAGGGGCTGTTAATAGGGTAGCAGCAGGCATAATGAGCAGAGAAAATCTGCTTGGTCAGCATCAAATCAATGACAGTTTCAAAGAGAACAGGTGCGAGCTGGATTGCAATACTGATCTTAGGTGCGAGCTTCCTGCTCCTTTTCATAAACTCATATGTTAAAAACAAAAAAACAAAAAAAAAAACAACAAAACAGGCTTCAGACCTGATTTCAGACAGCTTTAATTCAGGTTGTAGGTGGGTGACTAGTTACCACATCTATGACTTTAGGCAAGTTATTTTGTGTGGGGGGGGGAGGGGCATCTTTCTAGGTCATTTGTGAAGAAAATTTCCTAAAATAATTACTTTCTAAAGTTATTGTAAAAAAATTCTCTATGTAATATATATTTATATGTGTTATTGCAATGCTTTACACAGGAAAAGAATATCATCAAATGTCCTGCCTTTTTTCAAATTTTCCATAAAAGGGCATTATTATCCTTTTAACATGAAAACATCCTAAATAAGAAGCTTTGTTTTATTTCATTTTAGTTCTTTGAGACAGGGTCACTATCTTGGTTGGCCTTGAGCTCCCAATGTAGCCAAGGAGGACCTTGAATCTCTGACGTTCCTACTTCTACTTTCTGACTGCTAGGTTTTCAGGTGTGTTCCATCATTCTCAGTTTTGGTGATGTTCTTGATCAAGCCCAGGGTCTGATGCGAAAATTCCAGAAAACCACTTTATCAACTGTGCTGTATATCCCTAGCCCCAGGATACAGCCTTATGTTTAAGACAAAAATGTGATTAAATAGAGCTTTGAAAAGTCAGACTGTATCATTTGTGAGAAAATATTCCTGACCAGGTGCCCTTACAGGTATTTTAATTACATTCCTACAGATTTCACATACTAAAGAATGACATGATCTCACTGTCCATATGTTTGTTCACAATTCCAGAACTAGTAGACTAATTGAAACATTGATTCACTTTTCTGTCTGGTCATCCTTCTTACTGCTATGGAAATTGCTACACTGTCAATTTTGATTTCCTACATTTGGTTGGCATTTACTATGAAATTAGACCTCCTTTGCAAAGATGCCCTAGATGTTACCTTTCTCACCTACGAAAGCTCCCAAAGTCTTCAAGATTGCTCTGTAAAATCCAAACTGACGTCTAGACAAAATGCAATATTGAGTATTCTTCCCATGATATGTGAGGAGAATATATGAAGCTCTAAAACATTGCTCAGTTAACAAGGCCTGATTTGAAAAGGTCTGTAGTGAGAATTCTGGCTTCTTTGAGAATGCAGAAATATTATAAGAATATGTTTTTATTTTAATCCCAGTTGTGGAATATTGGGCTGCTTCAGATTGTCCACAGCATCTGACTGTGATTTGTCTCATCCTTGGCAGGGGTGTGGATTTTTCAGCAGCAGGTAGTTTCTATGAGGGTGTGACATTTGGAATTCTGGTGACTTTCAAAGGAAATAGATAGATAGATAGATAGGTATAGGTATAGGTATAGGTATAGGTATAGGTATAGGTATAGGTATAGATATAGATATAGATATAGATATAGATATAGATATAGATATATGCTGGGGCCCCAAGAGAGGGATGTGGTGTTGTTTGGTGATGGTTTGTTGTTGATTGCTATAGTCATGCACCAAGAGAAGAGAAGAGAAGAGAAGAGAAGAGAAGAGAAGAGAAGAGAAGAGAAGAGAGGAGAGGAGAGGAGAGGAGAGGAGAGGAGAGGAGAGGAGAGGAGAGGAGAGGAGAGGAGAGGAGAGGAGAGGAGAGGAGAGGAGAGGAGAGGAGAGGAGAGGAGAGGAGAGGAGAGAAGAGAAGAGAAGAGAAGAGAAGAGAAGAGAAGAGAAGAGAAGAGAAGAGAAGAGAAGAGAAGAGAAGAGAAGAGAAGAGAAGAGAAGAGAAGAGAAGAGAAGAGAAGCGATATCCTGACAGCAAAGTTTAAACTTGTCCCAAGGAACTCGACACCCCTAATCAGCAAGAAGTAGTCTAAAGATAATGTTGCCCCCTTTCCTACACAGAATTTATTTGAGGATCTCTCCTCTCCTCTCCTCTCCTCTCCTCTCCTCTCCTCTCCTCTCCTCTCCTCTCCTCTCCTCTCCTCTCTTCTTCTTCTCCTACATAGAGTTATGGAGCTGAATGGGTGGAAGAAGAGGAGTGAAGAAGGGTGAAAGTTAAAAGCTCTCACCAAGTAGTCAAATTCTGGTTACAGATGTTACTGCCCATTGCTTAAGACTTTAGCCAATGTCCTTTTTCCAGCAGTAATGCCAGGGGCAGGGGCTCATGTCAGGGGCTCATGGCAGGAACATCTTGGACTAGGGTTAGAAAACCACCACTTTTCTCACTATGAGATCCTAGATCAGGCTCATGCTACTCCAGTCCATTTTACTCTGGAAATATAAAGAAAACCAAGTAAAAGAAAGGGGGCTGGAGGGTTGGTTAGCAGTTAAGAGCACCTACCACTCAACTGACCCTCGTCTGATTTCAAGCACCAACATGAGGTAGCTCCAGCTCCATGGGATATGAAACCTCTCCTGCCTTCCATGGGCATCTGCACTCTCACGGGCATATACATAGATACTATATAGTCATGGAATTGAAAAAAATCTTATAAATTATTTTAAAAGCAAATTAAAAAATAAAAAAAGGAGGCTTGAGAAGCTATTCCTTTGTCTGTTTCATTCGCCAGCTTTCCAGTCATGTAACAAAGGTCCTAACACTGCAGGCAGAGCCATAGCAAACTTAAGTGTTTGTTTACCGATTATTGACTGTCTGACAGGGAACTGGAGGCTGGGAGTTAGCAGTCAGGGAAAATTAAAACTGTTTTGCTTGAAGTCAATGCCAATTAGAAAATGAATCCAGACAGAAAATAAAGCATATCTGAAATGACTGTGCAAGTCAATGGGGAAGTCAGAGTAATACAGATACAACTAAGTATCACGCTGGTCTTTTTATAGGCACTTAAGCAAGGTCGTGGAAATCGGCTCTGCTCTGCAGAGGGTTGAATGATTTCTTTTACTTGAGTTTATTGAATTTAGCGCGACTTTTATGCTTTGCCAAATTACTCTTATCTTCGGAAACTTAGGTTAAATGTTATTAAAATATAAACACATTTTCCATTAATAAAATTTTAGTAGAGATTAGAGAAGCAAATCGCTAAAGGATCTCTTCATTAAAAAGGGGGGAAAAAAGCTTCCAGATAGCAAAGGAGGCCATGTTCTTGTTTGTCAGGTAGTTTTCACTTATGTAATACAGGTACCAATGTTTCAGATAGAACTTCAATCTCAGCCTGCCTCTCTATCTATCTATCTATCTATCTATCTATCTATCTATCTATCTATCTCTCCTAAAGCAAATTAGGAAAATTCACATAACTATTTCCAGAAGGAATGACCTGCTCACTTACAAGGAAACGAGAGTGACATTCAGATAGACATATCAGGTATTCTCTGATAATTCATCCTCACTTTTCCATTCACTCTAATATAATAGTTAATTGATTTACTCTTGCTTATCTCCATCCCCTTCAAATGGGTTATATGTTCATGAATAAGGACAGATGGAAAATATATAGGTTTCGCCAGTGTTTTAAATTTTTGCTTGAAGTAAGTTTATCTGATTCACATTAAACCCCCTATGTTTTGGCAATAAACCATTTTAGTTGACCTTATTGGGTCTGGGAATGTGGCTTAGTGTAGAACACTTGCCTAGTGTATGCAAGACCCCATGTTCCATCACCAGCACAGCAAAAGAAAAGCCTTAACTACACTGTACTGTTCCTTATAACCTGCACCACAGACTTTGCTTGACCCCTCCTATCAAGAGAATCTGTGTTGAAATGTGTGCTCAGTCATAAAGCTAATAACCCCATTTTACCCACAAAGCCCATGCTATAATGTTTCTTTCTAA
This sequence comes from Apodemus sylvaticus, assembly GCF_947179515.1. Taxonomy (NCBI): domain Eukaryota; kingdom Metazoa; phylum Chordata; class Mammalia; order Rodentia; family Muridae; genus Apodemus; species Apodemus sylvaticus. The sequence continues at coordinate 77,879,279 of NC_067481.1, forward strand.
GATACAGTATTTATTTAAATATTAATATTTCCCCAGCAGAGTAATATGTGAAATGGACAAATAAGGTAAATGATGCCCTAAAGCCACCGTGGGTCTCTTAAGACTTGGTATATTCCTCGCTCCCTCTCTCCTTATTCTTTTTCTTTCTTTCTTTCTTTTTTATAAAGAAAATAAAAAGTGTAATTTTCAAGAAGTGCAAAGACTAAATATGTATTGGTAAATGGAAACACTTTTAGAATTTCACATGTTTGGTTTTGGCATGCATGTGTGTTGTACAAAGTTTTCTTCCCAAGAACCCCTAATGGCAGAGGACTGCAGTGGGGACCCCATGAGCCACAATTTAGCCAGAAGCAATCTTCCAGCAAGCAAGGGATGTCTTTGAAGTCTGGTATTTTTAATCTTAAATATTCATGTGAAGTCTTATTTTAATAAAAAAACAGTTATTTTAGATTATATAATATCTAGTACAGTTGACACCCCAGGAAGGCTTTTCCTTTTTCTTGAGGCTTTGAATGGACACTCTATGAGGGGTTTGATGCTCTGGGACTCTAGAAGTCCCACCAAACACTAACAAAAATGTGTCTTTGTGAAATATTACTAGTTTTGAAGTATTTGTCTAAGTCATGATACACATTGTTTCAATTAGCATATTACTGTAATGAATTAAAACCTAACTTGAGACATAACTTTTACCTACCTTTGTCAAGGCCCTAAATTCATAAACAGAAGAAACTCTCATATAAGTGAGAGTTGGCCACTGTGAATAGGAGGGCATCCATTGGTAATGTGCAGACACAGGTCCTAGTCAGACAAATATCAGCAAATAGAGTTAGTCTACATGAAGAATCAACTCTGATGACAGCAAAAGGGACAAGGCCTAGGTGACAAGGGCTATGTGTTTTTCTGAGGTAGACTGGCATTTCTTGATTCCTTTCTAAGCATGTAATGCACAATTCTCTATGCACACTGTGACCAAAAATATGGAGCCTCTAATCAAATTCTGCTTCAGAGGTTAAAGACCTACTTCTGACCTCCATAGGTACCCAACAACACAAAGACACACCTACATACATGCAAATGAAAACTCAAATAAGAGTCTAAAAAATGTAAGCAGACTTAAGAACTAATCATTGCTGCGACAATATGTCTGTGCTAAATAAACTCAAAGAAGAGAAGATTTCTTGTACTCATGCTCTCAGGGATTACAGTCAAAGCTTTGCTGGCTTCACTGCTTTAGGCCCATGGCAGGGCAGAACATCATGACAGGAAGCACATGCTATGACAGACCTGCTAAGCTCCTGGTAGTAGGGAACATCACATGGAGATGCACAGGATGGACCGAAGTTGCTCAGGAAAGTTTTGAATGGAAAATAAACAGAAACATGAAAAAGTAGACTGATGTAGGAGAACATTGAAGGTCCAAATTGTAACTGTGTAAAAAGGCTCAATTAAAAGAATGAGGAAGATGAACAGATGTTCATATAAGCAATTGAAAGCCAGTGGATGGGGCTTGATTGTGTGCCTCAACTAACATGCAAGCGTCTTCCATTTATGGAGGGCTGATTTAACATCACAAGGCTCCTGCAATTATCTGGACATGTTCATGGTGTGTGTGTGTGTGTGTGTGTGTGTGTGTGTGTGTGTGTGTGTGTGTGTATGTGTGTGTCATATGTATACACATGGTATTTTACTGATTTCTTTGACATTTGGATTCCTAATCACTAAATTCCAAGTATAGATTTGCAGGCTGATGGCAAGGCGGGGCACTTTAATTCTAGCTGGTTCTTGCTGTGCGACTTCCGCTGGAAGCAGGACAGTGGTTAGAAGAATTGAATTCTGGGGTTTCTAGTTACCACTTTATGTTGTCAGTTGATTATTTGAAGCAGATCTATTGGCAACAGTTGTAGTTGCCAAATGAAATATTTTCTGTATAATGAAAATAGCTTTTCTCTTTTTCCTCTGATATGATTAAGAAAATGAATATGGTTAATTTTATATTTATGTGTATGCATGTTATAAAAGGGGATGCAGTGACCTTCTTTTAATATCATATTTTATCTTGGCTTTAAAAATCACCAACTTGCAGAGATGAGATGAGAAAAGAAGCATGTGGATTAGATGCATTGCTCCAGCGGATTTATTATTTTACTGTATGATGATGGTGTGTGTGATCGCATGATGTACATATGTATGTACATGTAGCAGGGAAGCAGGTCTCACCTTGCACTTTTGCATGTCTTTCAAGAGTTGAAGTCAGGTCCTCAAGCTGAAGTCCCCAGGGAGAAAGCATCTTCCCTGACAGAGCCATTTTACTGGTGCCACATGGACTGGCTCTTCACAATAGGAAATTGCTGGAAAGCTAAAGGCACCTTTTGGCAGTGGTCTTCAATAGCAACAGAAACAACAGAAAACCCACAAACACGTGGAGATTGAACAATACTCTACTCAATGACACCTTGGTCAAGGAAGAAATAAAGAAAGAAATTAAAGACTTTTTAGAACACAATGAAAATGAAAACACAACATACCCAAATCTATGGGACACAATGAAAGCAGTGCTAAGAGGAAAACTCATAGCCCTGAGTGCCTCCAAAAAGAAAATGGAGAGAGCATACATTACCAACTTAATGACACACCTGAAAGCCCTAGAACAAAAAGAAGCTATTTCACCCAGGAGGAGTAGAAGGCAGGAAATCATCAAACTCAGGGCCGAAATCAATCAAGTAGAAACAAAGAGAACCATACAAAAAATCAACAAAACTAGGAGCTGGTTCTTTGAGAAAATCAACAAGATAGATAAACCCTTAGCCAGACTGACCAAAGGGCACAGAGAAAGTATCCAAATTAACAAACTTAGAAATGAAAAGGGAGACATAACAACGGAAACTGAGGAAATCCAAAAAATCATCAGATCCTACTACAAGAGCCTGTACTCAACACAACTGGAGAATCTGGAGGAAATGGACAATTTCCTTGACAGATACCAAATACCAAAATTAAATCAGGACCAACTAGACCATCTAAACAGTCCCATAAAGCCTAAAGAAATAGAAGGAGTCATAGAAAGTCTTCCAACCAACAAAAGCACAGGACCAGATGGTTTCAGTGCAGAATTCTACCAGACCTTCAAAGAAGAGTTAACACCAATACTCTTCAAACTATTCCACAAAATAGAAACAGAAGGAACACTACCCAATTCCTTCTACGAAGCCACAATTACGCTGATACCAAAGCCACACAAAGATCCAACAAAGAAAGAGAACTTCAGACCAATTTCCCTTATGAACATCGATGCAAAAATACTCAACAAAATTCTTGCCAACCGAATCCAAGAACACATCAAAACGATCATCCACCATGATCAAGTAAGCTTTATCCCGGGAATGCAGGGTTGGTTCAATATATGGAAATCCATCAATACAATCCACTACATAAACAAACTCAAAGAACAAAACCACATGGTCATTTCATTGGATGCTGAAAAAGCATTTGACAAAATTCAGCATCCTTTCATGCTTAAAGTCTTGGAGAGAACAGGAATTCAAGGCCCATACCTAAACATAGTAAAAGCAATATACAGCAAACCGGTAGCCAGCATCAAACTAAACGGAGAGAAACTTGAAGCAATCCCACTGAAATCAGGGACCAGACAAGGCTGCCCCCTTTCTCCTTATCTTTTCAATATTGTACTTGAGGTACTAGCTCGGGCAATTCGACAACATAAGGAGGTCAAAGGGATACAAATTGGAAAGGAGGAAGTCAAACTATCATTATTTGCAGACGACATGATCGTCTACCTAAGTGACCCAAAGAACTCCACTAGAGAGCTCCTACAGCTGATAAACAACTTCAGCAAAGTGGCAGGTTACAAAATCAACTCAAGCAAATCAGTGGCCTTCCTATACTCAAAGGATAAGCAGGCTGAGAAAGAAATTAGGGAAATGACCCCCTTCACAATAGCCACAAACAGTATAAAGTATCTTGGGGTGACTCTTACCAAACATGCGAAAGATCTGTATGGCAAGAACTTCAAGACTCTGAAGAAGGAAATGGAAGAAGACCTCAAAAAATGGGAAAACCTCCCATGCTCATGGATCGGTAGAATCAATATAGTTAAAATGGCCATTTTGCCTAAAGCACTATACAGATTCAATGCAATACCCATCAAAATCCCAACTCAATTCTTCACAGAGTTAGAAAGAGCAATTATCAAATTCATCTGGAACAACAAAAAACCCAGGATAGCTAAAACTATTCTCAGCAACAAAAGAAAATCTGGGGGAATCAGTATCCCTGACCTCAAGCAATACTACAGAGCAATAGTGTTAAAAACTGCATGGTATTGGTACAGTGACAGGCAGGAGGATCAATGGAACAGGATTGAAGATCCAGAAATGAACCCACACACCTATGGCCACTTGATCCTCGACAAAGAGGCTGAAAACATCCAATGGAAAAAAGATAGCCTTTTCAACAAATGGTGCTGGTTCAACTGGAGGTCAGCATGCAGAAGAATGCGAATTGATCCATCCTTGTCTCCTTGTACTAAGCTCAAATCCAAATGGATCAAGGACCTCCACATAAAGCCAGACACTCTGAAGCTAATAGAAAAGAAACTGGGGAAGACCCTTGAGGACATCGGTACAGGGAGAAAGTTTCTGAACAGAACACCAATAGCGTATGCTCTAAGAGCAAGAATTGACAAATGGGACCTCATAAGGTTACAGAGTTTCTGTAAGGCAAAGGACACCATCAAGAGGACAGATCGGCAACCAACAAATTGGGAAAAGATCTTCACCAATCCTACATCAGATAGAGGGCTAATATCCAATATATATAAAGAACTCAAGAAGTTAGACTCCAGAAAACCAAACAACCCTATTAAAAAATGGGGTACAGAGTTAAACAAAGAATTCTCACCTGAAGAACTTCGGATGGCGGAGAAGCATCTTAAAAAATGCTCCACTTCATTAGTCATTAGGGAAATGCAAATCAAAACAACCCTAAGATTTCATCTTACACCAGTCAGAATGGCTAAGATTAAAAATTCAGGAGACAGCAGGTGTTGGAGAGGGTGCGGAGAAAGAGGAACACTCCTCCACTGCTGGTGGGGTTGCAAATTGGTACAACCACTCTGGAAAGCAGTCTGGCGTTTCCTCCGAAAACTGGGCACCTCACTTCCAGAAGATCCTGCTATACCACTCCTGGGCATATACCCAGAGGATTCCCCACCATGTAATAAGGATACATGCTCTACTATGTTCATAGCAGCCCTATTTATAATTGCCAGATGCTGGAAAGAACCCAGGTATCCCTCAACAGAAGAGTGGATACAAAAAATGTGGTATATCTACACAATGGAGTACTATTCAGCCATTAGAAACAATGAATTCATGAAATTCTTAGGCAAATGGATGGAGCTAGAGAACATCATACTAAGTGAGGTAACCCAGACTCAAAAGGTGAATCATGGTATGCACTCACTAATAAGTGGTTATTAACCTAGAAAACTGGAATACCCAAAACATAATCCACACATCAAATGAGATACAAGAAGAAAGCAGGAGTGGTCCCTGGTTCTGGAAAGACTCAGTGAAACAGTATTTGGCAAAACCAGAACGGGGAACTGGGAAGGGGTGGGAGGGAGGACAGGGGAAGAGAAGGGGGCTTACGGGACTTTCGGGGAGTGGGGGGGGCTAGAAAAGGGAAAATCATTTGAAATGTAAATAAATTATATCAAATAAAAAAAAAAGACAAAAAAAAAAAAAGACAAAAACAAAAACAAACAAAAAAAAAAGACAAAAAAAAAAAAAGGCACCTTTTGGCAATTAATTTCTTTTTGAATAAATGAGTACATCAAAGTAAAATCTTAGGCATCTCTTTGATAAACTGTAACTATTTTATAGATAGGATTATCAAGAAGTAAAGATTTACTATAAGCACCAGACCCTAAATATTTAGTATGGTAAAATTTCGACCTAAGTTTTTTGTTTTTTGTTTTAAAAGGAATACTAGAATCAAAAGTTAATGTTAACATGGGATTCTGCAGAATGTTTGGTATCCTGACCTCTGTAAAATTTACACAGGAATGAATTAATCATAGGGAAAATCGTGTTTAAAACTAAGAAACTGGACAAGAGAGGACAAGATGGCTCTCCTGGTAAAGGTTCTCACCATCAAGCCGGATTAGTTGAGTTTAATGGCCAGAATCCACATGACAGAAGAAGAGAGTATGCACACCTACCCACACCCCCCCACACACACACATGCACATATGCACACACACACACACACACACACACACACACACTGAATAAAGGTAAAAACAAATTTTATAAAAAGTAAAATTGTATACTACTTGGTAGAATATTAATGCAATTAAATTGATTTAACTTATACATTTATAGCTAATTTTTAAAGTATCTCTTTCTCAGTGTCTTTGCTGATAGAATAAATCAAATGTATAAATAGAATATAGGAGGACTGCCTTTTGCTTATAAGGAGGCAGTCCTTGGGAGCTCTTCCTATAAATATATCATAACCAAAGGACATGCTGTAGAATGAGATTGATTCTTCCCCACCCATCCCCCATGGCCCCACCCTCACTGTCCAGAGAGTAAACTGAGCTCTTTAAGTAGAGCGGTGGTTGGAGCAGACTTTGCAGCAGGTGAGAAAGCTCCGAGTGAGCCATGAATCATTCCCAGGCAGAACTCCATCAACCTGACCAACAAACTTCTCTTCTGGAAACTTTTAACTCCAAGCTCATATTCAAAAGAAAGAACACATTACAACATTTTAGAGGTCTCCCCTGCTGAAACTCAGAAGAACGAAAATCCCACTTGTCTCATGATTTTCAATTTAGATAAGTCTCATGGAGGCACACAAATCTGCCTAAGAAGGGGGGAGGGGAGAAGAGGAGTAGAGTGGAGTAGGGGAAGGAGCTCACTCTTTTATCTGGTCCATATGAAAACAACACGGACATTTAGTCCCTAAGCCAAGAATGCCTTAGCGCCTCTAAAAAACAAACAAATAAACAAACAAACAAAAAGAAAAAAAACCAAAAATACAAACCTAGTTTTGCTGTCTTCCCAAGATTTATGTGCTCTGTATGGGTAGAATACTAACTTTCTGGCTTATTTATTGACTATCTTTAAGAACCTGGGAAGACATAAAGCAAGTTATCTCTTATAGCTGAAGAAGGCAAACTACAGCCTGTAATCTTGGGTTTGGAAATACTACTTACATGTTGTTTTAGCTTTGAACATTAAGAAAAGCATGTAGGCCTGCTTGTGTGCCATCTATTGGTGTTCTTGAGCAGCAGGTGACAATGCTAAATAGTTACAAAGAGGTAGGATGGCTTGATGAACATTCAGTGTCTTATCTTGGTCTCTTTAGTGTTGCTCTAGCAGAACACCTCAGACTTTAAAGAACAGAGAACCTTTTCATGCAATTGTAATCCCAGAGGCAGGAAAGTCCAAAGAAGAGTCTGTATCCAGCAAAATCCTGACTGTGCTGTCCCAGGCTGGAAGGTGGAAAGGGTTAGAAGACACAAAGAGAACAGAAGAGGAGGAGGGGAGAGAGGAAGGGAAAGAAAGGAGGAGGGAAGGAGAGAAGTAGAGTGGAGGGAGGAAAGGAGCTCGCTCTTCTATCTGGTAGCCACTACCAATGGGCTGGCCTGTCTCAGGATAATAAGGGTAATCTGCATTCAAGCTCAAAGTATCTCAATCCACTTACATTATACGTCCATTGCCTCAGAAATTAAGTCTCTAACACAAGATTTTGGATGGGGGGGCAGAATATATTCAACCCATAGCAAGACCAGTTCCACTAAAAGGAATCATTTTTGCTGAGCTCTGCTTTAGACAATAGAAGAGGTACTACAGCAAAAATTAGGGTTCTTTCCTCTCTGTCAAATTTCTGTGTGATCTTTGCACAAATGGCAAGCTATGGGATAGTGAACTGTTGGATTGGTGAGGTGGGTCAAAGGGAAAAACATGGGATAATTCTCCGCCGACCCCATGCACTATATTCTATATTTACAATCTCAGACCTCAGACATTCCTCTGTGTCCTGTTACCTGAAATGAGCGGATGCAAGACAGTTGCTTTCAGCTGTCGTTTTTATTTATGATACATCTTTCTTCTTAGAAAAAAAAAAAAGCAAAAATGAAGTACTCTGTACTGAGCTCACTTTTCTCATAAGTCAGGAGCATCTGCTCCCAGGATTAGACAGCACATAATATGGCTCAGAACCTGCTGTCAGCTTGCTGCTCTGACTTCTCTCCCTGCAGATCAATAGAGCCACCCACCACCGGCTAAACTTTGTAATAGGGGCCCCATTGTAACTCAGTGATGGGCTCTTCCCATTTGGCCACTTGCACCTGAGCTAAATTTATTTCTTCTCCTCTGACCTTTACATGACTCAAATCACCTAGGCAGAAAAAAAAAAAAGAGAGAATTTTTAGTACACCTTCTACCATGGGAGGCGTGGAGCCTTTATATACATATATATTAATGCAGGGCATTTTAAAAACTTGGCTTTTGCAATTTTTAAAAGACAAAAACCTGCTACTGCTGGGAAATAAGATGAGTCATTGGAGGGTTATCATAGGATCCCAGAAGTGAGAGAGAAAATTGGGACAAAAGCTGCGCAGAGGACAAGGGTAGAGGTGAGAAGAGGTGAAAAGATTGTGGGAGGGTGTGGCCAGGAGGGGCCAGTGAGTGAGGATAGAAATTGAATATGTAAAAAATGTAAATTAAAAATCCTTACAGAAGTCTCTGTAGGTAAAATTTGCTGTCTGAGGGCAGTTGATAACAGAGCTGTCATGTTCCTGCTGAGGGCCAAGTAAGTGGGGAATTCTAGTTGCTAATCTACTGGACTGGATTGGATGTGGGGCTTGGAGGGATTGTTGCATGTCTCTGGCATCACATCACCCTGAAATGGCCTGAGTGTGGGGACGATAGTCAGGGACAGGCGTCCCTTGAGTAGCACAAGCAGTCCAACCCCACTACTCATTAGTGGGCCCATGTCACAAGGAGAGTATGAGACATACACTTCAGAATTTTGAGGTACACCAAAAACTTCAGCTATTAATAACCTGTGTGTCATAGTATATACAGTTTTCAATCAAAAAGAATAAAAATCTTATCTAACAACAAACCATTGCTTCCTTTATGATCAGAGATTAAGTTACACTATTATCCAAAGGGGACGATCAAATCCTTCATTCTCTATTCTTGGTGGTTATCAAGCTATAATCCCATAGACAGTTTGGGAGTTAGCAAATGGTTGTAAACAGCTTGAGCAGGACAGTACTTTATTTCCAGCCATGTTTTAAAATTATCAGGCTTTTTATTGATATTTTTAAACTTGGTTAAAAGAGTAGAATGTTATATTGATGAATATGTTTAGGAATATGTGAATTATCTCTTTGCTCAGACTCCAAAGAGACACAGAGCTTTGTACAGTTCTATTATTAAAAAAAAACTAATCTTAGTAAGTCAGGTACAAACAATAGTTTAAGAAGATGATTTGAGTAGCCTTGGGATATCACAGCAGAGTTAAATCTAAGGAGATAATGGGGTTGGGGTAAAATTTGAGAGTGGCTTGGAGAGGGAATATTGGTGAGTCAAGGAATCCCTCTTTTTTTTTTTTAGGCCTACTCATTCTCTGCCTCTGTTACCACAGTGCCTCAGTCTATGAGAAGTTAGTAGTTCAAATTCCATACTGCTCTTACAGAAGACCTGAGTTTAGTTCCCAGCACGTAATATTGTGAAGCTCACAAATACCTGTAACGGAAGTCCAACAGATCACTTACTTGTTCTGGTCTTCAAGGGAACCTGCACTTATACATGCATGCAATTCAAAATAAAATAAATCAGAGAGAGAGAGACAGAGACAGAGAGACAGATAGACAGAGACAAACAGAGAAAGAGAGACAGAGACAGAGAGTTGAGCACTATTCAAGCTGTTAGTAGAGAAATATTCAGTGTTTTTTGACTTCCCAGTTCATTGTAAATTCATGTATTAAGGGCTGATAACTAATTTAAAAATTTATAACCAACTCATACTGAATATATGTTTTAAGTTGATTTGGCCTTTTGTCTCAACTGCTGGCTTCTCTAATGTAGTCTCTGAAGTTAGAGGACCCTCCTTTGTGAGCACAGAAAGTCGCCAGAGAGGATTCCCTAAAACTATTAACTAGGAACACACCAACATTCCAGAATAAGCACATATGCACAAAGCACTCCATCAGGTACTGAAGGAAATGTTTTACAATGATTTTTAAGTATCCTCAAAATGCCTATTTTTAAAGCATATATTACATTGGTATATAATGTATACCAATATACATATACACACACACACACACATATATATAGTTGGTATATAATATTATATACCAACTATATATATGTATATATGTATGTGTAATTTATAAATAAATACCCATATGGTAACTATATGAGCTTAAAGACTTTAGAGTGAAACAGTTTTAGAAAGCATGGAGATACAAGTAAAATCAAAGAAATTGTGTCTTTCCCAGGACTGAGATGCTGCCCACATGCACACCTCTGGCATGTTCCAGTGCCTTGAAGAGTCTGTATGCACTTTCTTGCTTGCCTAGAGTTAACGAAGATTCAATTGTGCTATGCTAGCTCCAGTACACTGGAAGTTCTAAGGTGGAAAGGAGATGAGGTTTGGGAAGAACAAAAGGTTCTTCTGAGATAGAATGTTTAGCTTTACCTGTTAGGACTCAAAGTAAGGTTGAAAGAATCCTTTCATCCCTCATCCGTGTTGGACTATTCTTTCATAGTATACTGCATCATTACTGGGGTGTCATATTGATTCCATTAGTGCTGAATGAACTCACATCATAAAGTTCCTTAGAGGACCTCATATAAAGCCATGTGCCAGGTACTGCCATGGCCCAGTCACAGAAAAGCAATCCTTTTATAGAGTTATTTGGTTCTTAAAATGATTTATCGATGACTCTTCAGGCTCCAGGAAGTATCTTACATTTCTCATATAGACAGTCACTTAATTTTGAGTATGATGCTGAGCCAACAAAATGTTCATTCATTAATATGATACCACTGGGCTTCAAAGAGAATAAGTGATTTGCCCTAGTCCTGAAACTCCAGGAAGTGATGTCAGTACAGTTCTGTCAGGGTATCCAACCTTTAATCACAAAGGCCATATAGTTCTCTATATTCCAGATACCACGGCAGACTGTGCTCAGACCTCTAACTATGCAACAACTAATCTAAACTCTATGTTCCTGTGCAGTTTTGACAGCTGCTGGATTTGTTTACTTCTACTGCTTGTCTTTTACTATGACATCAGCATGAGATAAGGGACAGCAGATAGTAGTTATTGAAGAAGACTGTAATTTATTTGGTTTTATGTGCTTAACCAGTTTCTTTTTCCCTCCCATCAAGGTAGATAAATCAATGTACAAAAAATTGGCATTTTGTTCTTCAGTGTCAACATCTCCCTTTAATTTCTGGTGCTAGAGATCAAATCCAGGGCTGTATAAATGCTCTACCACTGGGCTACACACAGAGACACAGTTTATCTCTTTCTAGTTTTTTCTTTAGTGTTCAGAGGAAAGGATATTGTAAGCATTGTATCCCCAGAAATGCTTTTCGCATACACCCTTCTACATTTTAAATAAATGAGCACACTTTTAAAATCATGTTATGTAAATGTATGTATGTGTACTGTGTCTTTCATGGTGACAAGGTATTAATTCATTTGTCATACAGCTTTTAGAGGTCCCCCTTGCTGTTCTAGAAATGATGTATCTGCCTTCATGTTATGTGCATTTCTATAATGAAAACAGACACTGTGTGAGCACTTCAAAATTTATAGTTATGGGGTTAGGAGTTGGCTCAGTTGGTAAAGTGCTTGCTGTATAACCACGAGGATCTGAGTTCAGCCTCTGAAACCCATGTATAATGCTAAGTGTTGTAGCATACACATGTAACCACAGGACTTGGGTGGAAGGGACAGAAGGGTCCATGCAGATCTACAGGTTGAACCTCTGGTCTTAGTAAGAAAACTCTGTCTCAAAACTCAAAGTACATGGCTCCTACGAAATGACATGTGAGGCTGACCTCTGGCTTCTACAAATATGGCACACGAGTATACAACAAACACACACACACACACATTGTATAATTAGCATGCAAAAATAAAAATATATACAGTGTTCAGAGTGCATAATATTGTCTTATTTCAAAGCTTAGATGAGCTAAAATGCATTCAGTATTCTTCTAGGGATATTTAAGTTATCTTCAGACTTTTATTGTCAAAACACAAAGGACAGACTATCATTTTAATGTTGCCTTTCCTCTGTGGGCAAATATACTGTTGTGAATGAATTTCATATAGATTTAGATTAGGAGTTGGTTATTAGTTTTAAGAAACACTCAAGCTCCCTATGTTTGTTTGACTTTAGGATGTAAAGTTCCCCACCAGAATGTGAGATGTTAAGCCAAAGACTTTATATCTAGAAGGGCGCTAGTCAGTGGCTAAATTGATGAGGAGGAAGAAAGGACCTCAGGGCTGAGTTGGCCAGGCAAGCTTTACCTGTTCCTTAGCCCCTGGAAAATATCTTCACAGACAGACTTTCTTACTGCCTAGCACATTTTCCTGTCTCCTCTGCTCTTTCTCTCCCTGCTGTCACTAACAACAGCTTGGCTACAATACAAACAATGTCACTGTTACCTCTCTTGGCCCTTGTCATATTTTATTCTGGGCCTGAGGTCTTGCAGATTGTTAGCAGCAATCAGCTATAAAAATAGGCCACTTGTAATATAGGACATAAAAATGCAGGGTGGGTTGTCGGCTCTCAGACAGTACTGTTAACCTTTGCAAAACTAACTGTGAAGTACTGACCAAGATGGGATATTAACTGGCTGAAGAAAGGGGGCTCAAAGAAAGCATTTGGATGACCAGAGATGAATTATCCATTTCACCAGTTGAAGGGGTGGGAGAGATACTCACTAATTTTATGATCAAGCTCTCATTGTCCACTGGCTTTACAAGAAAAGTAGCACTCAACTGTAAATATCAGATGGGGGATTAAAAATGCTTCTCTTTGCTCTGAGTCATTGTGGAATCCAAAGAAAGCTGCAGTGTGTACAAAAACTGCCTTCCCATTCAATTGAATAAATGTCAACTTGAAAACCAGAAAGAAAAATGCCATTAGGAGAGCTTCTAAAATACAAAATCTTCAAATATCTAGGAAAGAACTCCCCAGGAAGTTCGGGAAAGAACTGTCTCGGGAAGAACTCTCAAAACTGTCGGACACTGCATGTTGCTGAGTCCCGGGGTAAAGGCTTTAAAGTTTTCACTTGAATTTTACAGGTTTTTTTTCGATCAGATGCACTTTGTGTGTGATTTATAGTGATAAGGGAAATGCATTAGCTATTAATACAATTCTGTCAAAATGCAATCTGGTACATGAGCAGTTCTCAACATTACAAGAGGAAGACTCAGAAACAACGTGGATACTAATTGTTAAACAAGGTGAGCGTTTCTATCATCAAAACATCAACAAAGAGAATTCACGTACTAGACTTGGTATATATCCATCAATGTATCATCTCCTCTGGTTTGGAAAAACGAATGAATATTTAGATATAGATAAATAATAGGAAGATAGATAGATAGATAGATAGATAGATAGATAGATAGATGACAGGTGAATTGATGAATAACATAGATATAAATCCATGTATACCACACATATGTATACATGTAAAAACATATGTGCATTTATGTGCAGGTGTATCTATGCTTTTCAAAAGTGCTCTTGTATTAGTTACTTTTCTATTGCTATCATAGTGTAGTATCAGAAAGAAATTTTGAGGAGAAAGGGTTTATTTGTCTTACATTTCCTGAAGTAACACATGGTGGCAAAGGTGTGGTAAAATCAGCATGAAGCTGGACATCACATTTCATCTGCACTCAGAATTATGTAGAGAAGAGGAAGTGGGGGTGACTATTAAACCACAACATATGCCTTCAGTAACCTATTTCCTACTGCAAATCCCTGACTCTTAAAGATTCTGAGACCTTCCTAAACAGAACCACCAGTTGAAGACCAACTGTACTTGAGCCTGTTGTGGGGACACAGTTCTCATGAAAACCACAATAACTCTTTGGTTCACAACTCAGGCTAGAACCATTTTTCGAACAGTAGATTCTCACACAGACTGATGTCTATAATGGCCACCAAGCCTTTGTATTAACAGAAACCCTCAATCTGCCTTTGTATCTGAAATCTCCTAATAGTAACTTTTCTGTAGAAGAAATAAATCAAGAAGACATATGTATCTATGAATTCTCATTATTTCCTCTATCCCATACTCAGCAGCAATGGTATGTTTTCAAAATAACATGGCTTAATTCATTCCCATAACAAAGTAACCTGCAGCCAGGTTTCTGTAATATATAGAATTTTTGATAGTGAATTAGTTTTCCCATTTTCACTGCATTAACTGGAGTGAATATCATTACTAGACAAAAAACATCCAATGAAGTCAATCTGGAGGCAGTTCCCAAATTTTAGATATGGGTGGTATACTATTGCAAAATGGAATTTTAGCCAATCTTCTTACACCTATTTTCATATTCATAGGATCTTACTGAGTGCAGTCAAAAATCACAGTCACTGTGATGTTCATACAAACAGAAATAAGGGGAAATGAAAATTGTCTTCCATGTTAGTAGTTAGGAACATATTACCTTTAGAAATATAAATATTGAATTTCAGTTCTTCCACATTATTTTAGAGATTGAATCACTACTATGACTATGGCAGGCTTTAGGTCCCTGACTTGCATCCAAAAAAGTTAAAGCCTTGTGTATTTTTTTTTTTTTTTTTGTGGTTGGTACTAAATACTCACAAACAAAACTTAACTACAGTAATAGCTCCTGGATCTATGTCTACTTAGCATCATCCTTCAGATACTGTAATGGGAAGAATGTAATGGCAGTAGGCTGGGGATCTAGGTAGCACAGAAAGTCTTTGATGAGATAGACCCCTTCAGAGACATGCCCACAATCATCTACTTTATTCACCAAGGTTCCATTCCCTAATAGGCCCCTTCAACTATAAATTGATGCACTTACCCTGCAATACTACTAGTTAACAACTAAGTCTTGACAGATACACCTTTGTGTGTGGTAAGACGGACTTCACATTATAGCATCTGCTTACTGATTTTGTGATATAGATGATGAACAAAGTGAGTTTAAACAGAGGTCAATTGAATGTAGAGAATTAAAAACATTGTGTTAGCAACAGTGGATCAGTATGCATATGTGTGACCAAAGTGTTGGAGTGGTAATGGACAAGATTATTTTTTAATTTTTTTTTCATTTTTTTTATTCGATATAATTTATTTACATTTCAAATGATTTCCCCTTTTCTAGCCCGCGACTCCCCGAAAGTCCCGTAAGTCCCCTTCTCTTCCCCTGTCCTCCTACCCACCCCTTCCCACTTCCCCGTTCTGGTTTTGCCGAATACTGTTTCACTGAGTCTTTCCAGAACCAGGGGCCACTCCTCCTTTCTTCTTGTACCTCATTTGATGTGTGGATTATGTTTTGGGTATTCCAGTTTTCTAGGTTAATATCCACTTATTAGTGAGTGCATACCATGATTCACCTTTTGAGTCTGGGTTACCTCACTTAGTATGATATTCTCTAGCTGCATCCATTTGCCTAAGAATTTCATGAATTCATTGTTTCTAATGGCCGAATAGTACTCCATTGTGTAGATATACCACATTTTTTGCATCCACTCTTCTGTTGAGGGATACCTGGGTTCTTTCCAGCATCTGGCAATTATAAATAGGGCTGCTATGAACATAGTAGTACATGTATCCTTATTACATGGTGGGGAGTCTTCTGGGTATATGCCCAGGAGTGGTATAGCAGGATCTTCTGGAAGTGAGGTGCCCAGTTTTCGGAGGAACCGCCAGACTGATTTCCAGAGTGGTTGTACCAATTTGCAATCCGACCAGCAGTGGAGGAGTGTTCCTCTTTCTCCACACCCTCTCCAACACCTGCTGTCTCCTGAATTTTTAATCTTAGCCATTCTGACTGGTGTAAGATGAAATCTTAGGGTTGTTTTGATTTGCATTTCCCTAATGACTAATGAAGTTGAGCATTTTTTAAGATGTTTCTCCGCCATCCGAAGTTCTTCAGGTGAGAATTCTTTGTTTAACTCTGTACCCCATTTTTAATAGGGTTGTTTGGTTTTCTGGAGTCTAACTTCTTGAGTTCTTTATATATATTGGATATTAGCCCTCTATCTGATGTAGGATTGGTGAAGATCTTTTCCCAATTTGTTGGTTGCCGATTTGTCCTCTTGATGGTGTCCTTTGCCTTACAGAAACTTTGTAATTTTATGAGGTCCCATTTGTCAATTCTTGCTCTTAGAGCATACACTATTGGTGTTCTGTTCAGAAACTTTCTCCCTGTACCGATGTCCTCAAGGGTCTTCCCCAGTTTCTTTTCTATTAGCTTCAGAGTGTCTGGCTTTATGTGGAGGTCCTTGATCCATTTGGATTTGAGCTTAGTACAAGGAGACAAGGATGGATCAATTCGCATTCTTCTGCATGCTGACCTCCAGTTGAACCAGCACCATTTGTTGAAAAGGCTATCTTTTTTCCATTGGATGTTTTCAGCCTCTGTGTCGAGGATCAAGTGGCCATAGGTGTGTGGGTTCATTTCTGGATCTTCAATCCTTTTCCATTGATCCTCCTGCCTGTCACTGTACCAATACCATGCAGTTTTTAACACTATTGCTCTGTAGTATTGCTTGAGGTCAGGGATACTGATTCCCCCAGATTTTCTGTTGTTGCTGAGAATAGTTTTAGCTATCCTGGGTTTTTTGTTGTTCCAGATGAATTTGATAATTGCTCTTTCTAACTCTGTGAAGAATTGAGTTGGGATTTTGATGGGTATTGCATTGAATCTGTATAGTGCTTTAGGCAAAATGGCCATTTTAACTATATTGATTCTACCGATCCATGAGCATGGGAGGTTTTCCCATTTTTTGAGGTCTTCTTCCATTTCCTTCTTCAGAGTCTTGAAGTTCTTGTCATACAGATCTTTCATATGTTTGGTAAGAGTCACCCCAAGATACTTTATACTGTTTGTGGCTATTGTGAAGGGGGTCATTTCCCTAATTTCTTTCTCAGCCTGCTTATCCTTTGAGTATAGGAAGGCCACTGATTTGCTTGAGTTGATTTTATAACCTGCCACTTTGCTGAAGTTGTTTATCAGCTGTAGGAGCTCTCTAGTGGAGTTCTTTGGGTCACTTAGGTAGACGATCATGTCATCTGCAAATAATGATAGTTTGACTTCTTCCTTTCCAATTTGTATCCCTTTGACCTCCTTATGTTGTCGAATTGCCCGAGCTAGTACCTCAAGTACAATATTGAAAAGATAAGGAGAAAGGGGGCAGCCTTGTCTGGTCCCTGATTTCAGTGGGATTGCTTCAAGTTTCTCTCCATTTAGTTTGATGCTGGCTACCGGTTTGCTGTATATTGCTTTTACTATGTTTAGGAATGGGCCTTGAATTCCTGTTCTCTCCCAGACTTTAAGCATGAAAGGATGCTGAATTTTGTCAAATGCTTTTTCAGCATCCAATGAAATGACCATGTGGTTTTGTTCTTTGAGTTTGTTTATGTAGTGGATTGTATTGATGGATTTCCGTATATTGAACCAACCCTGCATTCCCGGGATAAAGCCTACTTGATCATGGTGGATGATCGTTTTGATGTGTTCTTGGATTCGGTTGGCAAGAATTTTATTGAGTATTTTTGCATCGATGTTCATAAGGGAAATTGGTCTGAAGTTCTCTTTCTTTGTTGGATCTTTTTTTTTTTATTCGATATAATTTATTTACATTTCAAATGATTTCCCCTTTTCTAGCCCCCCCACTCCCCGAAAGTCCCGCAAGCCCCCTTCTCTTCCCCTGTCCTCCCACCCACCCCTTCCCACTTCCCCGTTCTGGTTTTGCTGAATACTGTTTCACTGAGTCTTTCCAGAACCAGGGGCCACTCCTCCTTTCTTCTACCAAAGCCACACAAAGATCCAACAAAGAAAGAGAACTTCAGACCAATTTCCCTTATGAATCTGGAGGAAATGGACAATTTCCTTGACAGATACCAAATACCAAAATTAAATCAAGACGAACTAGACCATCTAAACAGTCCCATAATGCCTAAAGAAATAGAAGGAGTCATAAAAAGTCTTCCAACCAAAAAAAGCACAGGACCAGATGGTTTCAGTGCAGAATTCTATCAGACCTTCAAAGAAGAGTTAACAACAATACTCTTCAAACCATTCCACAAAATAGAAACAGAAGGAACACTACCCAATTCCTTCTACGAAGCCACAATTATGCTGATACCAAAGCCACACAAAGATCCAACAAAGAAAGAGAACTTCAGACTAATTTCCCTTATGAACATCGATGCAAAAATACTCAATAAAATTCTTGCCAACCGAATCCAAGAACACATCAAAACGATCATCCACCATGATCAAGTAGGCTTCATACCGGGAATGACTGTAAATTGGGTCTGCCCAGGTCCTGAGTCCAGGCAAAAGCCTGGGAGGCCAAGGTCCGAGCAAAGTTCCCCTAGGGCTATGACTGTAAATTGGGTCTGCCAGGTGACCAGGATGGCGGGCGTTTGCGCCCGCGCTCCCTGAAAGCGCGGAGAGAGTCTACTGTGCTAACAACCTCCTGGGCGGGTTGACTCACAGATGGCCCACCAAGCTGCCCAGATCTTGGGGTCAGTCCTGTGCCTTTTGGGGCCTAGACCCCCGCTTTGTTAGCCTCAGGCTATGCCCGTTAAGGCTCTGCCCGCCAGAGCTCTCTGTTGTCCTGCAGGCAAAATGGCGGCGCGCGCAGGCCCCGGGCAAAAAACCTCCTGGCTGGGTTGGCGCCCCGATGCCCCCCCCCAATAGCCAATAGCCTGGGTGCAGGCCAACGCCCGTCGGGCTCAGACCCCCGCGGGGTTGGCCTCGGATTATGTTTGTGTACCTCAGACTGTCCAATGTCACTGGATTTCGAAATCAAGATGGAGAGGCCGAGTTCTGAAGTGGCTTCCGTGCAGCGAAAGGCGCAGCAAAACCGCAGCTGTTTGCAGCCTGGCTGGTCAGTGAAGGTCAGTGGTCGTGGGCGCAGGGCCTAACTGGACCCTGTGTCGCCTTGGTTCCACTGCTGATGGCCCTTCAGCTGGACCAGCCACTGCTGTACTGCCGCCGCCGCCGCCCTTTTAATTATTTTTTATTTGATATATTATTCATTTACATTTCAAATGATTTCCCCTTTCCAGGATCCCCCCTCTCCCAAATTCCTATAAGTCCTCTTCCTCTTCCCTCCCCCTGCTCCCCAATCAACCCCTTCCTGCTTCCCTCTCCTGGTATTCCCCTACACTGCTCATTGAGCCTTTCTAGGACCAGGGGCCTCTCCTTCCTTCTTCTTAGGCATCATCTGATATGTGAATTGCTTCCTGGGTATTCCAAGCTTCTGGGCTAATATGTCCCTCAATGGAGGAGTGGATACAGAAAATGTGGTAGATTTACAATATGGAATACTACTCAGTTATTAAAAACAATGAATTCATGAAATTCTTAGGCAAGTGGGTGGAAATGAAGAATGTCATCCTGACTGAGGTGACCCAATCACAAATGGACAAAATTATTAACAAAATGCTTGTCTTCATTTTTCAAAGAATGGTTATTGTGTGCTCTCTCCTGTCACATGCTACATGCCGAGTTGTGATAGTAAAGCAAGCCAATGACTATCGTCAGTTTAAACCTGAGACTCCAGAAATTTATAGCTTATAGTATAGAGGAGAATGGGTCCAACAGGAAGTAAGTGTGAGTGTGTGTGCGTGTGCGTGTGCGTGTGCGTGTGCGTGTGTGTGTGTGTGTGTGTGTGTGTGTGTGTCTGTGTGTGTGAGTGTATGTGTGTGTATATATGTGTGTGTGTATCCAGATGGAGAAAAAGAACTATATACATGGAATGTAGCCATTTAGCTTAATTGCAGAGGTTATGTTGACTACAATGTATGTTCATCCAGTAATCATCTCTGCCTATATCATGAAAATGTTTTATGTCATCATATGTTTCATTTCCTTGCTCAGTTGTAAACTATCTCAGAGTAGGAAGAGAACATGAAAGGAATTTTTACACTTCTGTATTCACAAAGCCAGAATTTCAGCAAAGTTTTTTTTCAGTATTCCAACATAAATTCTGTGGTGATAAGGTTCATTAATATAACTCAAGTCAAAGTTTCCAGCATAGTTGGGACATGGCACAGTGGATAAAGGTGATTGCTGCCATTCCTGTCAGGCTGAACTTGATACCTAGTACCAGAATAGAAGAAGAACAAGAGAATCAACGCTACATGATCCATGGTATACATACATACATACATACATACATACATACATACATCACACACACATATATACAGAGGGAGGAGGACACAGAGTATAAATAAATAAGCCCACTTAAATGAATCATTATCAAAGAGAATATGGTAATTAGCAATTGCCGGGTCTTGGAACTATTTCTAGCTTCAAGGTGTGAAGTCAAACTCAAACCCTGTAAACTAGAAGCATAGAAGAGGCTGATTCCCCACATGACATGAACACTTCCCTTTTGCTTGCACAGCAAAGGTATCTGCTACATTTTAATTTGCTCATACTTATTTTGCTCTCTGAAGCAACACAAAATCAAACTCTATTGTGTACATTAGTCCTTCCCGAGCCACTTACTGTATCAGAGAAACAGGTTTACCTTAAGGATCATCCTATTCCACACAGCTCAGCCCCTGGGAGGTGGGAGGCACTCAGATGCTTTTACTTAGTAAATGAATGGGAAATTGAACCAATGACTTAGATGCCTAATTTTAGTTGGTTTGGTTAAGGAATATTTTTACCCATTGGTAATAAAAGGAAAACTGTAAAACAACTGGGTGTGTTTAACTGCCTTGTAGCATGAACAAAGCAAGTGACTCAATTAGCTGTGATATGCTTGACTGTTATTTGAAACTTAATAGAATAATTACTGGTTTTGGCCAAGGAGTATTTTATCTTTCACTTTAATTATTAATATCTGTTTTATTGGCACACTTAAAAATTCTTTTAGTGAGGAAGAAAGCATTTTCCTTATTTCAGAAATGAAAAGTGGCATGGTTATCTGTCCAACAACTAAAAGTTCAGTGGGATGTCGCAAATTAAAATGTTTACTTTTAATGCAAATAGCTGGTCACTGCCTTAAGTCAGGAAATGGGTTGTTCTCGGGGAGCTCTGTATGTGGTACTATTGGCTGAAGCTCTTAGCTGGGTTCCCTGTGCTGCAGAAATGATTCCAGGTGATTAAAATTAATGTCATTATGATGATAAAAAGGAGCACCTTCCCTTCTGTGTAATAACAACTCTGCAAGGAGATGGGCCCTAAACAGGTCTCCTGAGAATGTCACACATAGCTGGAATAGCTAATTCAAAGACACATTTTAGAGAGAGGCTTAATACCCTTGATTCTACAGTCTCTCAAGATTAAGGAATTGGTACTGAGCCCAAAGAAAAAGCAATATGCCATTACATTCATAAATGGTATTTAGACAATAAAAACTGAGTTGGCCTATTTTGGCTCTTATTCAGCATTATGATCAGAATTACACCCTAGACATATCGCCATGTTTCTGATTATCTCCCTTACTATTTCCGGACACTTCCATGTCTTGGTGTCCACTCTCCATGGTTTTGTTCCCAAAGCTTCCCCATGAAATTTAAATGGTGCCAAGCATTTTACCACACCACTTCCTGTCATTACAACCACTGCTGACCTCATGACATTCTTAACCTGTGTGGTATATTCATGATCATTGCTAGGTGCATTCTTCAGTAAAAGTAGCATCACCTTCTTAGCATGGTTGCACTGTCTACAATAGTCCTCAAAGCTAAATATGCATCATGATTGCCTGACCAACCAATTCAAAACAGTTTCTATGTCCCTTCTATAGTTGCTGTTCTGTAGATCTGAAATCTTGTCTTCATAGTGGTAGGCATTGTGTGATGGCATTTTGGTTAACTGCAGACTGAATATGCAAGGATGATTCTGTAAGATTGTAATTGAGCTGAAAAATTAGCATCACCTAGAGTTATTGTTTAGTTGTTAAGTTTCATTTGGTGATGCTAATATAAACAACCCTAGAATACTGTCAGTCATATGAAAGTGTAACATACAATTTTGCACAGCACATATTTGGTAAGGGTACCACTTTCCAATAAGGATCAAAGTATCCACACTTTTGTCTTTCTTCATCTTGAGCTTTATGTGGTCTGTGAGTTGTATCTTAGGTATTCTGAGCTTTTGGGCTAATATCGATTTATCATCAAGTGCATACCATGTGTGTTCTCTTGTGATTGGGTTACTTCACTCAGGATATTTTCTAGTTCCATCTATTTGCCTAAGAATTTCATGAATTCTTTGTTTTTAATAGCTGAGTAGTACTTCATTGTATATATGTACCACATTTTCTGTATCCATTCCTCTCTTGAGGGACATCTGGGTTCTTTCCAGCTTCTGGCTATTACAAATAAGGCTACTATGAACATAGTGAAGCATGTGTCCTTATTACATGTTGGAGCATCTTCTGGGTATATGCCTAGGAGTGGTATACCTGGGTCCTCAGGTAGTGCTATGTCCAATTTTCTGAGGAACCCCCAAACTGATTTCCAGAGTGGTTTTACTAGCATGCAATCCCACCAGCAATGGAGGAGTATTCTTCTTTCTCCACATCCTCTCCAGCATTTGCTGTCCCCTGAGTTTTTGATCTTGGCCATTCTGACTGGTGTGAGGTGGAATCTCAGGGTTGTTTTGATTTGCATTTCCTTACACTTGATCTTAGCCAAAAGACCAAGAAGCGATGCATTTCCCGGATGATTAAGGATGTTATACATTTCTTAGGGTATTTCTCATACATCTGGTATTCTCCAGTTGAGAATTCTTTGTTTAGCTCTGTACCCCATGTTTTAATAGGGTTCTTTGGTTCTCTGGAGTCTAACCTCTTGAGTTCTTTGTATATATTGGATATTATCCCTGCATCTAAAGATCTTTTCCCAATCTGTTGGTTGCCATTTTGTCCTATTGTCAGTGTCCTTTGCCTTACAGAAGCTTTGCAATTTTTTGAGGTCCCATTTGTCAGTTTTTGATCATAGAGCTTAAGCTATTGGTGTTCTATTTAGGATTTTTTTCTCCTGTGCCCATGTGCTCCAGGTTCTTCCCCACTTTCTCTTCCATTAGATTCAGTGTGTCTGGTTTTATGTGGCGGTCCTTGATCCACTTGGACTTGAGATTTGTACAGGGAGATAAGAATGGATCAATTTACATCCTTTTACATGTTGACTGCCAATTGACCCAGCACCATTTGTTGAAAATGTCATCTGTTTTCAACTGAATGGTTTTAGCTCCTTTGTCAAAGATCAAGTAGCCATAGGTTTGAGGGTTCATTCCTGGGTCTTCAATTCTATTTCATTGATCTACCTGCCCGTCATTTTAACAATACCATGCAGTTTTTTTAATCACTACTGCTCGGTAGTATAGCTTGAGGTCAGGGATGGTGATTCTGCCTGAAGTTATTTTATTGATGAGAATAGTTTTCGTTATCCTGGGTTTTCTGTTATTCCAGATAAATTTGGAAATTGCTATTTCTAACTCTATGAAGAATTGAGTTGGAATTTTGATGGGGATTGCACTGAATCTGTTGATTGCTTTTGGCAAGATGTCCATTTTTACTCTATTAGCCCTGCCAATTCATGAGCCTGGGAGACCTTTCCATTTTCTGAGATCTTCTTCAAAGTCTTTCTTCAGAGACTTGAAGTTCTTGTTATACAGATCATTCACTTGCTTGATTAGAGTCACACCAAGGTATTTTACATTATTTGTGGCTATTGTGAAGGGTGTCATTTCCTTAATTTCTTTCTCAGCCTCTTTTTCCTTTGAGTATTGGAAGGCTACTAATTTGTTTGAGTTGATTTTATATTCAGCATATATTTGAGAAGAGAAAATCTTATTCAAGAATTATTTTTCATTGGATTAGACTGTAGGCAAATGTGTAGTATTTCCTTGATTAACAATTAATGATCAAAGAAGACCCAGCCCAGTATGGGTTTTGCCACTCCTGGGCAGGTACTCCTGGGCAGTGAAAAGCAAACAAACAAAGTGAATAAACTACAGAGACCAAGTCAGTGAGCAGCATTGCTCTGCAGCCCCTCCCCCCCAAGCCGCTTCTGTGCCTACCTCTAGGTTCTTGCTTGAATTTCAGCCTTGACTTCCCTAATGACAGAGGGGAAGCTAGAGGGTGAAATAATTTCTTCCCCAAGATGATTTAGTCATTTAGAACATTTGTTTGGTGTAGCAGTATATACAGAAAAGTGACATTAGATGATGGCAGCTCTAGTGACAATGAAACTCATTTAAAAATATTTTCTGGCACCAAATTCCTCAGCATGGGCACTTTGTGGCACCATAACATACAGATTCAAGAGTTCTGTTTGTTATGAGCTTAAGTGTTTTACTATACATGAAAAGGTTTCTGTTTTATAGAAATTATAGGTGTTTTAATTACAGAAAACACTTCTAATATTTTTCTATAATCATTCTTCATCATGTTCAATCATTCTTCAAATTAGTATTTTGGGGTTCAGTATTATTAAATTTGGTATTATTAAAAATTTAGCATCTTGGGTTTGGTGCAGATCCATGTCACATGCAAATTTGCTTTTATCTTTAATAAGTTTCAAATTCTATGTATAACAGAGTTGTTTTGAAACTAGTTTGTTCATGATTTATGATTGGCAAATGTTTGGTTTGTTTACCTATTTTACATCTGGGATCATGTAAAAATTTTTCATGCCAAAAGGAGCTGTAACTGGTAAAACTTTAAAAAGCCTTACTACAGAACTTTAGTCATGAAGAACATTGTCACTGGCAACATTCCTGAGTATATACTCAGAGGACTCCACGTCTTATCATTGAGATATTTACACATCCATGTGAATTGCTACTCTATTCATGATAGAAAGGAAATGAAGCCAGACCATATGTCCTTCAACTCATGATTAGATAAAAGATATACATACACAATGGGGTTTTATGATGTGATTTAAAAATGAAATTTACAGATAAATGGATGGATTGTAGATAGGATAATATTTAGCAAGCTGGATGAAACCCAAAATGATAAAATTCACATTTTCATTCTTGTGATTCTCAGTACAAATGTGAGTAAATCAAAACAACAACAACAAGACAACTAGAAAAGAAACCAAGAGAGGGCTCAAATAGCTGATGAGGAAGGACAGGGGTAGGGATAAAGGGACACACAAAAGAAGAAAAGAGATTGAAAAGGGAAGGAGAAAATGTAAGAGGGCGTTAGAGGTCACAGGGAGAGAAGGAAGAAGAGGAACAAGGAGATATATTAAAATAAAAAATATATCAATAAAGAAAAATACACAGTGTTGAAAATGTCATCAAATCTAATAGCTTATATTCCTATATAAAGTAAAAATGCTTACAATATTCTGCTCCTGGCTAAGAAAATGGTGTTTCTAAGGTAATGACTCTTTGGGGTCTGCTTGGTTTCATTTAACCCAATATTTTTCAGTTTCTATCTTGCCCATGAAATGTACATCTAAGTGACATGTCCATTCACATTGTTTAACTTCTGTCACTATCCACCTTTCTTGCATATCTCAAAATCTGAATCCATTAAGCAATGATCTTTCTACTTCCTTGGGTCCTGGCAGCCACCTGTCTAATTTCTGCTTGTATGTATTTGAATTTGTAGTATCTCATAAGAGTGGGGCCATATGTATTTGTGACTGTCTTATTTCAATTATCCAGATGTCCTACAATTCTCCCATAGTACAATCTTATCTATACTCTATGGATCATTTATTGTATTTTGACTTTTACCCATTTACTTTATGATACATACCAGATTGCTTTCACATTTTTGTTATTGTAAATAGCACTGTGGACATTAGCATGCAGTTATCTCCTTGAGATTCTGCTTTCAAATATACATTTAACCACATACTCTGAAAAGGAATTGCTGGATCAAGACATTCATCTTTGTTTTCATTTTAAAGGATCTGCCATGCTCTCTTCCACAGTGGATACACCATTTTTTATTCCCATCAACAGAGCATGAAGAATACAAATGAGGTACTAATAACACATCCTCACAAGATACTTGTCTTTATAATCACCCTCCTAGGAACTGAGGCGACATCGTGTTGTCATTTTGATTTGAAATTCTCTAATCATTAGTGGTACTTAGCAGCTTTTCAAACTTGGGTCTCTGGCTATTTCTGTATCTTTCTGCAGGAGCATTTATTTGAATCTTTGCACACTTTACAAATCTCCTTATTTGATGTTATTAAATTTTAGGTGTTCCATATACATTCTGCATTTTCAAGAGTTCTGCAGTCTTGGTTCTCACATTTAAGCCTCTAACTTATTGGGATTAATTTTCTTTATAGTATTCAGTACAAAGAGGCCCATTTCATTCTTTTACAAGTGGATGTCGAGTTTTTCCAGGACCATCTGTGGAAAGCTGTCTTTTCCATTTGAAGATCATTTGAGTATATGCTAGGAGTTCTTTTTGCACTCTCCCCTAATTCATTTTTCTATGTTTGTATTCCTGCCAAAGCAATACTGTTTTCATTCTTGTTGTTTGGCTATATGTCTTAAAATCAGGAGATATAAAGTCTCAGTTTCATTATTTGGTGTGATGGTTTTGTCTCTTCAAGATTCCTTGAGTTTCCATAACAATTATGAATGACTTTTCCTATTTAATTAAAAATAAGTCTTTGGAACTTTGTTAGAGATTGTATTAAATTCTTCCATGGGGACCAACCCTCAAAAGTACATAATATGGTGGTACAAACATATTCAAGGTATAACTTACATTATTTAAGTCCCATGTTTCCTTCCCTATGGATAGTTCTTACTCTTAATTCTGAGCTATTATAGCTTTCTCTTCCTTCAGCCTAATCAATTTTTATTTCTTATAATTTCAGTAGCCAGCTTTGGTATATACATTTCTCGCTGCTGTAAATGTTTCCTGTAGCAAAACTTATTAATTTATAATGTTATTTACCAAATATATAGGTTTTCCATTAAAATCCATTTTTCTGATGTTAATATAGCCTTACTATTTTTCATTTCTATTTACATGGAACCTTATTTTAAGATTCTTTTAGATGTATTATTTTAGTTTATGTTTAAGAATATTTTATATATATATATATAGATAGATAGATATTATCTATCTATAGATATAGTTATAGTTATAGTTATATAGATATAGATTAGATATAGATGTAGATGTAGATGTAGATGTAGATGTAGATGTAGATGTAGATATAGATATAGATATAGATATAGATATAGATAAAGATATAGATATACTATGTTGATTCCTGGTGCATTTAGGGGATAGAATAGGGTATTAGATCCCTTAGAACTGAAGTTAAGGATGGATATAAACTACCATGTGGGTTATGGGATTTCAACTTAGAGTAAAGGTGCTGAGCCATCTCTCCATCCTAAGACCTTATTTTTGTTTGTTGGTTGATTTCTTATTAATTAATTTGTTTATTCACTTTACATCCCAATCATAGCTCCTTCCTTCCTCTCCTCCATGTTGCACTCTCTGATCCCCTTCTCTTATTCACCTTTCTCCTCAGATAAGGGAAGTCCCTCTCCCATTCCTCCCCCATACCAACACACCATGGCATATCAAGTCACATAAGAACTAAGTGAATCCTCTCCCACAAAGGCCAGAGAAGGCAGCCCAGCCAAGGGAAAGGGATCCAAAGACAAACAAAAAAGTAAGAGACAGCCCCAACTCCAATCATTAGGTAACCCATATAAAGACCAAGCTGCAGATCTACTATATGTGTGTAGAGGGCCTAGGTCCAGTCTATGCATGCTCTTTGGCTGGTGACTCAGTCTCTGTGATTCCCCTATTGGGGGCCTCCTCCCAGTCCAGTCCTCCCATATACCCACCCCTGTCCCCCTCTCCACCAATCTCTCCCACCCAGTACCCCCTCTCTACTTCTGATGTTTAATTTATTTCCCTTTCTAGGAGAGATTCAAGCACCCTCCTTTTGTCCTCATTGTTACTTAGTTTCTTTGGCCAGTGGATTTTAGAGTGGCTAGCCTTTGTAGTTCCTCTTGTGCTGTCCTTTACTCCTCTGGCTCCTTCAGTCAGTCCCCGGACTCATCCACAAGACCCCTAGAGCTTGAACTAATGACTGAATGTGGGTCTCTGTATCTGTTTCTATAAGCTTCTAGATGAAGCCTCTAGATGAGAATTATGCCAGACTCTTATCTGCAAGCATAGCAGAGTATCATTAATAATGCCAGAGGTTGGCCTTCCCCCATCGGGTGGATCTCAATTTGGGACAGTCATTGTTAGTCATTCCCTCAGTATCTGCTCCATCTTTATCCCTGCATATCTGTAGATAAATTTTGGATTGAAGTTTGTATGAGTGGGTTGGTGTAACCCTCCCTCCATCGGAAGGCCTGGTTGGTTACAGAAACTGGCCATTTAAAGCTCCATATTAACCACTGCTATGAGTCTCAGGTAGGATCACCCCACATTTTCCCAGGAGCCTCTCTAGTCCCAAGACTCTAGCTTGTCCTAGAGATGCACCTCAACAGATTTACCTTCTTCCTCCCAGTCCTCCCATATACCCACCCCTGTCCTCCTTTCCACCCAGGACATCTCCCACCCAGTATCCTCTCTCTATCCTCTTCTGAGGTCTATTTATTTCCCTTTCTAAGAGAGATTTAAGCATCCTCCCTTTGCCCTCCTTGTTACTTAGTGTCTTTGATCTGTGCAATGTAGAGTGGCTAGCCTGGATATTATAGCTAATATTCACTTATAAGTGAGTACATATCATGTGTGTATTTCTGAGCCTAGGTTACTTCATTGAGAATAGTTTTCTAGTTCTATCCATTTGCGTGAAAAGTTTATGATGTCCTTGTTTTTAATAGCTAAGTACTATTCCATTGTGTAAATGTACCACATTTCCTTAATCCATTCTTCAGTTGAGGGGTATCTGGATTGGTTCCAGTTTCTGGCTTTTACTAATAAGGCTGCTATGAAGACAGTTGAGCAAGTGTCTTTGTGGTATGGTGGAGTGTCTTTTGGCTATAAGCCCAGGAGTGCTATAGCTGGGTCTTGAGGTAGAACTATTCCCAGTTTTCTGAGAAATCACCACATTGGTTTCCAGAGTTGTTGAACAAGTTTGCACTCCCACCAGCAATGGAGGAGTGTTCCACTTGTTCCCCATCTTCACCAGCATGTGCTGTTGCATGAGGTTTTGATCTTAGCCATTCTGATGGATATAAGATGGAATCTCAGAGTCTTTTCGATCTCCATTCCCTGTTGACTGAGGATGTTGAATATTTCTATAAGTGCTTCTTTGCCATTAGAGATTCCTCTATTAAGAATTCTCTGCTAAGCTTTGTACCTCATTTTTTAATTGGATTATTTTGTCTGTGGGTATTTGGTTCCTTGGGTTCTTTATATAGTTTAGCTATTACCCCTCTGTTGGATGTAGAGTTGGTAAAGATATTTTCCCATTTTGTATGCTACCATTTTATTCTATTGATGGTGTTCTTTGCTGTACAGAAGGTTTTCAGTTTTACAGTCCCATTTATTAACTGTTAATTTTAGTTCCTGAGTTGTTAGTGGTCTGTTCAAAAATTGTCTACTTTACCAATGCATTCAACAATATTCTTTACTTTTCTATTAGATTTAGTCTATCCAGTTTTATGTTGAGGTCTTTGATCCACTTGGACTTGAGTTTAGTACAGGATGATAAATATAGATCTATTTGCATTTTTCTACATGTAGATATCCAGTTAGACCAGCACCATTTGTTGAAGATGCTTTCTGTTTTTCATTGTATGGTTTTGGATTCTTTTTTAAAAAAAAATCAAGTGTCTGTAAGTGTATGCGTTTATTTGTGGGTCTTGAATTTGATTCCATTGGTCAACGTATTTGTTTTTAGTGGTATTAGCTCTTCTTTGAAAGTCTGGTAAAATTCTGCACTAAAACCATCTTACCTTGGGCATTTTTGGTGGTGGTGGTGGTGATAGTGTTTTTGTTTTTGCATTTGTTTTATTTTGGTTTGGTTTGGTCTTTTGGTTTTGCAGGGAAGAGGTTAAGAGAGGCTTTTGATGACTACTTCTATTTTCTTAGGCATTATTGGAAATTTCAATTGTTTGTCTAAACTTGATTTAACTTTGGTAAATAGTGTAATCTATCAAGAAAAATCATCCATTTCATTTGATTTTTTAATTTCGTAGAGCATAGGCTTTTGAAGTTAGACCTAATGTTTTATTGGATTTCCTCAATATCTGTTGTTATGTCCCCCTTTTCATTTCTAGTTTTGTCAATTTGGACACTGCCTCTCTGTCTTCAAGTTAGTTTCAGTAAGGGTTTGTCTATCTTGTTGATTTTTCTCAAAGAACCAGCATTGATTCTTTGCATTGTTCTCTTTGTTTCTAATTTATTGATTTCGGCCCTGAGTTTGATTATTTCCTGCTGTCTACCCTTCTTGGGTGTATTTGCTTCTTTTTGTTCTAGAGCTCTTCGGTGTGCTTTTAAGTTGCTAGGATGAGATTTCTCCACTTTCTTTATGCAGGCACTTAGTGCTATGAACTTTCCTCTTAGCATCGCTTTCACTGTGTCCCATAAGTGTGGGCATGTTGTACCTTCATTTTCGTTAAATTCTAGAAAGTTTTTATTTTCTTTATTTCTTCCCTGACCCAGTGATCATTTAGTAGACAGTTTGTCAGTTTCCATGAGTTTGTAGGTTTTCTGTAGTTTCTGTTGTTGTTAAAGTCCAGCTTTAATCCATGGTATACTGATAAAATACAAGGTGTTATTTCAATTTTCTTGTATATGTTGAGGTTGTAAAGTTAGCTGGATATTCCTGGTGTTGACAGGACCCCTTGGAGGGACAGTTAGAAACTTGTACCTGACAATGAAGTTTGGGGAACAGTACCCTGCTCACCTCTGCTGGCTGTGCCTCAGATGGAATCGAATGTTCCTGGGATCCCACAGCTTCCTATGGTAGGGACCAAAAGTTGTGGGCCTACTGATGGAGTTTAGGGGACAGAGCACAGCTTACCTTTGTTGACTGTGCCCCAGGTGACTGGCAGGCATGGAATAGGTAGGAAAGGTCCTAACCTGGGTGTTCCTTGGGTCTCCATAGGTCTAATTGTTCCTGAGAATTGGCAGGCCTCTTCACAAGGAAAGGCAATGGAGCTTAGGGAGGGACAGTATGCATCTAGGACTGTGCTCCAGGTGGAACCAGCAGGCAGGGGATATCTGGGGTAGGGTCTAACCTGGATGTTCCTGGGACTTGGCAGGCATTCTTGGCAGGGAAGGCAGTTGAGTTTGGGGAGGGGACAGCATTCACTAGGACTTTGTTTTAAATTATTTTAGCTTAAATACATTGATGTCTTTCAATCTAAAGTAATTCTCTTATACATAGTATTACTGGATCATAGTTCCTAAATCTATTTCATCTTTTGTGTAGAGAAGTTAAAGTGATTTATATTTAAAATAATATGTTAAGAAGGATGACTTACTTTAGTTTTTCTTTCTGTTTATTCTCTATATGCTTTATACCCCCTTTGTCCTTCATTTCTGCACCATTGTGATCCTTTGTTAATATATCTAAATGCTTCATTTCCTCCTTTATTTCCTTTGGTGTACATGTCTTACCTGCTTATTTGTGATTATCCTGGTTATATTTGTTTTCTCAAGCTATGGTTTTAAAACTTGAATTTATAAGAGGTCACCCCCATAAATACATAGTTCTAATTTTTCCAGAGTCCGGCCCATAATTATACTTGTTGATGTCACAAAATGATGCTTGTACCTTGTTTGTCAGGAAAACATGAATTGGTCTCCTTGCTTCATTCATCTCCTCAGTTATAAAGAAAGCAAAATGTAGATCAGAAAATAGAAAGTGTATTCTTTTCTATGTTTATAGCCTTACAGGATTTTGATTCTTTCACATACTTTTTGTGTTTCTTGTTAGTGTCCTGTCTTTCTGTTTTCTAGGGAGGATTATCCATCGGCAATGAAGTCATCAGTTCCGTTTGTCTGGAAATGCTTTAATTTATCATATTTTTAAAGTTTAATCTATAAAACACAAAACTCTTATTTTTCACTTTTTGAAATTTTCTTAGTTGAGAAGGCATAGATTTTTCTTATTTTATCCTTCCTGCTTCAAAATAAATAATGTAAAAACAAACCAACAAACAAGTCTTGAAACTTGAGATGCAGTGTATAAGTTGCTGCTCTTTGAAATCTAAAGTTTTTGCTGAGAAATTTTGTGGCGATTTTACTAATGATTCCTGGATCCCGGGTTGGTGGCAGGTCACCTTTGCGTTACTGCCTTCCAACTCCCTGCTCATGCCTTATACCACTTTGTCTGAAGTGTGTCTCAGTGTGTCTTGGGGCTTATTGGGGATCATGTTGAGCTTTTGGATGTTTATATTCTATTTTTTTTTCATAAAACCTGTGACGTGTCAGCCACTATTGTTTTCCAGTGACCTCTTTGTCTCTTTCGTTTGGTGCTTTCCTTCTGGGGCTCCAGCAGTGAATGTATTGATCTGACTGCTGCTGCTTCCATGGGTCCCTTAGCCTCTTTTCTCCAGCCTTTTGTTTTTCTTCTTTGACCCTCAAACTTAATACTTTCTATTATTGTGTTTTTCAAATGTAGGGAGCCCTTTCTTCTGCCTGCTCACAGCAGCCACTGAGGCCCCCAAGTGAATGCTTCATTTCAGTTCTGGCACATTTATATTCCCACACTTTCATTTTAGTTTGCTTTTAAATCATCTATGTTTAGATGATTCCTTTTTTGTAGGTATTTTGTTTACCTTGTCTGATCTATCTTAAATTGTGAACCTCCCATATTTAATCAGCTCTAATAAACCTATCATTAGATATTCATGAGCAATGATTTCTGTGGATTGACTTATTCTTTGGAGTGGGCTAAGATTTCCTGTTTGATTGTGTATTTTTAAATTATTTTGCTGAAAACTGTTATGTTTGAATCACATGTAACTCCAAAAACTGGATTGTTCCTCTTCCCAGAGTGTCATGAGATTGCCACTATATAGTTGTTGTTTTAATTTGTTCCTTTGTATTGTAGTGGGATACTTCTGGAATTAAAAGTTATCCTTAAGTATCTATATAAAGTCTTTTCAGGAATGCATAGCTCCAATTGCACATGTATAGCAACTCTCTTTTCCTGTTGTATGAAGAGTTGATATTGAATGTTATAGTCTTCTATTCCTGCTTAGTAAAGTAGGCAAAAAGTCAAGAAGAACTGCTTTCTAAGTCCCTTAGATGTGACCTTAGTCAGAGGTGATGCTTGCAACATTAGAGCAAGTGCAGCAACTGCTGCTGTCCTCTGAGATGAGTAGTCAGAATATAGATTCTCTGATGCCTGAAAGTCAGGGTCCATGTTCACTATCCTTGGTTCCTGCAAGCTGATACAAAACCACATAGGTACGCAGCTCCCTACCATGGTACCAGTAGTTTGTGGGTGCTTATCCACTATAATGATGAGCTGAAATTGACTGAATTTAACAGTGGTTTATTATCTGGCTCTTCTCTTAGTAGTTACAGCTTTTGATAACTGTAAAATATTCATATCAGACAGATTCTGTCAGCAAAACCACTGCTTAGCTGGGAGGAAAGTTCTCTAGTGTGTTGTCCTCCATCATCTTTCCAGGTTGCTTTCTGTAGTTACTTATTAACAATTGTGGATGGATGAATAGATTTTGTGAGAGTGTATATTTCAAACACTGTGCAATCATGCATTAAAATGGAGGAGTGACAATGTTGCAGCTATCCTGAAAATTCTGTTTCCTAGCTAGTGACCCAAACACACCAAATCCTCAGTCATTAATTACTTGTAATTCGATGTACATTTGGGTCTTTTAATGAATATGTTTTAATTTGTATGTATATAAGTGTTTGTCTGCATACATATCTGTCCACCACATGCATGCTTGATTCCTGTAGAGACAAGAAGGGAACATTCAGTCACCTGGAACTTGAATCCCATATGTGAACCAATACTGGGATCATAACCCAGGTCCTCTGCAAAAGCAACAATTGCTCTAAACTATGAAGCCATCTCTTCAGCCCCTGAATTAAGGGGCTCTTAGAAACAAACAAGGAAACAAAATATATGATGTTCAGAAAAGAAACTTCCAAGAGAAAAGTCCCATTGTGATTTTTTTCAAGTAAGATGAAGCAGAAAGAGGAATTGAAGAACTTCTGTTAGGGGAACAGAATTTGCAAAAGCCCTAAGGAACTTGCGAAATGAATATGGTAGATAAACCTGGGGTTATGCTAAAGGTGAGACTAAGGATGAGATGGTGTCTTAATTACCTGATGCTGAACTAGCTGTAAAGTGTTTCTTTTTTCTAAGAAGTGTTTTCCTTTCTCTGTAGCTCTGACACCTGCTACCCTACCTCTCCCTGCTTGAGACTAGCTTCCCTGTGGTGTTAAAGTCTGACACTTCATATGAGTTTTCTCAAGGCTAGATCTATAAACGTCACTGTGAAAGACTTGCTGTCACTGTATGGCAGTGTGATTTTTGAGCATAAGCAGAAATTGGTTTAATCTTGTCTCCTACTAATTTGAACCTGTATTTGTCTCAATAAACTGTTTTTGCTTTATTTTGTGGGATAGAGATCCAATTGTTCCTTTACAAAATGATGAAAATATGTAGGAGAAAATCTTTTCTGAAGGATCATAAAGTGGGAAAAAGTATTGATTATAATCACAAATTATAATACTTTAAAATAGAGAATTCTAGGGTGACCTGAAGAAATAACCCAGTTAGGTATGACTTTTAGATAGATAGATAGATAGATAGATAGATAGATAGATAGATAGACAGACAGATAGATAGATGAATAGATATGTATATATAGATATATAGATGGTATAGGTATAGATTTAGATAACAGGTAGTAAGATAAATATAGAATTGTAGATATGATAGAAAAAAGGTAATATACATAAAGATATAGATATAACTTTATAGAAGGAGAAATAGATATAGTTAGACAATATAAGCAGATATGCTAGATGGATACACAGAGGTAGAGAGATGTAGATTAAACTGATGATGAGAAGTAAATAGGTAGTCAGATAGATGCTAGAGAGAGAGAG
Organism: Apodemus sylvaticus; assembly: GCF_947179515.1. Taxonomy (NCBI): domain Eukaryota; kingdom Metazoa; phylum Chordata; class Mammalia; order Rodentia; family Muridae; genus Apodemus; species Apodemus sylvaticus. Next base: position 77,914,617 of record NC_067481.1, read on the forward strand.
ATAGTAGATAAATAGATAGACAGACAGAAAGACAGATGCACAGAAGAGAGAAGCCATGCAGTTGTGCTTAGGAAGTGCAGTATACTTCACTACCCTACATAGCAGACACCTCTTCTATTTTGTTTCTATATTTGAGTTGATGGATTTAACCATCAATGATTTTACTTTTACAAAATGTTTGAAAACACTGTTCTAAACCGGTGACAGCTCTTACTATCTCTTCTTGACTCCATGTTTGGTGACATTGTGATTACTTGAAATTAGCAAGTGGTACACATCAATGTTGAAGTTGATGACCAATCTGGGCTGTCTACTTGACATATCGAAGATGAAGGAACTTCAAATGAGGAATTTATTCCATCATGTTTACCTATGGACATGTGGGAAGTGGCATTTTCTTGATTGTTGACTAATGTGAGAGGGCCAAACTCACTGTGTCACTGGGATACATGAAAAAATAGATGAACCTGAAACCTAAGAACAAAGCTGTAGCATTCCCCTGACTGGTATCTATTTCAAGCTCCTGTCTTAAGTTTCTGCCTTGGCTTTAATCAATGGTGGACTACAACCTGCAAGATAAAATAAACTCTTTCATCCCTAAGTTGCTCTTCCTCACAGTTCTTATTACAGTAACAGAAGGGTAAAGGGTACCAGGGGTTTTAATTGCTTTATGTCTGTAGAGATAGCTAATCATCCTGATTTCTTCTGGATGTGAAAAGGGTCCAAATCCTCACTTCACATTCAGGGCTGCTCCTGAGTTGTATAGTCTTTTTCTAGAATGGCATTCACATTTCTGTACATTTAGGTTGGATGTTGATGGAACATCTGAGAAATTAGGCTTCTGACCCCACTTTTCAACTGTAGACATGGAGGTTGGAAATTGATTGCTTGTTCCCAATACCTTTATACAAGTGACATGTGTTTCAAGATACATAGATTGAGGTTGCACTGGCCAATTATGTGATTTCCCAATGAATCAGTTGACTTGTTTGAGTATGAATGTGTTTATTTCAGTTAGCTGAAGAAAGAGTAAGTACCATATGGGGATGTTGAAACTGAACTGAATCATGTTCGTGCCTGTGCAAATGCATTTTATAGATTATAAAGTGCTATTAAAATTCCATTAGGCCATTACTTATATAAAATATTAAATCCTGACACCATTCTACTTCAATTTTATATTCATTAATAGAAATGAGAAGCCATCTCACATAGCAATTAAAGATACTGATTGTGTTATCAGCTAGAAGTGAGCTGAATAGGTACCTCGTCTCTTATCCACTATTCCAATATATGATTTGGGCTATTGATTTAACCTCTCTGTACCTCAGTTTCCTTGTGTATAAACAGAGACAAGTCCAATGATTCAATCATAGGGCTTCTGAAAAGATTACATAACACAAGAATAATGCTTAACATGGTGGGAGGTAAAGACTTAGCTGGAGAAAGTTAATTGGAATTATTATTACTATCTTATACATCATCATCAAGCGAACAACCCCAATATGACAACTGTATAGTTCCATTTGTTTCACAGAATCTGCTTGGATAACTAATGATTTTATGCATGTATCTTTTACTGGATTTTCTCTTTTACAGTTTTGGAGATGTATGCAGTTCATTATGGTTCCTGTGACCCCCTACACCTTCTCTAGTCTCCCTCTCACCCCCATTGCCCACACCCTACATGTTCCATTCACATATTTATGGTTTTATTTTATTCTCTCTAAAACCTCTTGAGTATCTAGCCAGGATTATCCTTGCTTGTGTCAATGGGTCTTGAGCTCTGCATTCGACCTGGTGGGTGCCTCAGTGAGTATGAAACTGAAGACAATGACACCCCTCCTCCAGAATCCCTCTGTACATACTATGTTTTGTCAGGAAGGGATGGGACCCTATGATGCATCCTGGATCCATGACTGACTATTGATGGGCCCACTGGGAGATACCATGCCCAGAAAAGAGCTCTTCACAGCTCTCTGCCCCATCTCCCAGTTCTTATGTTCTTCCTTCTCCTTTTTCTTTAATAACCCATGAACCTTAGAGGGAGTGCTACAAGTGTCTTGTTTAGTGTAAGCACTGAGCATTCTCTGAACAAATACCCTGAGCATCTAAAAGTTTTTAACTCAAGCAATTTCATTTGACTATAAAACCCTGGAGAGGTATCATCTTCCACCATGAGTTGATTTTGATTTTTATGGCATTTCCCCTACTCATCTCTGCTGCACAGAGTATGCTCAACCTATGCACAGTAGCCTACCTTATCTTCCAGGTGGCATGCCTAGAAGTACAGATAATACTGAATTCTGTTTACACTGTGTTCTCTCCTACTTAGGCACACCCATGATAAAGCTCAATATTCAAAGAGGAAAAGCAAGCTGTGTCCAATAACAAAATACAATGAATAATATAATGTAATAAACCAGAATATTCTGAAATGTCATTCTATCACTCAGAGCCACATGCAATATATGACCTATGAACTGCTTATTTCTCGAATTTTTCATTTTCTGCTTTTGTGTATAGTTGACCATGAGGAAAGGAAATTCCTGAAAACAAAGCCAGAGTTCTGCTTTACATATAATCTTGAAATGTTTCTTTTTCCTTTCCCACTTCTCTCTCCCTTTATAATGGAGGGATTGTTGACTGACCTTATACCCAGTTTCCAAGTGATTTTTGATAACTGATTCATGATATTTGAACTTTCATATTAGATAAAATGTGAAATATATCTTGATTCTTTGACAACATTTCTCTTACACTGTAGAGAGCCAATGATAAGAGAAAAATGGATAATCCTTTCTTTGAAGATTCCATATATGCTTAGAGTGTATCTCATTAATATTCACCTTATCCTTCTTCCCATTTAAGTCCTTCCAAATCTTCCAATGTCTCCTTTCAACTTTAGATAACTTTTAAAATTAAACAACTAAGTCCAAATCGTGTCATGTATATAGATATAGATGTGCGGCCATCCTCTGGGACATGATCTGCCCATCAGGAACCTTTAGAGAAAACTGACTTCTCTCCTCTAGCATGTGTCAGCTATAACACTCAGCCCTCATCAAACAAGAATCTTTGTGCAGTGGATGGCTGTTAATAGAGATAATCACAATGGATTATATCACAATGGATTATATCACAATGGATTAAAGGGTAGATATAGCTGTACACTATTCAGCCATAAACAAGGTATTTTTTATCATACCCCCTGCTTCTGAAGGAGCAGAGAACATTGTAGAAGTAGTGTTGATAGATGATTGTGAGAGCCAGAGTTTGGGGAGGACTGCTTGAAACTCTTTTCTAGATATGGCAGGACCAATGTACTAATCGACGCACAGCTCTGGTTTTTAATTTTGATGGCTCAGAAACTGGAAAACTAGTGTCCACAGACACGCCCAGCTTTTGATCTGCTTTGGCCAGGGTCAAGGTCTAAGATGGAGCTGAACAAATGACTCGGTGATTAGCAGGCCTTGAGTTAGATTCCTGGCTCCCACTCAGGAGTAGGGTAGCTCACAACCCCCCTGTAATTTCCATTCCTGAGGATCTTAACCTCTCTTCTGGCTCTGTATATACATGTATATATATACCCTACATTCATAGGGAAATATACACATAATTTAAAGAATAAAACCATATGGACAGGTTTGGATCCAGGAAAGGGAAGTCAGAAATGAATATAATTAGAATTCCAAAATCATAATAAATAAAATAGAATAAAATAAATTCTTTATTAAACATGGCTTTCATTCATTTCAATAACTGAAAGAAGTCAACAGAAAAGTAATATTTTATGGCATGAAACATATGAAATTCAAATTTAGGCATCTATATATATAATTCCATCAGAACAGGGCATGGTTGTTTATTTATGTTTTCTTTCCAGCTACTTAGATGCTGTAATAGTTGAATATGGTGATTATAAGAAAGACCACAGCCTTGAACCCTAACATATTCATTATCTGGTTTATACAAATAAATGTGCCAAACCTCAAGTTGGCCCCATATGAGACTTTGTAAAGCCAGATAATGTAATTACCATAGACAGCACACATTGTGCATTGACTAACCATTGGCTGCTGTGGTTATATATATAAATATTATGTTGATAAAGAAAGACTCTATGTCTCCAGCTTTAATTACAAATTATAAGATCAAGTAAAGCCAAATTTTTTTTAAAAAAATTTTTTTTGAGTATCTGAGAATGATTGTAGGATATGAGATTTGCAGAGTTATATGCTTGGAGAATTCAGGACTGAAGCTGTGTTTTACATGGCATGGCTAAAATGGTGCACTGGGCTTACTGTTAGTGAGGCTGTGGCCTGTTAAGCTGGTTGCTATATTGTCACTATTGTCCCTCATTAAATAAAAAACTCCAGTGATAGTTCTACTGTTTATATTACCAACACAAACTCCAATTTTACCATTAAAATGCATCCCTTCCAATGTAACTCATCAGGTCCTCGACTTATGCCCTTCCTTTTGGCCTCCGTGAAAAGGTATATAAAATGGAACCAAGACCATGGCATCCTGATTTTCTCCTACTAAGCCCTGAGGAGTCTTTTCTTTTCTTTTGCAAACCTCTCTTCATATTTACTTAAATCCCAAGGACTTGCAACTGTATGGCCATTAAACTAGTGTCGAAGCATTTGAAGTGCCCTAGAGTTACATACCACAGAGCCCTTCGGAACAAAATAGATTTAGTTAATAATATCAAATGAATTAAACTGAAGCAAGTGCTAGGTCTAAAGGAAGGTCACCACATTGTTGAGCTTCAAAGATTCAATACTCAGGGCATGAAGGTCATATTAATTAATAAGGTGGATTGAAAGGTTTCTATTTTCTGAGATTTAGTCAACAGGTTGGTAAAGATGGCATTAGACTGAAGATAATGCAAATAAAATAAAACAAAGTAAATAAAAGTGTGAGAGTAACTTATTTGGATTAAAATTAACTACCCTATAACTATGGTTTTATATTTAATGTTGTAATCCACCAGAACTGTCACTATGGGCACTCTGGTTAAATTCTCGCTCCCTCTTTTCTTCTTCTGTTATACAACAATTAATATAGTGTCCATTCTGCTACTTTGACAAGAAGACTTAAGGTGAAATCACCAAAGTTTAGTTTGAGTTTAGTTTGCTGAGATTTTGTGGTTTATTTTCTTGTTTATAAAAACAGCGTCTTGCTACAAAGCCTAGTTTTTAAATTAATTCATAGGATTAAACAATTGACTTGTTTTATTTTTTAACCTGCTGCACCTGCACATATACAATAACTACCACACTTGGCTTGGCCAACAATTTTAGAGATTTTAGTACATTATTCATTGCCCTTTCCACATACTTTGGGTCTGAAGTGAGATAGTATATCATGGCAGAGTCCCCAGTAAAGGATGAGGCTGTTTACCTCAAAGCAGACAGTAAGCAAAAGAGAGACAGAGGCAGACAAAAGAAGAAGAACAAGAAGAAGAAGAAGAAGAAGAAGAAGAAGAAGAAGAAGAAGAAGAAGAAGAAGAAGAAGAAGAAGAAGCTGATGTCCCTAAAATCCCCTGTGAGACCGCCAGTGACCTAACTTCCTTCTAGTAGCCCCTACATCTTACAGATTGTACCACCATTAGATGGTATTATGGAATGGGCATGAAGACTAACTCATGAGTTTTTGAGTGGTGTTTATTCAAACAATCTTATTTGTCTGGCCATTCATCTATGGATAGATATTGGGTTATGATACCTGGTCTGCAGTGAATGATGTTTGGAAGAGCATGGGTGTTGGATCTTGCACCATTCCTTTTGTTCTCTTACCAGAAGGACTGTCTCGGCTTACATCCCCACCAGAAATGCACATTTGAGTTTCTAATTTAGACACACCTCTGTTCAAGTCCTTCACTCACATTTATTTTGGATTGTTTGGGGGAAGTTCTTATCAACAATATAAGTGTACAACCATACAAGTTCCCTATATATTTTGTAGTTTTAGCTCCTTGTTGGATAATAAGGTTCCTAGCCAAGGTGGTTATGGGGAAACATGTGTGAAAACCAGAAATGAAGAATTTGTCTCTGTGAATGAAATTTCAAAGACACTTTCAAGAAACTGGTACAACAAATGAGCATATTTATTAAAGTTTCAGAATACAAAATCAACATGGAAAATCAGTTGCAGTTGTACAAGCAAGCAATGAGAAGGAAGGAAGGAAGGAAGGAAGGAAGGAAGGAAGGAAGGAAGGAAGGAAGGAAGGAAGGAAGGAACTAAAAGGAGGAAGAAAATTCCCATCTTCAATTACATCAAAAAGAAGAGAAATGCAAATCAAAACAACCCTGAGATTTCACCTCACACCAGTCAAAAGGGCTAAGGTCAAAAACTCAGGAGACAGCAGGTGTTGGCGAGGATGTGGAGAAAGAGGAACACTCCTCCACTGCTGGTGGGATTGCAAGATGGTGCAACCACTTTGAAAATCAGTCTGGCGGTTCCTCAGAAAATTGGGCATGACACTTCTGGAGGACCCTGCTATACCACTCCTGGGCATATAACCAGAGGATTCATCAGCATGCAATAAGAACACATGCTCCACTATGTTCATAGCAGCCCTATTTGTAGTATCCAGAAGCTGGAAAGAACCCAGATGTCCCTCGACAGAGGAATGGACACAAAAAAAATGTGGTATATTTATACAATGGAGTACTATTCAACCATTAGAAACAATGAATTCATGACATTCTTAGACAAATGGATGGAGCTGGAGAACATCATACTAAGTGAGGTAACCCAGTCTCAAAAGATCAATCATGGTATGCACTCACTGATAAGTGGATATTAGCCTAGAAACTTTGAATACCCAAGACATAATCCACAAATTAAATGATGTCCAAGAAGAACGGAGGAGTGGCCCCTGGTTCTGGAAAGACTCAATGCAACAGTATAGGGGAATACCAGAACCGGGAAGTGGGAAGGAGTAGATGGGGGAACAGGGGGAGGAAAGAGGGCTTATGAAACTTTCGGGGAGTGGGGAGCCAGAAAAGGGGAAATCATTTGAAATGTAAATAAAGAATATATCGAATAATAAAAAAAGAAGAGAATCCTAGGAAAAATAAATTGAAATGAGAACTACAACATCTGTATGTTGAAAACTGTAAGTCATTGATTTCAACAAGCTTAAGATAGCAAAATATAAAAAAAAAAGAAGATTTAATAATATTAAAATATCCATATTTTCTAAAATACTGATCAAAACTGCTATGCCATTTTTCATAGAAATAGGAAAGATAAAATTTGTTTATATCCAGAAAAGGCCCCAATAACTAATAGAGTCTCCCCTCTCCCTTCTTCTCTCCCTCCCCCCCTTGGCTGTGTATATTTGCGTGTATGCTCATTCATGTGTCCATATGGAAACCAGATATTGATATCACTTGTCTTTCCCCATATTTTGAGACAGTCTCTGATTCAGTCCATATCCCTCCAAATAAGCTAGTCTGGCTGGCCAGCAAGCTAAGGGGTGTGTCTGTATCTACCTCCAGCACTGGAATTTCAGTAAATTGAAGGTGGGTGCTGTCAATTGAACTCAGATCCTCATGTTTGCAAGCAGGCCCTTAACCCACAGAACCCTATTCCTAGCTCCTATTATACAGTCTTTAGCAAGAGGAACAAAGCAAGGGTATCAAATGTGCTGGTTTTAAATTATATTACAAAGTTACTGTAACCAAAACAGGATGGCACTAACATTTAAAACAGATGCATATACCAACAAATTGGGAAAAGATCTTTACCAACCCTACCTCTGACAGAGGACTAATATCCAAGATATACAACGAACTCAAAAAGTTAGACTCCAGAGAGCCAAATAACCCTATTTAAAAAATGGGGTACAGAGATAAACAATTTTCACTTGAGGAATATCAAATGGCTGAGAAGCACCTAGAGAAGTGTTCAACATCCTTAGTCATCAGGGAAATGCAAATCAAAACAACCTTGAGATTTCACCTCACACCAGTCAGAATGGCTAAGATTAAAAACTCAGGAGACAGCAGGTGCTGGAGAGGATGTGGAGAACACTCCTCCACTGCTGGTGGGGTTGCAAGCTGGTACAACCACTCTGGAAATAAATCTGGTGGTTCCTCAGAAAACTGGGCATGATACTACCAGAGGACCCTGCTATACCATTCCTGGGCATATACCCAGAGTATTCCCCAGCATGTAATAAGGACACATGCTCCACTATGTTCATAGCAACCCTATTTATTATAGTCAGAAGCTGGAAAGAAGGGACCCAGTTGTCCCTCAACAGAGGAATGGATACAGAAAATGTGGTATATTTACATAATGGAATACTATTCAGCCATTAAGAACAATGAATTCATGAACTTCTTAGACAAATGGATGGAACTGGAAAATATCATCCTAAGTGAGTTAACCCAGTCACAAAAGAACACACATGGTATGCGATCACTGATAAGTGGATATTAGTCCAGAAGCTTGGAATACCAAAGACACAATTCACATATCAAATGATGCCCAAGAAGAAGAAAGGAGAAACCCCTGGTCCTGGAAAGTCTCCATGCAGCAGTATAGGGGAATACCAGGACAGGGAAGCAGGAGGGGGTTGATTGGGGAACAGGGGGAGGGGAGAGGGCTTATGTGACTTTCAGGGATGGGGGGGAACCAGGAAAGGGGAATTCATTTGAAATATAAATAAAGAATATTTGTAATATATATGTAATAAATATATTTATTTATTTATTATATAGAATATATGTAATAAAAAATAAATAAAACAGACTCATAGACCATGAAACAGAGTAGAGGCAAGAATTAATATACAAGGAAGACTATCCACTAGCAAAAGTGTCATGGCTTCACTGTAGGAAAATATTAGCCGATTCAATACAATTGTTGGGAAAGCCATACTATCCAAAGAGAAATGAGAAAATTTGTAGAGTTCATGGTCTAATACCAACATTGGGTAAAGAGATGAGCCTCAAGAATCCGAGTCCTGGAGCAGAGAGATGGCAGAGAGGGTAAAATGCTTGCTGAGTGGCTAGTGACAAAGAGACAGGAAATGATGCATATCACAGATGAGTGATTCTGGCCATCTGGATCCAATTATCTTTAAGGAAGGACTCTTCAAAGTGACTCTGAATATCATCTTACGGAAGAAGAAAACTGCATTGTATACTTCTAAATAACATAGCTGCAATAATGAATTCAAGCTTCTAAATGTAACCTCTAAAATAAATCATCTGATTAAATTGTAATAATTAAGCCCTTGGGAAATTAAGGGTAGATGTTAGTTCAATTTAAATACACAGTCTTGCTACCAAAGCATACTTATATTCTAAACATATGTAAATACCAACTAATGAGATAGCTCAAAAATAGACAATTCAACATTCAAATATTTACCTTGTAAGAAAAAAAAAAAAAGTTCTCAGTATGCATCAACTCCTGCTGTAGAGGGGAAACCTATTTTCATTGCAGTTATTTTGTTAAAACCATCTCACAGTGAGGACCAGCTGTCTACTTTACTGATGATAAGTCAGGGCAAGAGTGTCTGAGTTACACATATTTTTTTATGAAGAATATAGTGACCTCCAATTCTGTATACATGCATACATAGGATACGTTCTCTATTCTCTTTTGTGTCTGAATAAAGCCCATTTTATATACATGCCACGTTTTTCTCATCTGTTCAGCCGCTGGTATGTACTGAATCCAGAATCCAGCTATTGTGACTCACACTGCAGTAAGCATTAACATACATTTTTAAAGAAATATAGAAGATAGTAATTGAGGTTTGCTCGAATTTCAAACCTGAACAAAGGAATCCTTCAGTGTGCGATTTGATTTTGTTTTTAAGTTTTAAAAAGTTTTTTAGATTGGCTGTGAAATGGTACAGAAGATCTTCATGGCTAGCTCTGTACATTTTCAGGGAAGCCACAGACATGTATGCAATAACTATTTCACTCCTTGTGAGTTACGTATTTTCCAGGTTGGTATCTATCATGTAACCAGAGACCATGAAATGCTCTGAAATACACAGTGTCATTCTGGGTCTAGGTTCCCTTGCTCAGTATAGTATTTTCTTTCAAGTTCTACCCATTTACTTACAGATTTTATTATTTTTCCTTACAGCTGAGCAAAATTCTGTTGTACATTTGTACCACCATTTCATTACCCATTCAACAGCTGGAGAGCTAGTTGATATGTCTGCGTGGATGGGAAAAATCTCACACAGTCCCACCCATTGATGAAGAGCTACAGGGAGTAAGAAGAATCATTGTTCTCTAGGGATGAGCACTCTGAGAGTTTATCTAATCCGAAAGCAACCAGCCTTAAACATAAATACATATGGGTGATACCACGTGGACTCAGTATGTTGTATTTGTATGTAAATATATAAATACATATATATGCATGTGTGTCTATAACAATAATAATTTTAAAAGGGGAGCTCATAAATTTGAAAGGGAGTCAGGGGAACATGGGAGAAGTTGTTGTGGAAGAGAGTAGAAATGATGTGGATACAACACTCATGGATGAAATTCTAACACAAACAAACAAAAAACCCATAATTTAAAAAATATACAGTGAATGATGAATTTTGTATCTTCGATATTGTTAGTTTATAGTTGCTAGGTTTTTGAGGGAGAGGGGTGTGTGTGTGTGTGTGTGTGTGTGTACATGTCACCTTGCATTTGCCCAGATCTTAATGTTGAGATGTCTTCCTCCATCCCTCCTCTATTTTTTGAGATAGTGTCTCTCACTGAATCTTACCAACTCAACATTTCAACTAGATGCTTGGCCAATGAGCCCCCAGGATACACCTGTCTCTGCCTTCCTCTCCCATTCCTCTAAGCACTAAGCTTACAGGCATGGACAGACATGACCTGCTTTTATGTGGGTAGTGGAATCCGAACTCAGGTCCTCATGCTTACATAGCAAACACTTTACTCACTGAGCCTCTTCCCAGATCCAGGAGTTAGGTTTCAGAGATCTTAGTTTAATGTGCTTGCTATTCATAGGGTTTGAATTCACTTGGAATTCCTGGTTCAGCAATTGGGTTTTGTTCTAGGCAGTACTGATAGGGTAAAAATGGATAAAAGGGCTGTTATAGATTTTTCGAGCACAGCTCTTTCTCATTTCTGGCTATCATGGAGTTTGGACCACTTTTCTTGATCAATAAATTTTATTTTCAAATAAAAATGTAGTATTTCAAGAGTTTACTTTCAGTAAGCTACAACATTAGGAGAAATTATGGACCAGAAAGAAATTTCAAAGAATTGACCAATGTTTTATAGTAAAGGAGAAAAAAAAATTTAAGGGTAACTGTTCAACTATACCAGTGCTTTCTCCATGCTGTTAAATGGATTGACTTTAAAAGGATGTTTGCAATGAGTTTCATTCAGCTATTCAGTTCTATACCAATTCCTTCTCTTAAGAAGCCTTCTCTTTATAGTACCTTAAGAAGTGAATTTTCAGAACTGTAGGTGACTTCAGTATGTCTTGCCAATAAAGATATTCTCACAATGTGTGTGTCATTAGTTTGTCACTGAGCCATAAGTAGGCCCAAATTCTTACACAAAAATATCTCCTCAAAATCAACTGAGTACTTTGCCTTTGGCCACTGGAAAGTGGCCCAGTCTATTCTGAAGATCCAAACAGGGTGTGCCTCCTCACTGGGCACTGTTTGCAAAATGAACCCTCCAATGAAAGAGGGCATCAGGCTGGTCTCTTTAATAACCTGCTACTCATTTAATTAAGTTGAAGTCAATTGTTTTGCCCTGAGCATGATAAGTTCTTTTTTTTATCTTCTTATTAAACATTGCTTCATACTATTCCAAGAAGACTTCCCATGGAAAAGATGTGAAAGTGTATTGTTATTCTCTTAGCACTTTCACAGATGGATTTCCACTTTATTGTTTTTCTATTGTGGTGTGTGTGTGTGTGTGTGTGTGTGTGTGTGTGAGTGCAAAGACTGTAGGAAGATGTTATTTACTGCCCTACCCTGTCCTTCTCCCTTACTCTATGGAAACAGGGTCTCACTCAGTAACCTCTCAGGTCTCAGTGAGACCCTACCTCAATGGAGTAACCTAATTCTGAAGTTTGGCTGTCTGTCAGCAAGCTCCAGAGATCACCCTACCCAGCTCCAAACACTAGGGAAAACAAGCATACTGAGAACCTTAACTGACTTTTTACATGTGTTGTAGGGATTTGAACTCAGGACCCCATGCTTCCAGGGGAAGAGCACTTACCCACTAATCCATCCCCTTAGACCCTCCCTAGCACTTTAGTGTACCTTCTACATTTTTTTCTCAATCCCTTGATAATTCTACTCAACCCATGTGGCAGAGAGGGCTCTGGCTACTTTCCTGTAGCCTGCCAGGGTATCATGTGAGACAAATATGGCTGGTTTGCCGAGCCAATCTGTGTGGTCACAGACTCATTTGTCAGTGATCATGTGGATCAAAGTGGACCTCATAGAGTGATCTCTTTGTGTGTGTGTGGGGGGGGGGGAGGAATCCTTGGATTTTTCTCCGTGAGAGGGAAGCAGCTGAGGATGCCTCCCTGCCCAGCACAGAGAATAGAGATAACATGGGAGCTAAGAGAAGCCTAGGAGAAGAGAAGGCCAAGCGTCAGCAGCATCCGCCACACCCTTCCCGTGCTTCAGGACTGCATACAGACTCACAGTTGTCAACTTAGCACATTCTCCCTTTTTTCCTTTTGGTTAATTTGAATGAATTCTATCTGCTGCAATCGAGGACAACACAAGAACTGATGGGAAATTGTCAGACTGAGGAATGAGTTCGACCATCCATTACGAAGGGATCCCTGGAGTATTAAACTCTAGCTGCACTTAGATAATTTGAACATTTACTGGGCGCTATACTGGCCACCCCCACTCTAGGTTATTTTGCATACTATTCAACATATAAAAATTAAGAAACTAAAACTGTGAGCTTGTTTTTCCAGTGGGTTGCCCTGTCTTTAATAGCTTAAACATTGGTAAACCACTCAGCATCAAGAACTGCTTGAACTTCCATCTTTTATTATCCTGGAGGAAGCTGCACATAGCTTAATTAAGCACTAGGTGCCACCACCACTAAGACAAAGGCAGAAACCCACAACTAAACACCCGATTCTTCAGGATTTGTAGCAGCTGTTTCCTCTGAATGATTTTTCTCTCTGTGTGGGGATTTCACATTGCTTCTGGTCCTTGGGGATGAAGCTGTTTCTGAATGCGGACTTTGGAACCGTAAATGACCGTCTCTTTATAGAACTACTGTTCTGAGCTTCATGCTGAAGTCTAATTCTCTGGACAGCACTTGGTTCAGCCTCAAGTGACTCACTGTGGCTTTGATTCTCACTGTGCCTTTCCTAAGGGTTAACCTGGAGGAAAGAGCCCAGTGTTCTGTTTGGTAATAAATGAAGAGTAGTTGAATGGCTGGCTTATTGTTCCAACTAAACCTTGGGGGCAGTTTCCTGTGTTTGAGTTGATAATGCCCCCTTGAGACAGCAGAAAATATCTCAGGGCACAATTCAGATAAAAGAAAGGGTCTAGGTTTTACTCCACCAAAAACAACAAAGAAACTTAAGTGACTTACAGCACTGTTGTAAATGTGTCACATGGATTACCATAATAAATCAGTAACTACTCCTATAAAGTAGATCTAGTTACTAATTTTAATTCACCTTGACAAAACCAAGGCCCTCGTTTAAACAAGTTGACTAGAACCTACAGCAGGAACAGCTAGTGAGAGGAGAAACACAGTCATACTCAGAATTGATTGACGGCTGTTCACCTGAGAGCTGGGTGGTGTAACCTTCCCAGAATGCACTACAGTAGAAAGAGCACACATAACAGGAGTACAGGGTGCCTTCCCCAGTATCAACTCTGGCAGTAACTGTCTTTGGAACTCCGGATGAATCATCTCATCTCCCTAGGCGTGGGTTTCTCTGTGTAAGATGAAGGTTGGAAACTATTTGGATTGGACAGTCTTTAAGTTCTCTGGCTCTGTAATTATTGCACCATGACCTCAGATGTATGGGTGTGTCTCATCACATGTGCCTGAATACACACACACCACAGGCATGCATGCATGCTTGCAGGAATGCCCACCCCAAGGCAAAAACTTAATTGTGCTGAGAAGATTCACCACCATTTGATGCTAAACCCTGAACCCCAGTGAGTCCTAACATCTACAGCAGCCCACTCAAGAACAAAGAAATAGTTTTAAAATCTGGCAAGAAAATGGGAAGACAGAAACTAACAAAGAGGAAGGAAAGGAAAGAGAAAGAAAGAGAAAAAATGTTGATGCGTGTGATTTAAATGTTAACACAAAACAGAACAACAAAACTCACACACCAAATGTTTCTCATTAACCTGTTTTCTGGAGCATTAACTTGAAAACTTTGCTTTGGGTTATTAAATATAGGTAGCTTCCCTTTGGGAGCAAATGTGTCTTGAGATTTGTCTCTTTTTTTATGATAGGAAAGAGAAAATGTCAAAGGTAGACCACAAAACCCAGCAGGAGGTACCCAGAACATCTTGAGGGAATGCCACCCAGGAAAGAGAAAATTACAGCTGCACAGATGTAGGAGCATTCTGGTCCCAGGTTCTTTCCTTTTCCTGTCACCATAACAGAGTTGTCACAGCATGTAAAAACGTTACAGCCAGTACCATGTTCCCTGCACAGCTTTAGAGCAAAAAGTATCAGAAGTGTCTGAGGAAAATAATTGCATTATTTTTAGTTGCTGCAGAGATAGATGCAGCAGGAATCAGGTGGAGAAGACAACTTGGGAGAACGGAACTGGAAATGCTAAAAATATTGCTTCCCCAGCAACTGAAATTTTAAGCAAAAACTTAGGAAGGGCCAGAGAGGAAGGTGGAGTTAGACTTTATATCTCGTAGCTACAGTCCATTTGTTATTAAGATCAGGAAGAGGGAACAAAGGGGGGCTTACTCCAGCCAGTGGGGGATTTCACACTGTTCCACGTGGAACAGGCAGTATACAAAGAGACAATGTTGAACTGGGGGGGGGGGGGGGGGCGGGGAGGGATGACATGTCTACTGCATCTAGTACCCAGAGCAAAACCTGTGTGGAGGATGATAGGGAAGCAGCCTTTTTTCAGTGAGTGCGAGCCCAACACACAGACACCATAAGCACTGTTGCAAGAAAGCAAGGCTGCTGCGTTTGACACACGTGTTTCCCATTGATATCTGGAGACAGCCCAGTAGCTGGGAGTCAGCTTGACAAAACCGGATCGAAGTAGAGGCAGAGTAGGGTTTCAAAGCAGGCAGAGAGCGAGAGCGGGAATGCTGTTCAGGAAATTCTTCAGGCATGGGCAGGGACTTGGCTGCAGTTGTGCGGCTGGAAAATCTGACTGGGGCAGCTCCTGAGCGCAGGCAGGGCCTGTTCCCAGGGGCGGGCTGAGTGGCCGCCTCCATCAGAGCCTCTCAGCTTTCCCCAGGACCACAGGGGACTCTCAGCCGCTACTCTGTGAAACAGACAAGGAGGTAGGGGACGGTGCAGCTCTTGCCTTACCAGCCTAGCTTCTTGAGCTCTGTCTGCTCTTTGTTCACAAACACTGGGGGGTTCCGGGGTGGGGAGAGGCAGCGTGCATGTGTGAATTAACACTTTTCAGCCCCATCACCTGGGCAGAGGGACTAGGCGCTTCTCAGCTTTCTTTGCCCGCGGAAGGGCCCTTAAGATCTGAGCTTCAACAGCGCCCAGGCACTTTAGAAAGTTAGCACTGCACAGCTAACAGCACCGGAAAAGAAAAGTGTCTGGATTCCTGTGTTGTCACTCTGTTCCAGCGGTCTGGAAGTTTCCCTTTCTGCTTCACGGGACACTTGATTGATTCCAAAGATAATCTCAGATGAAGAAGTTCCCGTTTTTTAATGCTTCGAGGATTTTAAAAGGGGGTGTTCCGAGCAGGAAACGGTTCTCTGCTTTTGGAGGGAATCAGAGTATGAAGTTTTTATTTTGGAATGTGCTTTCTTTTGGTAGGAACAGATGTGTATGTAAGGCTTCCTGGTGTTTAATTTTCAAATATGACTTTAACTTTCTTATGTGAGATTCGAATAGAAGTAATTTGTGTAGAAACGTGCTGGATTATTATTCTGCTTTGGTAAGCAATCCCTCTTTTACTGGGTGGAAGTAATAACCTGTAGTTTAGTAAATGCTTCTGTATTTTATAACAGATAATAGAGCAATAGTAGAAAACAGTCCTTTATTTTTGAAGGCTCATTGTTAAAAATAGAGACAAATAGTGTGAATGTTTTATCTACTAGTCCATCTTATTTTCACCTAACTAAAAGTAGTGCATTTAAAAAACTAATATTTTTAGCAGAAGAGCATCTTGCCTTTCCTCTTTAATTTTCATTCTTTCTCATATATATATTATATATACATATATAATATATAATATATAGTAATACATATAGTAGTCTTCCTAGGACTATTATATTACTCCTATCTATGTATGTATTTAGAAGACAAACCATGCAGTGTTACTGTCTTTAAAATCAGTCCATGACAAGTCCAGAGGGCACTTGGGCAAGAGCCTGCCTAGTGAAAACAGTGCAAAGGGTGGGGTCCTTGAATACTAAGTCATTAGCAAAGAGTCACTAGCCCTTAGGGGTGCTTCTCTTAGAAAATGGGGTGGGGTCCTGAACCCCTCTAACAGGCTATTGTTAATACTGAGTGCTGAGGGAGATGAAGAGAGGGTAGATGTTGGGATGTCTCACTTTTCTCCAGTCGGGACCTAAGAGAAGTAGGCAGAAGTCCATGCTGTTGATAGAATTTTCAGATTAGCAGCTGCTACTTACTTTCCCAATTGTTATGTTTTGTAGAGGATGAAATCGATGTATGTCTGACAGCTGGTTTTCTCAGTCTTGAGTGATGGCTCACACATGTTTTCCTCATTAACTTCTTCTCTTGTCAGGAGAGGTAGAGTTGGGCAGGGTGGGGCAGGGCGGGGCAGCTTAAAGAATTTCAGCATTCCCTACAGGGCAAGCATAGGCAGTTAGAAGTCAAGATGGACCATGGCTGTATTTTCTGGTGCCCGGGCAGATTGGTAACTAAGCTGAACCACAGCCAAGCACCCATTGCCAGTAAGAGAGACAGAGAGGGATCTGGAATGTCATCCCCTCTAAATTTAGTACGTGTCAAGCCTTCTGCAGAAAGAGGCGTGACATAGCAACTCCCGGGTTGCAAGATTGTGCGGAGCAGTGCCCAAACTGGGAAGAAACTCTGTAGTTTCTCTTTTCAAAAGAGAGAATCTCAAGCTCTCTTGTAATTTGAAAGGAGGGGTCAGGGAAGAAGAGGGCAGAGAAAAAGAAAGCTGGTTCCGAGGTGGATCCAGTAGGGACAGAGCTGGGCCAAATGAACATAGGGCACAGAGGGAGATCCCTGCCCAGGAAATTAGCACACTTAATAGAATTCACCAGACACTGCTCTGCTGGCCTCCACATGAAGGTAACTCACAGCCTCAGTGCACAAGGCTGTTTTACCTTCCTCACAAGGAGAACCATTATGGTCAGCCTGCCCTGCAGTGCCTTCTGGAAGTAATCAGAAAGCGTGTTTTGTAAGAATAGCATTACCCAGGGGGCTCAGGTTTCCGAAGCAGGAGAGAACAGACTCCTGGGGCCTTATTTTAGCCTGTATTCCTTGCAGAGCTATTCCTGCAGGAACATTGAGTGAAGGGACCAGGTGGACATGAGCAAGTCACTACTGGAATAAAGCTATTCCAGGCTCTGCTAGACCTACTTTATTAAAACAAAGTTTTGAAAAAGAAGATCATGCTATGTGTGCTTTTTTAGAGCAAAAAAAAAATGGATGTTCTTATTTTTTTCTTCAGAGAGATAGGACAGAAGATTGTGATAGATACACAGATATAAAGGGTAGTTAAAAGACAGGTGACAGAAACAGAGACACCAAGTATAATCTGGAGAGAAAGCGAATAGAAAATAGATTACATAGATAGATAGTACAGAGAGAAGTGTTAGGTATGTATATTGATTGGTCCAGAAAGACACAGAGATCAAGAAAGGAGATAAATGACTGATAGACTAGATTCATGATATAGAATAAAATAAATAGAAGACAAATAGACTAGGTAAGAAGACAGAATACATAGGAAGATAACAGACAGACAAGAGGGAGCGCAGAGAGATGATAGATAAATAGATTAGTAGCTAGATTCAGAAGCAGATTTGTGGAGAGATGTTAAGCAGATGGTAGAAAAGATCGATGATAGATATGGAGAAGGACTAGTTAAGGAGATACATAGTTAGAATTGATAGCTAATTGGTGACAGATCCAACAATGGACAGGGAGGTGATAGATGACAGACAGTTGGTAGACTTATTATACACATTGTCTAATAACACTATGAAAACCAAGAATTGCCATAATATTAGTCAATCTGCTGTTAGAGCCCCAGAAAACGGGGTGTTATCACTCAAAGGGGGAGTCCAGAGGCAAGTATAACTCACAGACTGAGACCTAGAGATTTTTGAAATACGAGCAGGAGTTCCAATGGTATCTTTACTAATCTAAGCTTGAGAATCCAGGGACCCGCGCATCCATGGAATTAGATGTTTTCCAACAGAAGACATTCCTGAGAAATGTTATTCCCTGACAAGTCTGACTTTATAGAACCTGCCTGCAACTGGAAAGGCATGGCTTTGGAGTACTCTCTTCTGGTCTAGCCTAGATGCATTATCTGCTCCTGGTAATCTAAACCTTAAAAGGATTGTTTTCATACAAATAGTTGTAGATCAGACGTATGAATCCAGGGAGTACTGCTTACCTTCCATGTAGACTTTATATCCTCTTTTTATCTCTACATGTTGTCCACAGCCAGGAAGTTAGTAACAGGGGGTGAAGGGAAATTCGTTGTCCTCCAGACTCCTTTAATCAGGAAGGAATAACCTCATTATAGTCTCACCCTGATGCCTTAAAGCATATTGGTGGAAATGGGTTCAAAGCTCACTGGTCAGGCACTGGCCCCTTGGAGTAATGCTGTCTTTTGTCAGTATTTGACTCTCTAAGACTGCACTGGAAATCATAAGCTAAGGCAGAGGGTTTTTCACTAGTAAAATGAATCATAGTATTGTTAGCATCTGAAAATAGGAAGAGAGCCTGTCATGGGTCATAGATAGTATTAACCACAGTTATTGACATTAAAAAAAAAAAAGAAAAGAAAAACTAAATACATTTGAACTAGTCATTTCTTTTGTTAAAAAGAAGTTCTAAGACCAAAGAGAGAATTTCTTTCTTAACAAGCATAGGTGAGTAGCACAGAGGCAGTGTTTCTCGGTTCCTTACACCAATTCTGGGCTATTAGTGTGATTTAAGTGTGTTAATGCTCAGTAATGATCCCTAGCTACACTTTAGAAGCCATATTAGGCAGAAAAAAATTATACGAGGGTCTAAGTAAGAAATACCATCTCAGAAGCCACCAATGCCCATAGTTCTCAAAACCCACTAAATCTGAAGTGAAGGTTGGAGAATTCTTAGTTCTGAAAATGTCTCACCCTCAGGTTTTGTCCAATCCAAGTCAAACTACAGGTCAAGAGTAGGGCTTGTGAAATGCCGTTTTGACTTTTGACCACTGCAGAAATCCTAGTATAGCACTGGTGGCAAATGCCAGAAAGATATGACTCAATGTCTCGACTGACAGCTTCACTTTCTCTATTATGAGTCAGTTTGGGGGCTGTTCCTTCTCTCAAGCATGATCAAAGTAAGCCCAATATGCACCTGTGCTCTATGGAGTCCATTGTCTGCCTTGTGGCCTCTGAGGCCACATATGGTGATGGTGGTAGTTGACACAGACGTGGGCTTTGAAAGTAAAATAGGGAGTGCTGGCAGAAATCTCTAGAAGGTCTTGGCTCCACTATTTTCAGGATCTCTGGATGAAAGGGCTTCTCTCTTAAGAGAGAAGCTTTGAAGGTTCTTTGCAGCTTCTCAAACATATAATTTCTGTAATCCTAAGGGGGCGCTCCCCTTTCAAAAGTTATCTCTTCGTCCTCTTTCGTCAAGAGTCTGAACATCTTGAAATATTTTATCCATCCCTCCGTCCATCTTACCATGCTGTTGTCTTTATCCTCCCCTGTAATACATGGATTAGCCTCTGTTTAATAAAAGCTAAAGAAAAAAATAGTTTTGGGGACTTGACTTGTCATCTAAGCAAGAAATAGAGTGGATGCCAGGAAGAAGGGAGTGCAGCAAATAAAAAGAAGATGAAATGACCATTTCATAGCAAAAGAGGGGTAAAGCTAAGAATTGGGTTCAGACTCCATTAGGATCCCAACTCTGTGACCTTAGCCAGCTTTCACTATCAGCTCTGACCCCAAATCCTAGTCTTTAAATAAATAAAAATAATATCTGCTGTATGGTGTGTTATGAATACACATAAGGTAAAACCCTCTGCAGAGTAAACATTTACAGATTTAGGCACCAGTGTGATTAGTGTTGACTATTGTGGCATCAGGTAAACTGAGGAGGAACTAAATATCCAGAGCATGGTAAAGACAGTCAGACCAAGAGAGAAGGCAGTGCACTGGACGTGCTCAGCTGCCCTTGTGTGTGCATTTGCTCTGCATAGCTCTGCAGGTTCCGCTGCCCCTGTTACTTCACCTTTGCTGCCACTTGGAAAGGTGACTGTCTTCATTATCGCTTCAGATTCCTGTTGCCAAATGTGAGCCACCTCCTCTAAAGGAAAACTTGTAAGCTCTGGCCCCTGACCTGACTCTCAGCTGGGCCTGCAGAACTCACAGAGGACCGTGTCACCATGGTTCACTTGGTGTATAAATCCTGTGAGATTGGTTTGGTAGCAGCTCTTTGCTGATGGTTGTATCAATGCTGGGAGTGTGTAGGTAGTGGTGGATGCAGCTGCTTTATTCTTTTCATTTTAACCACTAAAGCAATGGTGCCTATTAAAGCAAGCACAATTTCTGGATAAAGACAATACTGCCAGGGATGAGAGAGAGAGAGAGAGAGAGAGAGAGAGAGAGAGAGAGAGAGAGAGAGAGAGAGAGAGAGGAGAGAGAGAGAGAGAGAGAGGAGAGTCCTTCTCTGTACAAAACACATTTTCAATTCCTCTGATAGGATCAGACTCACTTCCTATCTTTCACAGGATGTGTTTTGAATGCCTGGAGGCCCTGCTACTACTCACCAAGGTTGAAGTGGTCAGCCACTAATTCTGCTTTCACTGAGCTCCGAGTGAAGAAGTAGCAGGGTGAGCTACGTTCTTCAAGCGGATCCTTAGGCAGTGTCCTGCTGTTGTAACTCTGCCTGGGGTTGTGCACTGAGCTATAGCTCAGGAAAGAAGACTGCTGAAAGGCACTTACCTGGGAGCAGAGCTGTACTGTTCTTCAGTTCCAGTGTGGCCCCGTGCCTGTCCTTTGCCTTCTCTTTCCCTGTTTTGCTTTACCTAATGCCGCCATTACATTTCCACTGTGTTTCCTCTCCTGCCGAGTACCCATTCATCACAGTCGACATCTGCTTTGCTCTAGCAGGCAGGGTGCAGGGAAGGGGTGAATCTAGACAGCATAACTTTGACAGTGCCATGACAAACATTGGTTCCAACCTGGACTATGTACTTTAGAAAGGATGGTGGCCTCACTATATGAGGAAGCTGCCCATGATATATTACACACTGAGGATCCAAATAGAAGATATCAAACCAACATTCCATGTGCTATCCTATGATTTTATTTTCACTCAAAAAGTGATTTGCTTTGCTTGGTTGAGATTGAGTCCTACCTCTGTAAACCAGGTTGGCCTTAAACTCCTGTTAGGCTCCCAAGTACTGAGGTCATGGCTGTGGATAGCAATACTCAGATTTTTTTTTTCAATTCATTACTTAGCTACATCCTAATATAGCACGCAAAAATCTGACTAAGTGACCCATTAAACACAAAGATGTACATCTGTAGTCTCTCTTACCCTGGTACCATGGCAGATGGGTTCTGGGCATCTCTTCCTCCTTTGAGTGGCATATTGCTCCTTCACCCATTTGGGCTACCAATGAGCGAACATTTTTATGGCTCAATTCTGTTTGCCTCAGGAGAGTTTCTCAATAGAACTCCAGAACACAGTGACTCAACGAACCTTTTCTCAGTTCTCCTGGAGTGGAATTTATTGAATGGAATCATGAAATTGTAGCTTAATTCTTCATAAGAACATCATTGAGATATGTTAAGTATATTATTGAAGAGAAATGCACAAGCTACTATGGTGACTAGGAGCAGAAGGCTCACCGTGAGATGTTGTTCAAATAATCACATGAATGGCAGCTGGAATTAAAAAGTTATAAATATGGGAGAGACCAAATGAGTGACCATATCTAGGGGTAGGGATTGTTTAACAAAGAGTATGAAGGGCTTGAGAAATGGCTCAGTAGTTAAGAATATGTACTGTTTTTTTTGTAAAGGACCAAACATTGGTTTCCAACACTCATGTTGAGTAGCTCATAACCACCTGTAACTTCAGCTCCATGTGATCCAGCACCCTCTTTTGGCTTCTGCGGGTATCTGTTCTCACATATACATAGCCCAACATAGATA
This sequence comes from Apodemus sylvaticus, assembly GCF_947179515.1. Lineage (NCBI taxonomy): Eukaryota > Metazoa > Chordata > Mammalia > Rodentia > Muridae > Apodemus > Apodemus sylvaticus. The sequence goes on from NC_067481.1 coordinate 77,937,184, forward strand.
TACATGGAAATACACATAATTTAAGAAACTCAATCTTTTTAAAAGAAAGGACATAAAAGGAATTTTGAGAGTGGTAAATGTTTGTCCTGTCTTATTTACAAATAAGCACAGATGCCTAAAATTCATCAAGTTCTCTATTTGCTATCTGCATGAATTCACTGTGTGCAAATTGTATCTCGATAGACATAAATGCATTTGTATGTGTACTCTTCCAACTCATAGCATGGACAAAGAGTGTTTCACAAAAGGCGTAACATTTTTAAAGTTTTTATTTATTTTATGTGTATATGAATGTCTGTATACCACCTTCAATGCAAGTATACACAGAGACCAGAAGCTATCAGATCTACTGGAACTGGAGTTATAGGTGTCTATGAGTTTCCTGGTATGGGATCGTGCTAGGAATAGAGCCTGTGTCATCTGTTAGAACAGCAAGCAGCATATGCTTTTGGCCACTGAGGCATTTCTCCTGCTCTACCTTGTAACTTTATTGCCATGCTTGTACCTGTAAAGTTCAAATTTTTATATAAAATAAAATGATAGAAAATGAGATAAGCATCTCCTTTTAGACTACAGATTTTATTTCCAGCATCTAGGATCACAGTAATAGCTGGAGATCTTTGCCAACCAATTGTCAAGGGAGAATCCACTGAATCAATGGTAATTTTATGGAACTACCAAATCACTATAGTAGGATGCATCCATTTGTCAGAGCTGTTTTTCATGATGCTATAAAAATTTATGGGTTTGAGAGGGTTTGTCTCCCAGGAGAAAAATATCTATTCTTGAGTAACACATACCCTAACTGAATTATATATGGCACTTAATCAAATATTATTTTTGAGAAACTTAATAATATTTATGTTGAAAAATTCTGACAAAGATTATTTTAAATTAAATTCTTAATTAACAATCATACTACTCTATGTATTTGCCTATATCTGAGAGCATTTTAAGAACAAAATGAGAATACAATTTTCACCCAGGAATTGCAGACTGAGTGACTTGGGGAAAATTACTAAATCTCCCAGTTTCTCAATTGCCTTGCATGTCTAATCCGATAGTAATAATCATATGCTGTAATGGTTAAATAAGTTCAGCAAAACATTTAAATCCAGATGTGGTGATGTAAGACAAGAGGATTGCCATGAATTTGAATTCAGTCTGGGCTACAGTCAAAGACATCATGAGACACACGAGAGCGTGGCCCTCTAAGTCAACTAAGCAGGGCTAATGAGAGCACATACAAAATGAAATGGCACTCACAGAGCCTGCATGGGCTGGGCTAGGTCCTCTGCATATATGTAATGGTGGTTGGCTTGGTGTTTGGTGGGGAGGCTTGGTGTTCTAGGGGGACTTCTGAGAGTGGGAGGCAGAGGTATCTCTAACTCTTTTGCCTCTTCTTGGGACCCCTTTTCCTCCCACTGCCTCATGTAATCCTGATGTGAAGGTTTGTACCTGGTCTTACTGTATCGTGTGCTGTGTTTGGTTGATGAGCCTGGGAGACATGCTCTTTTCTAGAGGAGAGGGGAGGTGAGGGAAGAAGAGAAGAAGGGAGACTTGGAGGAGTAGAGGGAGGGAAAGCTGTAGTTGGATTGTATAAGAGAAAAAGGAATAAAGTTTTAAAATCTAAATCCAAGTAAAAGGTTTAGAAGGATTTATACTATGTGAAAATAATTTACTTATGTTTTACATAAAAGCTGGAAGTTTTCTCATGGTGCATCCTTGAGATCAGAAAGTGTGGATTCAATGCTTAAACAGAGGGGAAGTGAAAGAAAAGTTCATATGGGAAAGATGGAGGCCTGTAATTTCTGGGAAACTTATATTTTCTCTATTTAGCAGACTTTCATTAGCAAATACTCTGTGACCTTAAGTACCTGCAACTTCTGAAACTTATCTTTTTCATCTGTTAGGGAATGATGTGTGTTTTATATTGTTCACAAAACCTTCAAGCTTTGAGTCTCAAGCATCATTATATTATGCTGCAGCCTTGTCTCTGAACTGCAGAAACGCTGTGGGAGTTTAGCTATGAGTGTCCTCATCTGGCTTTTGTAAGAAGCATCCGTGGGGATTTAGAATGCACTGGCCTTGTGCAGTGATGGGTGCCCAGTGAGCTGAATGGATCCCCAGACAGTAGCCATGATAGATGGACATAGCTTCCTTTGCTTATACAGATGACTGAATTAAGCCTTCAGTTAGGATTTTGATGACTTCTGTTCAAGACTGTCCTTAACACATTCACCTCTGGTCCTCAACTTGGAACATCAAGTACCACATTTAGATGACGTCTGATTTCTTTATAAAACCAAAATCTCTATCAGTTCTTGAGAGCCTTTAAAATTCTTGCTCAAATACAACATCCATGGGGCCACTCTGACCCTTGGCCATTCCTCCAAGGCATTCATCCCCTGTCATAAATAAAATACACTTGTATTTTTATGTTGGATATCAGTCCCCTCCATCACTACTTCTTCCCTGTCACGAGACCAGGGAGGAGGCCTTTTTGTTTGTTCATTGATGTAGTGCGACAGGGGACCTAAAGAAAAACTTGGACTTGGCAAGTGGTGGCAGTGCTGAGGAACATGTAAATGCACACCACAGACCTCTTCTGTAATTCTAAGTGCTTTGTTTTACATTAAGAGAAAGAGGAATCTTTCCATGTAATACAAAAAAAAAAAAAAAAAAAAAAAAAAAAAAAAAAAAAAAAAAAAGATGGCCTGAGTCCCAAATCTAAATATGTCCTACATAGGAGTTCGTGTGAATATCCCTGCATCCCTTGGGTCCCTTATTTCTTTGATGACAAAATTGCCTTAAGACTGTTAACCTTCCAGCAATTGTCAGGAACAGACACATTCATATGTCTGTACTGAGTAGTATGAATGTGCACATGTGTATCACAGATAACTTTCTGTCTAAAGCAACTTCAGAATGGTGAGCATTAATGTTCATAATGATACTGAACCATCTTCTGGGTCATTAGAAGAAAATATTTTGTACTTAAATCCAAATCATCTGCTCTTACTATTTAATATTTATATGGTAGAAACTTACCAGTTTGTATGTAGGCACACAGTCCCTAAATTCCAGAGCTGTTTTCAAGTGCTTCTGGGACACTAGCATTTTGGAGTCTCTGCCCATTTTAACACTGATGTTAACTACTTACTCTGTCCTCTTGTCCCTGTGTAAGACATGTATCTCCTGCCCTTGAGCCTCTGATTCCTCACTCTTTTCCAAGAAGAAATGGCTTTCTCATTTCCCTTGCAGCTTTACCAAAACCTTTACCTGCTCTTGGACTGCTGAACATTCCCAGGCCTCGCATCAGAGGGGTCTGTTAGCTGTCCTTGCCCTATAGTCTCCACATTGGGAGACTGCCCTGTTCCTCTGTTCTATATCTTTGCAGGTCTTGACCTGATCATGTCTCCCCAGAAGATATCAGTAGTCACGGCCTTGACTCCAAAGCTCCATTCTCATCTGAGACAGCCACTTGCCTAGAGCGATGTGTTCATCTCATCCAGACATCTTGCTTCTGCAGTGGTGGTTTACAGCTACAGTCAGTATCATAGCTGAGGTCTGACCACAGCTTGTGTGAGCTCTTAGCATGCCTTCTTAGCAACATGAATACAAACTTGTTTTCAATTTCTCACTGGCCTTCAATGATCTAGAAAACAGCCTTCACACTTGCCAAGTAAACTCCCTCTGCAAGGTCTTGCTCTATACCTGCCTGGTCTCTTTTCTCCACAGGTTCTTCCCCTTTAAGTGTCCCTATGCTTTTTCATTTTCCTTCTTTTTAGTTTTTTTTAACTTGCTGGCATAATGATAATATAGTTATTATTTCTTTTTTATTCAATATATTCTATATTTACATTTCAAATGATTTCCCCTTTCCTGGATCCCCCCTCCCCAAATGTCCCATAAACCCTCTTCCTTCCCCCTGTTCCCCAATCAACCCCCTCCCACTTTCCTGTCCTGGTAATCCCCTACACTGCAGCATTGAGCCTTTCCAAGACCAGGGACCTCTCCTTTCTTCTTCTTGGGCATCATTTGATATGTGAATTGTTTCTTGGGTATTCTGACCTTCTGGGCTAATATCCACTTGTCAGTGAGTGCATACCATGTGTGTTCTTTTGTGATTGGATTATTTCACTCAGGATGACATTCTCCAGTTCCACCCACTTGCCTAAGAATTTCATGGATTCATTGTTTTTAATAGCTGAGTAGTATTCCATTGTGTAAATATACCACATTTTCTGTATCCATTCCTCCATTGAGGGACATCTGGGTTCTTTCCGGTTTCTAACTATTATAAATAGGGCTGCTGTGAACATAGTGGAGCATGTGTCCTTATTACATGCTGGGAAGTTCTTCTGGTATATGCCCAGGAGTGGTATAGCTGGGTCCTCCAGTAGTATCATGCCCAGTTTTCTGAGGAACATCCAGAATGATTTCCAGAGTGGTTGTACCAGCTTGCAACCCCACCAACAGTGGAGGAGTGTTCCTTTCTCCATATCCTCTCCAGCACCTGCTGTCTCCTGAGTTTTTGATCTTAGCCATTCTGACTGGTGTGAGGTGAAATCTCAGGGTTGTTTTGATTTGCATTTCCCTGATGACTAAGAATATTGAACATTTCTTTAGGTGCTTCCCAGCCATTCAATATTCCTCAGGTGAAAATTCTTTGTTTAGCTCTGTACCCCATTTTTAATAGGGTTATTTAGCTCTCTGGAGTTTACCTCCTTGAGTTCTTTGTATATCTTGGATATTAGCCCTCTGTCAGATGTAGAGTTGGTAAAGATCTTTCGCTAATTTGTTAGTTGTCATTTTTTCCTTTTGACAGTGTCCTTTGCCTTACAGAAACTTTTTAATTTTATGAGGTCCCATTTGTCAATTCTTGATCTTAGAGCATAAGCTATTGGTTCAGGAACTTTCCCCCTTTGTCCATGTGCTCAAGGCTCTTCCCCCATCTCTTTTCTATTAGTTTCAGTGTATCTGGTTTTATGTGGAGGTCCTTGATCCACTTGGACTTGAGCTTTGTACAAGGAGGTAAGAATGGATCAATTTGCATTCTTCTGCATGCTGACCTGCAGTTGAACCAGCACCATTTGTTGAAAAGACTATCTTTTTTCCACTGCATTGTCCCTATGCTTTTTCACTTGTCCATTTCCTTCTCTGATCTCCCAGAGGAGCCCTCCAACACAAGCAGAGCAGCAGACATCATCATCCTGCCCCTGCTTCATTTGTTTCTTCTTATTGCAAAGGATATAGACATAAAGTTACATGTTTATTTGCATATTAGACTTTCTGTTGCAGAGATGGAATTCTAGGCCTAAGGTAAAAGCAGCAAAGATTTATTTGGGCTTGGGATTTCAGAGGTTTCTGTTATGATGGCAGGAGAATATGACAAGGAAGAACAGCATGAAAATTGGAAAGCAGAGAATGCTGTCCCCCCATGTCTCCAGTGGCTAGGGTGATACTGGCCACATTCAGGTTGGGGCTTCATCTCTTACTGTACCCTTTCCAGAAAAGAGCTTCCACAGATATACCCCAGCTGCCTTGCACACATCTGCTAAGGGTTTTTCAATCAGATTAAGTTGATGATCAGTATTGATGATCAGGATTTCTTTGTTTTCTTGGCAAATACACAAGTTCTATGAGAATTACAGAGTCAATTTTGTTGCCTTGTGACTGCATAGTATAGAAACTTTCAAGTTCTGGTTGAAAGGAAATGCAGGAGAGAGTAAAAAAAATGATCAAAATAGCCTCAGTTTTCATATGTGTGTGTGTATACATACATATACATATGTTATATATATGTATATACATGTATAATATAGCCATACACTTTTAAATTGTGTAGCTTTTCTAAAAAGAAAAAATAAGTGTTGTGATTGTGTTTGTAACTGCAGCTCTTAGGAGATGGAGGGAGGAGGATCAGGATATCAAAGACAAGCCTTGTATATACAGAGTTCTGGGATAGCCTGGGCTATCTCAAATCTTAATTTTTAAACAAATGAATAAATAAATAAATAAATTCCTGTATGTTTTCTGTTGCTTAGTTAAATAGGGCAACTTAAATTTAGAGCTAATTTCACAGACTGTATAAAAAGGCAAATTCAAAAGTGTGTGTACTTTGAACATATATATTGTACATGGGCTTTATATATATTGATCATTTCTGGAATTATTTTAAGTCTAGTAACATAGTTGGCCCAAGGGAGAAAAGGTTAAAAGTGAGATGGGATTTTCTTAAATATCTGCCCCTTTAAACACACACATCTATCTAATTTTCAATTGAACTTGTTTAGGATTTATATATACAACTCTCTGGAAGCTAAACTGCAGGATTCCTGACTTTAAAATCAATCCAAATATTTATTTTTAAAAGAAAACATTGTTCTTAGGCTGTAAACAGTCATTGACTTTTCTAGGTGAATTTTATGAGGAAAAAAAAGTTATTACATCAAATTTCAAAGTGACAAGTTCATTAAAATTTTCTAAAGTTGTTCCAGATACTAATAATCCAAGACTAATGTTATTATGGCTGAATGAAAACAACTCTTCACAGCAAAGAGTTTAAAATTAGAAAGCTCAAAATTATCATGGCTAGTAGAAAGCTGTACATGTGCCAAGATAATCCAGAATGGTTCACATGCCACAATCAGCTCTGAAAACTCTAATGAGCCTGTACAGGAACTCTGCCTGCTATTTATAAAAATTCATTAGGAGTTGTGCAATTATGTCATTTGGGTTTACTTTTGCATATTACCAGAAATGTTGACATGAGGCATCACCCAAACATTACAGCCCACTCTCTTGATTTGCATCATGCTCATTTCCAAATAAGAAAATAGAGGGGCTTGATGTCCTTCAATTAACCCTAGCTCTGTCACTGATATGTGGTCCATGTTCTGGCATCTAGTCATTCTCTACAAACTCAGTGCTTCCTCTTTTCTGGTCTCACTCAAGTTGGGAACGTAAGCATGGAGTTCAGAAACATGAAGATTGCCATGACTCCTTTGGAAACTAGCTTCTTTCCTGTTCTTACCTTGTCAAGACTGGCTTTCTGGGACCAGAGTGGGTTGTTTGCCTCTGTTTTTTATAATGGGATCTTTTATGCTTTCTTCCTGGTAGCTAACTCAAATTCTAAAGTTTTTACTGATAGAGTGTTTGGTGTCAGCCTCTCTCATTGGCTTCGGAGGTTGATGAAAGCACAGATGGCACACTTTCATCCTTGTGAAGACCATTGTATTCCAGAATCAACTGTAGTAAGTGGTATGTGGGGTAGTTAGAAGTTTGGTTTGCTTTTAGCTGTGCTTTGTTTCTCTCTAAGAAAAAGACAGGGATATCCTTAAAGTCAAAGTCTGGGTTTTGCCTCAATGTTTTTCAATGCATAGTATATAACTAAATGGATAACTATACTCATTTTATACCTAAGTTTGTTTTAAATCTTTCAAAATGCTATGACTGTAGATGAGTGGTAGAGTGCTTGTCTCACATGCATGATACCCTAGATTCAATCTCCAGTATGTCCAAACAAAGGATTATATCAAAGTATATATTATATTTTGAGAATATCCCCTCAAATACATCTAGACCTTGCCTTATGGAACAAGATACTATGATGTAAAATGGTCAGCAGAGTCAAACACAATTAACAAGTGAGCTGCCAGCCAATGGCTTTTTAGCTCTCCAGAGGCTCTACTAATCATGTTTTACATGATTATAGACAGACAGACAGACAGACAGGCAGAAAGAAAGAAAGAAAGAAAGAAAGAAAGAAAGAAAGAAAGAAAGAAAAGAAAAGAAAAGAAAAGAAAAGAAAAGAAAGAAAGGGAAGAAAGGAAGGAAGAATGAAAGGGAAGGAAGGAAGGAAGGAAGGAAAAAAGGAAGGAAGAAAGACAATAACTGGGAACCTTGATCACATTAATACACCTTTAAATTTTATTTTGTTTTTTAAAACATCATTTCTGAAAGCCTAATGTAATTTTTATACTGCAAATTATAAGGCAGACCTTGTAAGTATATTATAGTTAACTCTTACACTTAGGAAGAAAGAATCTTATTATTATTAAAAAGAACTTTGTTGGAACTAAAACATTAACAAAAGACAGAAACTTGTGGCTTCTGGCAACAATAAATCATCATGTGTCAGCCCACCAAGCATACCAGCAGTGTGGTTTTACCAGTGTTCCTCTATCTAGCAATGAAATGGGAAATGGACAATAAAGGATTTTCCTAAGGAATTCCTTGATACCAATTGTATTTAGGAAGGAGTATCACCAGTAACATTACTGAACTCCTGTCCTTAATCCCTGTGTTTATAGAGATGCTCAGTCTTTTTTTTTTTTAATTTTTTTTACTCGATATAATTTATTTACATTTCAAATGATTTCCCCTTTTCTAGCCCCCCCCTCCCCGAAAGTCCCTTAAACCCCCTTCTCTTCCCCTGTCCTCCCTCCCACCAGTTCCCACTTCCCCGTTCTGGTTTTGCCGAATACTGTTTCACTGAGTCTTTCCAGAACCAGGGACCACTCCTCCTTTCTTCTTGTATCTCATTTGATGTGTGGATTATGTTTTGGGTATTCCAGTTTTCTAGGTTAATAACCACTTATTAGTGAGTGCATACCATGATTCACCTTTTGAGTCTGGGTTACCTCACTTAGTATGATGTTCTCTAGCTCCATCCATTTGCCTAAGAATTTCATGAATTCATTGTTTCTAATGGCTGAATAGTACTCCATTGTGTAGATATACCACATTTTTTGGAGATGCTCAGTCTTATTACAGACATGCACACAACACAACGAAGCTCTGCAGCTTCCGTTAGTAGAAACAATAGCTATGGTATCTAAATGCTAAGGTTGGCCCAGACTCTTCTAGTCCTTATATTTTCTTTGTCCACTCATTGTTGAGCAATACTTAGTAGTTTGAGCAATTCTGTAGTTTGGCTCTGTGGATAGTGACATAACAACTGTGAATGTGCAGGGATCTCTAGGGTCTGCTGAGTCAGGGTCCTTTGTACAACTAGAAATTAAGATGATAAGTCTATTTTTAGGTTTTCTCTACCATAGCTAGACAAAAAGTCACATCCCTGGCTGCCATGTGTTAGTGTTCAGTTGGCCACATCCTTATGAGCATTTGCTGTTTGTTTGCAATGATAACCATTCTGACATGGGCCTGAGGTGCAATCTCAGTGTAGTTTTTGGTTTTTTATTTTCATAAAATAAAACTACCGCTGAAAACAATTTTACATATTTAATGGTCATTTGTACTTAATTTTTGAAAGCCATCAGTTTACTTCATTGGCCCATTGGTTGATATAGGTTATTTGCATCAACTTCAGTTTAGCCTTTGAATTTCTTCATGTATTCAATCACCTAGATTATGGGTGGTTATGATATTAACCACTGACTATTTCTCCTCATCTAATAGTAAGGCAAGAGAAACTTTGATATATTCATTCCCTGGAAAATAGAACCCGATTACACTTTATACATGAGAAATAGATTATATTTAAGTTAGCTGAACTTGTTTGTAAACAGGAGAACACTGAAAATAGCCTGGTGGAACTGTGGAGTGAAGCTCTGGATGGAAACCTTCTTGGCACTAGTAAGACGAAAGCCAAGGGCTGTGCATGATTTCCTCCCCTGTCCTCTGATGGCTGCTGGTTGGCTTACAGTTAGAGAGTATGCTCTACCGAACATTTCTATGACTTTCATGTCTTCATTTATTGAAAAGACCTACTGTATGATTCATTTGTGATGCTACTGGATATCAAGTAGGTTTTAAATACCAAGAAAAGGCAAATCTATATTCAGAAATATGCACGATGATAAAACATTCTACAAAGCAGCATAAAGAACATTTTTAATACTAATGGAATTAATACTGCCTTATGATTTTTAAAAAATATATCATACATACATATGTATGTATTCTGGTCACATTCAACCAATACTTCCCTCCTTACTCCTCCAAGATCCACCCTCACACACCACCATCCAACTTCAGGCTCCTATTTTTTAATAACCAACTGAGCCCAGTGTATGCTGCCCATTTATGTGTGTATGTGGGGCTATCCACTGGAGTGTCTGAGCTAAAAGTTACACCTTTAAGAAAACTGAGTCTTTGAGCCAGTCAATGGTAGTGAGCACCTTTAATCCCAGCACTTGCGAAGCAGCTAGATATCTATGAGTTCAAGACCAGTCTAGCCTAGTCTACATAGTGAGTTCTAAGACAGCCAAGACTCTACAGGAATACCTTGTCTTGAAAAAACAAAAACCAAACAAACAAAAATGTGACTACCTCTCCTAGCCATGAACTGTCAATATCTTCTCATCTAGGGATAGGAGCTCATAAGCCCCTCCGTTTCCATACTATAGTGTTGACTGTGCAGGTCTTATAATGTCTTAGGGAGACAGCTACAGCTATGCAAGTCCTATCTATCATGTCTAGAAGACCTGTTTTTTGAAGGAACTTAATCCTTTCTTTCTCTATGTAAGAAAACATACTAGGAAGTATTTTTAGCTGGATATGACTTGTTTCCCAGAACTATTCATATCTGTGCAGGTATTGGATGTGTGATAGCTATTGAAAAAGCAGAGATCTGCCAGGTGGTGGTGATGCACACCTTTTATCCCAGCACTTGGGAGGCAAAGGCAGGCAGATTTCTGAGTTCGAGCTACCCTGATCTACAGAGTGAGTTCCAGGACAGCCAGGGCTATACAGAGAAACTCTGTCTCTGTCTTGAAAAAAACCAACCCCCCCCCCCCAAAAAAAAAACCCGAAAGAAAAAAAAAAGAAAAAGCAAGCAAAGATCTAGAAAATAATCAGAAACAAAGAGTAAACTCTGAGGCCACATTGTCATGAATGCAAAGCAAAACAAGACCAAAAATTGGCATGAATACCAGGTAGGAACCCACAAAGTTTAAGAAGGTCCAAGGAAAATGAACAATAAGAAAAGGCCAATGCAGTTTGAAGATGGATGTTTCTAATAGACCATTTCAGTAGATGAAATTGTCTTAACTAACCAATGATAGGAAATTCCTGAGCATTAATGAGAAGAGGAAAAGAAATAGAAAACACCAACGACTATGTAGAACTTAGGATAAAATTTACTGCTGCTCAGACTGTTTCTCTTGGTTCTATTAACTCTATTGCTTGTTTCTGTTCTATCTGTTAAATAATAACCCCTAATAACAATAACCCAATAACAGTGGCTACATTGCTAGGTTTTTATTTTTATATAAAAAATTGTATAGGAGATGATCTAGTGAGTAGGCAGGCCCAAGTAAAGATGTTCTAATGTTAATTGTTGCCTTAACAATTAATTTGAGATGGCAATAAAATCACCACATTCCTTTAAAAATACATTTTAAAACAAAATAAAATTTTGGGATATGGTGCTGGAAAGAAAAGCTCCACGGAAGGGGTTCCTTAATGTTAAGCAGTGCTGTGGACGTGAGGACAGGGAAATGGTGACCTGGAGAGAAGCAGTGGGGACAGCACAGCCCGTGTCATGCTTCTGGGTCCAGCCTTGCTTTGTGTTATAGAGCATGATCCCTGGGGTTCATATGTCACATTCAGTTTGAGACTTTCTAAAAATACAAATTCATGAGACACCCCAGCATGCCTAAATTAGAATATCTTGGTGTGAAGTCAAATAATCTGTCTTTAATCCACCTCTGGGGGGGGTGTGGGGTGGGTGGGTGGGGGGGATTCTGAGGCCTCCTTAAGCCTAGGAACCTCATCCATTGGGGCCTTGATACTGTCTCTCCCCTGGGCCCAACAGCTTTGCCTGTGGTGCTGCCCTAGGCCCTGCTATGTGGGGGGTAATTTAGACTTGGGGCTGTGGAAGGATTTTAAGTTTGAGAGTGTAGAGGCTCAAATAAATATGTTAGATGATTATTGAAAACAATCAAACAAATAACCAAAAGACTTGAAACAAACTTAGATTAAAACTAATATGTATTTAGAATGAGAAAGGAAATTAAATCATTAACTTTTGAAAGGTGATACTGTAAAAGCTAGAAAATATTAAAATTCAACTGCCTTATATCAATACTTTGGGCAGGATACACTACCTTCAGTTATCTTTTTATTTGATATGTTTATCACTGTAATTTTGTGTACAGACAGTACAAGGATAATTGTTTACCATGACAATTTTGACAGAAAATTTCAATGATGGTTATTATATATAAACTTATAATTCTATGTAAGAATACCTCTGTTGTACATAACATATAGCTACAGCTATTGTAATTAGTTCTACATCTCCCATATAAAATAAAAGGAAAGAAGAGTGTAATTATGTGTGATAAACTATATTCCTGAGAGTACAGTATTTCTCTCTGGTCAGGTGCCTATGGAAACTGAACTGTAGGTTTACATTCTTACACATGTGAAAGTGTCCTTTTCCTTTTGGTATACTTCTTCTTTACTCTCAATGTATTTATGGTGCTGCCCACTATGGGTACTGTTTACCCACAGTGTGCCCTCTTAGTTCAATATTGTCATGTCCCCATGTTTAGTGAGTGGGTGCCATGGATTGAAAATAAAGTTCCAATGACACAATCCAACAGCCGGAGAGCCATCAAGGATATACTTGTATGGGTATTGTAGGCCATGCAAATATATTCCACACCATCCCAGTTGCATGAACGCTTGGTTTAGTTTCCTCTTAATTGGATCTCCATGGTACCTGCAAGTCCTCCAAAGTCCCAATGTGAAGGGAAACTGGAGTAGAGAAAGACAGTATCTAATGAACTCCACTGAGAGAGTCCTTTACATTCAGCTCCATAGGAATATTTGACTGTGTTCTCACATTCCTGGACCCTCTTCTAGGTTGTTCAAAAGAAGCCTGCTCTAGTGGGGACTTAAAACTTCAATTTTATTCTTTGGACAATAATTATTTTTCTAAGGAGGAACCAGAAGCCAGATTCAAGATTGTCTTCCTGATTTGTTTTTTAGCAATTCAACATATTTAGACTGTTAATGAGAGAACATAACATCCTCAGCCCACATGGATCCCCCAACTGGTATGGGGTTATTAATATGAATTACAGTACCTTACCTTTGCCTGGTAAGGTCTTCCACTATAACCATTCCCAGGAATTTCTTCCCTGCCTTCTCTGCTTTTGGTTCATTTTACAAAGTTGGAGAGTTGGGAATATGGTGGTAATACTAGGCCCAGTGCTATTGAGAGATAGCCATTAAGCTATGCAGCAAAGGATCTGAATTCAAACCTTATGAATTGACTGGGCTTTGAAATCTCCACAAGTCAATTATGGTGTTGGACAAAATCACTGTTTCTTGGAAACCCAAGGGTTCTTTGGAGATCTTTCAAGGAATTCTGCTTTCTTGATATTTAACATGACAATTACAAGATTTTATCTGAAAATAGTTATACTATAAAAAGTCTTATCAGAGCCAGGCAGGGGTGGCGCTTGCCTGTAATCCCAGTACTCTGGGAGGCAGAGGCAGGCAGATTTCTGAGTTCAAGGCCAGCCTGGTCTACAGAGTGAGTTCTAGGACAGCAAGGGCTACACAGAGAAGCCCTGTCTCGACAAGACCAAAATCCAAACAACAAAAAAACAAAATAACAACAAAAAAAAAAAAATAGAAGAAGAAGTCTTACCAGGAAAGCTATGTTTTCAGATGCTTTCCAATATTTAGAATGAACTAGGTATCTTTTCTAATAATCACCCTGAGCCCCGGGTTCTAGTATTAGAGATCAGTAATTTTAATTGTTGGGTGTCTTTTGGATTTTAGTACTTAGTTGAGGTTGAGTGATGGTATTACAAACCAATAGAATTCAGGCTGATCTAGCTACATGGTAATGGGAATAGGAGAGGCTGTTACTAGCTACTGGGTAAGAAATCTGTGATTTTTTTTTTTACTTGATTAAACAGATTGTAGGTGCCTTTAAAAATGACATCACTCTTTTTGATATATATACCCATAACAGAGAGCTGCTCTTCAATGTAACCATTGTATTCTGTCAATTTATAACTATGTATTAAAAAATTCTTGGTATCTCTATCTCCACCCTCTTTGTTTATTGAGCACATCTTTCCAGCAAATGATCATTTCATACCTGAATGAATAGTGACACTCTTAGTTGTGATGACTCACAGGGAAGCAAGATGGTAGGTAATACAATGACCTTCTCTTCATTTGTCCCAGAGTGTCCTACCGATCAGACCTGCAGGATCCACATGTCAAAATTCTTATGTGACTCATCTCCCTGCTGTGCCAAAAGTCTTATGGTCATGTACAGAGGTTAATTTCTCTAAGCCTCACTCAGATCTTTCAGAAAACTAGCAGGTAGAAATTGAAGGGCCATACAGATATGACTCCAAGACTGCATGATCATTGTCTAATTTCACAGAAGAATAAATAGGAAATAAACGTCTCATCTCCTTCAGGCTTCCAGGAGAGTCTTTTCTTTTTCTGATTGATCTTCATGCATGAAAGGGCCAGTGAGGGATGACCACTTTGTGTCTCTATCCTCTACAAAACATCTATAATGTATAAGAGAGTTATTGGGAGCTGTGTGGTAAAATTGAGAGCATCTAATAGTGTAGAATTAGTCCTTGGCTGGTGATTCCTAGTGCAATGGAAATGAACACACAGTAGGCAATGGAGTCTTCACTATTCTTGGTGAAGTTTCAGCAGTCAGCTGAAGTTGTGTCCACAAGACTATTTCTAAGCCCTTAGGGTAAAGGCAAATTGTTGCGTTTGAGACTTTCTGTTTTTAACTCTCAAATTAAATTGCCTGGTTAGTTATTTTTATGCTACCCACATGCAATGTCAAGGTTAATTTGTTTGCTCAGACTAATACCACATTGCATGCTGGAATTTTGGGGCCCTCTGGACATCACCTTCAAAACACAGTTGGGAGTCTAAGGGTTCCTTTAGAAAATGGCTTCCAGGGCATGCTTTCCTTCAAAGATATCTTTACACTCATCAAGAAATAAGGTTGCATCAAATAAAGGAGCTGAAGTGAGCACCCAGGAGAGCAGATTTTGTCCAGAGGAAACAGAGTTGTCAGAGAGTGGAGATGTACAGCCAGCAGTCAGCCATAGCCCTTCATCAATCGATCCTCTCTGTTTTTTTCTTCCCTCTTTCAGAGGTTTAATGTGAGTGGTTCTCTGTACCTGCTTCCTTTCAGATGCCTCAGGAACAGTACTCACACCACAGGAGCACCATGCACAGCTCTGAGGGGCCGCACATATACAAAGTGGGGATTTACGGCTGGAGGAAAAGATGCCTGTATTTCTTTGTCCTGCTCCTCATGATTTTAATACTGGTGAACTTGGCCATGACCATCTGGATCCTCAAGGTCATGAACTTCACAATTGTAAGTAAAACCATATAGATGTGTTAGCTTTCACTGGAGGAAAAGGAAGCATGGAGCCAGACCGAATGTGGGAAAACACTGTCCTGTGACCTGGCGTTTGAGCTCAAGTTGAATATGAGTACCAGCTTCTGTCTAATATCAGTTCTTCTGAGGCTGAGAATCCAAATGTAGAGTCATTCCTGTCATTTAAGGTATCTTCTAGGTCTTCACTCCATTGTTGTACTGTTCCTGCATCCTATAGTCTTTAACCACCTTAAGCAAGGAAATCAGAGAGAAATAAAGGATAAAGTGAAATTTGTTTTCAGGAATTTTAGTAGAAATCATAAATCATTTCACCAGTTGAAATGTATGAGCACAGCAGAGCTTCAAGAAACATCTAAGAATGTTAGTAGTCTAATTATACCTGCTTGTAATTTGTCAGTGGACTGCAATGTGGTTCACTGACAATCTCCAGTTTGGGGAGAGAAATCTTTTCTGCTCTTGTGTGGGTAAGGTGGAAATGAGAGGAAGCCAGGTGTATCTCCTTGCTTTGTTAGTTTTTTTTAGGGGTGTGCATTTTTACAAAGCTGTTGCTTTTGGTGCTCAGGGTGTTATTTAGATCAGTCATTGACTTGTTGGAATTTAAGTGAAGAGGATACTGTTGCAAATATAACATGTGTGTACTCTGATCTCTTTTTAATTTAGTGATTTGAGTCTGTAGAATCAATATAATTAACTTACTAATGAGAAGGTCACAGATGCTAATCTGCTGCCCAGGGAATACATTTTCTCATTCTGATGTCGAAAGTTAATGGGCAGGCAATAAAACAACTCCCTATTGATAAAGAAATAGTGTCATAATAAAGGGAACAGAGAAGTTTTCCTATGAAAACCCCCAATGGGACCATGGATATTTGGGGTATTTTGAATCACAAAATGCATTTTTGTTCTTGGCTTGCTCAGGCTGTGTCAGCTGGTTGGTATGGATTTTCCCTCTGTCTCTCCAACCTGAAAGTAATTCATCCTGATGCTTTCCCACTGCTTTATGTATCTCATGTTATATTTACCTCTCCAGAGAAAAAGAGCTTACATGTGTTTCCCAAACAAACTGAGACTTTTATGTATAATTTCTCTGTGTGCCTTTGTCCATTACTCATGGTGGAGCTTACGGGGACTAGTTTGAGATATGGCTTCAGGCTTGAGAATGGATCATTCTTTAATACCCAGAGTTAAAGTTCAGAAACATTCAACTGAAAGTGGCCTTAACATTTCATAACTCTGTCTTGAAAATGTTTCAGTTAACTTTATAGAATATAAAATAAAATAGGTTTCTGTATTCCAACATCAACTTTTGGAGAGAGTATTGGTCAATTTCCACGTGGCTGCTTGGAGTCCCAGGTCATCATTGCAGTGTGTTGGAGCACATTATGATGCATTTGTAGATGGCAGTCACTACATGAAATCTGGACTTTGGTGTTCTTTATGAACACAGGTACAGAGAAATAGTTCAGTAAAGAAAAAGTACAACCTGATTTTATCTAGTGCTGCCAAGTGAGGATGGGACAAAGAGGAGAAAGTTTCTAGCAATTTCTGTGGGAGATGCTATCTTCACCCCATGAGGTTTTCAGTCCGACAGACTGCAACTGACGTTTATTGATATGACTATTCCATAGTGTTCTTAAGTTTAACATTTAAAAATGTATAAAACGAAACAGCTTCTACACTATTAATAGTTATACTAGTATTGGTATACTAATAGTTTAATACTAGTACTACAGTATTAAACGTGAGAAGTCAAGCACTTAAGCTTAGCATAGACTTTATAAAACTTGATTATTGGTTGCTACATCAGTGCTGGGGTAAAAGACAGTTTGGAAGAATTTCTGTTTATGGGCAAAGGGAGAATGAGATGGTCAGACTCTGAAAACAGGATAGACTCTGTGACTTCTCCAGTGGAACTTCACTGAGGACCTGAGCCCCTCCTCTGCTGATGGAGGTGAACATCTTTATCCCTCTATTATTATGATTTTTTTTTTAAAAAAATATTTTCTGATGCCAAGATCTAAAATGGGAGAGATTTAGGGACTGGAGTTAGAAAGTAAATGCTCAAACTTTAGGGATTTTTTTTTTTTTTGCAAATATGAACATATTCACCTAAACATGTAAAATAAAAATCTTTCAATATTAAGCAAATATGACTTGTGGAGTCAGCTTTGTCTGACAGATTCAAAGAAGTAGATGCAAATATATATAGAATATCATTTACCATGGACAGATGTGAGCTTGGAAGGCAGTATGACATTAAGGTAATAGTTTTTACGAAATCAGCTATTTTCTGCAGTTAACTAAATTGAGTGCCAGACTTCAGAGTCCTTAAGGCTTTACCATACCAAGTACTTACTGTAGTGAGAATAATGCCATTATTAGTCATAATTGGTGCTTTACTGTAGTAATGCATTTGAGCAAATAGAACTCAAGTATTAGAAAATTGGTCTTGGCCTGCAAGTTAAATGCATATTTTATCTACAAGTCACAGCATAAAGCACAGTCCCTCAGAATTATAATTCTATGGCACAAATAATAATTTAGTCACAATGAAGATCTTGCAAAATTGGAACAAGGTATTAATCAATAATCTACTGGAGAGTATGAGTTGGGAGAAGCAAGAGAATCAATGAGGTGACAGAACATTGTTTTATGCAAGGCTTTTAAACAGATTATCAATGGAAAAGAGTGGTTCTTTTATGTGCTTGAATTGTTCAAAAATTAGGGGTTTGAAACAGTTTACATTATAATCAACTTTTCAGAATACAACAAACTAAGAGGTTGATGTCATTTTTGAGGACTGGGGATTTTATACAATATTGCACACTATGGGTATTTGCCTTGCTGTCAGAGTTGTGTTTTGCTCCTTTCCTAAGGATGCAAAGTCTGTGGAAGGGCTGTTGCTATAACAACAGAGATTTACAAATGAGCTTTCTTTATTTTGAAGTAAATCTGTAGCTAAATAATTTTACTTTCCCCTACTTGTGGCAAAATACCGCAGTGCCCATGACTGGTCAAGAGAGTCTGGCTACAATTCTGTTTCCTCTGCAATGGAAAGTATATGATTTTTCCATTATTCATATACTCAGAAATCAGCCTATCTTCGTTGAGCACACTGTGCTTTATAAGAAAACTAATATCTCTAGTGTCTACTCTCTGCTAGGCAGTTCATAATACTTAAAACATTTTGGTAAATTTCCAAAAGAAATATATAAATAAAATAGTTTTAACCCTTTTTAACAAAAGAGAACCTGCGCTTAAGAGAAGTTAAGTGACTCAGTGAAAGATTATAGCTAGTGTGTCTAAAAGGGGTATTCATTCTCAATGTCCATCATCAGATGCTGACACAAGAGAAGGCTCAATGCTGACAACAGAATGTCACAAGCAGCTCCACACAATAGTGTAGTTGTTTCAGGCTCAGAAGACTTTCTAATTATAGTTCATGCTTCCACTCATGACCATGTGACCTTTCAGAAAATCCACAACATCTCTGCACTGCTATTTCCCAGAGGTCACAGCAGGACACACCTCACAGAATTGCTGTGACTATTTTAAGAGATGGAGGTGGAGATGATGTTTAGGATATAGCCGGATAGAGACACACTTTATATACATATTTGATTTCATCATCTTAGGCTTTTTGCAAGCTCCATTAATATTGTTATTATTGCCACTGGCAAATAGAACTTAACTTATAACCTATAACTAATCCACGTTAGACTTGTCTTAGACTTGTTTTTGTTATCTTGGCACAAGTTAGGGTCATGTGAATTGAGAAAATGCCTCTACTGAACGGGCCCATAGGCAAGCCTGTCGGGTGGTTTTCTTGATTAGTGACTGATCTGAAAGGTCCAGGCCACCATGGATGGTGGTCCTGGATTGTATCATAAAGCAGGATGATGAGCTATTGAGAGAAGCAATAAGCAGTGTTCCTGTGTGGCCATTTAATTAGTTCTTTCCATGACTTCTACCACTGATAGACTGTGAGGTGAAAGGATAATAGGAAACAAACAAAACCACAAAAAACAACAACAAGGCTGCTTTTCTTCAGTTGCTTTTGATAATGGTATTTATCAAAGCAATAAACAGCAAACTAGAGCATAGACTATTACAAACTTTAACAGAGAGAGGGGGGAGAAGGAAGGAATGGAGGGAGAGAGAGAACAGAGAGAGAGAGAGAGACAGAGACAGAGAGAGAGATTGAATAACTTAGATTGAGATACTACACTCATGATTTGAACGCCCCCCCCCAAAAAAAATATTGATTGAAGATCCTGGTCTGTTGTGAGTTTGAAGTACTAAGGAGCAGTGCAGAAAGCCCCAGTCTAAATGTCAGGGATGGATGACTGGTTAGGACTTGATAAGATCTTTGTTTTTGGAACTCAGGGTGGAGCTAAGTGATTTTGCCCCTGTGTCTTCCAAGGTAGATATCTGCTTGGACATTTTCAATTCCATATTTTGTTCTTTGCCTTGATATGTGAGGTGTCACTCTATGGAAGACTCTTGCTTCAGCCAAATGTTTTAGCCTTGAATATCTTCCAAATAGTACAGTATTGATGATCTATTCTACCCTGTCACTGAGCACAGTGCTTATTATATAGCACAACTGAAAAGTTGTAGGAGTCCCTGATAGACAGCATAAACTCTTGGACCAGGAAATGTAAAGCTAGATGGAAAGAAGGCCATGTGAGTCTCTTAGTCGGACACCCTCATTTACAAATGATAGAATCTAGGTCAGTCATGAAGGCTTCTGACCTGACTCCAGCCTTTCATTTACCCTGGGAACTTCTCTGGCATCAGGTTTATATTCTGTTCACCTTTAAGCCTCACCCCAGTGGCTTATATAGAGCCATCTTTCAGGGTATATTCAGTAATTATAAATTTCCCTCTTCTTCATGCACAGAAAGTGCGCCAAAGCTAAATACTTGGTCATATGACACGATTTTAGTATATGACTCCCCTGAGTGTCTCTTCATTGACCATAAAGTCAGACTGAGGATCATAGGTTTTGATGATAATGTAATACATGAATATCTATTTAATAAAAATGTATATAGAATTTCCTTTGTACTTTTTAGATAATATTCATAAAAATGCTAAGAGGCAGGCACCTATATTATCCATGTATAATAGATGAAAATGTGGACTCTTGAAGTAAAATCACTAGGCCAAGGTCACACAGTCTGGTAAATGACAAAGGTAGGATGGGCTTGCAGAGTCTGGCTCAGAGGACAGTCTTAATCAGTACACAATGCTGACTGTTTTCCAAGGGCTATTTTTCATGAAGACAAATTGAATTTGTTCAGTGTGATGTCTCAAACATGATTTATTTACCCTAAAGTAAGATCAAGATCCACTGAGGGTCAGAGGAAGGCATTCTAATACTTGTAAATTGGACACATTGTAAAGCAGGGAGCACCAGGGAGAATGGCCAGTGTCTTCCATAACTCAGGCTAGCGACACCTCATCTGTTTCGGGAAGGCTCACAGAACTCTGACCTAGTCAAACTAGCTCAAGCAGAGGGGAATGAGGCTACACATCAGCAAGGAGGAGAGGGGGAATATATGTCCTGGGGATGCAGGATCCCAGTAAGAAGTTGGGCAACTCTTCTGTCACTGGGACCTTGTCTTCTTCAGATATGCCTCTTGTTGCTTTCCTGAGCTAAAGTCATCAGACTTGCCTTGGGAACTAATGAAGGCATGATTTTTTCCACTTATGGTGTTCTGTGTCTGCCCACATTTTCTGTATGCTTGTGACTTCAGTTTGCATCTACCTCAAAAACCCCCTATGAGAAGTGATCCCCCTTTAGCCTTCATGTCTTCCTACCAAATCACTCATGTATATATACGTACATACATACATATGTATATATTCATGTGTGTGTATGTGTGTGTGTGTGTGTGTGTACACTGTTCAGGTAAGCCTTACATGTCCAAATGAGTTTGGCTTCCATGCTCATAGAAGCAGTCTTGTGCCTCAGCTGCTATGACATAGAAAGTCAAAATCCCCTACTTATAGAGACTTGAACAATAGGGTGTGAGCACCTTTGCCCTTATCAATCTCATATATGAAAATCTTATCTACACTTGTTCTTCTATCCATTGGTGGGGTATGTGTACATGTACGATGCTAAGTTCTTTTTTTTTTCTCATCTTTTCTCTGAAGTCTTCACAGCTTCAACCTCTACGCCCTCGTAGCTGTTAGGCTGGCTGCACCTAGCAATGGACAGCAGAGGACCTGTCTGAATTTATTTTCCTGACTGTTTTTCCTATTAGGAGGTGAGCTCAGAAGGCAGTCACTTGGCCTCTTCATCCTTGACCCATAGCTCTGAGCATGCATGTTGCTTAGTGCAAACAACACAGAGTATACTTACAGGGAAAAAAAAAATGAATGGAGCAACATTATGATTAGACAGTCACTTTAAATTGAAATGTATAAAGATGGGTTAATAGAGCTTTATATGGCTTTTAAAATGAAATATTGGTTGATTTATTGAGGTAGACAGATCATAAATGAAATGGGTACTTGGATTTGATTATGAAGAGGTATTTTTAATGTAGGTACTTCCGCCCCTGTATCAACTACCTGCTACATTTTAATTACACAAGGAAAGCAACAGTGGAGTGTGAAATATATTTAAAGTGGGAGACTGCATTCTAGTTAATGGATAGATTTACTAAGCAAATGGTTGAGAGTTGTGTTTTATATGTCACTTAACATTGTTCATGTCTCGAGTGTGTGAGGAGCATTCACCTGAGTGCATGTTCTAGCATCACTTGGGGAAATGGTGAGTCCTCTCAGGTTGAGGGCATCATCCATTCATCTCTGGTACCTTCACACTTTGCTCCCATTTTACTTTTCATTTCAAATACATTTTATCTGAAAAAATTACCAAAAATATTAACATTTCAAGCAACATGGAAATTTGAATGCAGAAAAGCAAAAATAAGCCCACCCCTCCTACTTAATTCCCCATCAGGTATACAGTATGACTCAGTAATGCCATCTTTAATTTGGATATCACTGAAGCATTTGAGAGAACATAGGGAGTGTCTACATTAAAAATACCTCTGCAGAGTGGGTTCTACACCTTGACTGGGCAGCAGAGTGTAGCTGGCTCTGGTGGTATGGGTGCCAAGGAGCTCCTTGAGAGCAAGAGAGTGGGAGAGCTGATCCTACCTGCTGTTAATGGTGACCCTGAGTGGCCTAGCTAGAGCAGTGCTGGAGAGGTCGCCCAGTATCTGTCAACACTCTTTTTTGAGACAGTTCTTGCACTGAACTTATACCTTACTGATTCATCTTATATCTTACTGATTAGCTAGTAGCTGGCCAGTGAGCCCCACTACTCCTCATACCTATACATCCCAGTGCTAAAGTCAGAGGTGTGTGCTGCCATGGCTCGTTTTTGCTAGTGAACCCTAGACATTCAGGTGCCTGTGCTTGTGCTACAGTCCCAGTACCCTAACGTGGTCTTATACATTAATGCTCATAATTAACTAGTGAAGAATATAACATAATTATAATATCTCCCCAAATGGCATCTACCTTTTAAAGTAATTAATTAATTAATTAATTAATTAATTAATTTACATCCCCTCTTAGTCCTTGCCCTCTCACTCCACCCCTATCTACTTCTTCTCCCTTTCTCTTCAGCAATGGGAAGGCCTCCTGTGGTGGGTATCAATCAGCCTTAGCATATCAAGTTGCAGTAAGACAAGGCATATTTCCTATTGAGACTAAAAGAGGCAGCACAGTAGGGGTAAAAGTTCTCAATGGTAGGCAACAGAGTCAAGGACAGCCCCTGTTATTGGTTATTATTATTAGTTGTTATTAATATGCAGCTTAATTTTTTTAAAAAAATTATTTATTTATTTATTTAATGTATATGATTGCCCTATGTACACCAGCATGCTAGAAGAGGGCATCGGATCCCATTATAGATGCTTGTGAGTTACCATGTGGTGACTGAACTGAGCAGTCTTGAGCCCTGAACACAAAGGTTATTACATTAGAAGTTCATTTTCTCAATCATGGCAGATATTCAAAAGGTACATGCAGCTTATAGATGCCTTATTGGGAAACAAGGTTCACTCCAGAAACTCTTTTGTTTCAGAACTAGCCTAGACCACCTTACATCTTAGGCTGGTATTCAAACATGTGCTGAGACCTGTGACTAAAGATTTTTGCCTTTCTTCTCTGGGTTTTGGACCTATGGGATTAATCTAGAAAAAGAAAGAAACCAAAACAATTTAATGGAAAGAGGACAAGAAGGATTCCCATAATTTTGCTGTGGGAGGACCAGAAATGACGATTGTAACAGTAGTATGCCACATCTTTGCCTTCATCTAGCATTGGTCTCTTCTCTTCTCTTTCAGTATTCCAAATTGAGGGCATCCTGAGATTGTGTCTACTTTTCTTACTCATGAGAGCAGGATGAACCTTTAGAGAGTAAAGAGCTATATCGCAAAGGGAGGGTCTAGACTATATCTAAGTTTTATTCTCCTATTTTGTCCAATCTGCAGTTTGGGTCTGCATGTAGCTTATAGATGCCTTATTGAGAAACAAGGGGCATTATACCTAAGGTCTTCTATGAGACCATAGTTTCTTTTTATAACTCTGGTTTCACCATAATCTTAGACACAGAATAGGAGAGATGTACATATTTTTTTCCTGTGTAAGTGTGTGTGTGTGTGTGTGTGTGTGTGTGTGTGTACATTTAGTTCATGTCTCAGAGTCTCTTCTTGTTCCTTCTGTCTTCATTGGCAAAGGTTTAAGATACTAAATGCTAGTCAGTATAGCTCTGTGCCTTTTTATTCTGAATTTTAATTTACTCAGTTATTTAAATAACAGTTGATCTTGATGCTCTATTGCTATAGTGCCCTAAATTTTGTAGTTCCATACACCCACAACTTATTTTCTATTGATCCAACAGTGTGGGTAGAGCTCACTATTTCCTGGTATCTCACAGTCAACCTGGAATTTCAAGCTGGAGAATACTCAATTCTGGGGCTGGATTCACCTTGCAGTGCACTTGCTTATGTGTACATGGTGCTACTGTGTGGGACCTTACTGGCCAAAACACCTATAAATGACACATCACTAAGAATTAATTTGGGATTATTCTCCTTGTGGTAGCTGAGCTCCACAATAGAATGTTCTGCTTAACAAAGAAGGACATAGCATCATAATGACATAGACTCAGAAGGCTAGAACCATCATTTTTACTTTGTTGAAGGCATAGACCAAATACTGTTTTAGTGCATGCACAGAGTACCCATTGAAGAACTGCATTCCTAGAAAAAAATTAATTTGGAATGGGAAGCTGTGATGGCTTAGATCGTGGCTCGCAAAAGTTAAGTTCTGGGCTTACTTCCTAGAGCCTGTGACTGTTACCTGATTTGACAACAGATGTTGATTTACCTAAATTATGAATCTTGAGACAAGGGTTGAGAGACATATTGATCTATGGGTATTTCAGTAGATGTGGATGGAGTAATGGATCTGGAAAGAGTGCAGGGTGACTATATCAAAATACATTGTGTGAAACTGAAAACTCTCAAAGAACTAAATAAAATGGAAGAAGAGAATAGAAGAAGGAGAAGACGAAAGGAAGAGGAAGGGGAAAGAGGGAAGAAAAAAGAAGGAGGAAGAAGAAGAAGGAAGAAGAGGACTAAGAGAACAATGACAACTAGAAGCATAAGTGGAAGAAGAGGAAGAAGAGATTTTTCTCCCTGTCTATGATAATCTCATAGTTAATAAATGTTATATAGGTAAAATATACAGATAGGAAAACACAATCAGTTGGGTCTACTGGTGACCACATTACAAGCTTGGTGCCATTCATAGTTGATGACCATCTAGAAATAAATGCCTTGTTCACTTGAGCAATTTCAGATATTCTCTGTGATTCTTGGCAAGCAGGGTTCCAGAGAGGAGGGATAATTTGCATCTTGTTCACTCAGTAGTGGAGAGCCTTATGCTTCTGAGTTGTTTTGGTTTTCTTTTGAAAATGAGTTCCAAGTCCCAATTAAATGAATGGTTCCTGCTTAAAAGCTTCACCTCTTCAAAGCCATCATCAGGATTGTTACAATCTGGTGACAATCTAGTGAATGACTAGCAGCTACTTACTCAACAAATGTTTGCTGAGTCCTTCCTATGAGCTAAGCACTAACAGTATGAAAGCTTGCCACTCCCTGGAGGGGCAGGAGTGAGTTTGCCAACTGCAGTTTTCACTAGGGTAACATTCCATCTGATGTGTAAAATAATCACGTAATCACACAGACAAACACAGGAGAGCAGCTAATGATAAGTGGGAACTGTAGGAATTAATGGAGATGTGATTTGGCATAATCAAAGAGACTTTCAAGACAAATCTGTATAGACGCTAAAAATTGAACACAGAACGAAAGAACGTAGAGATGTGAGTGCTTGGTGACCCGGTAAGATTACACATGCATGCCTGAAGAATCTCAGGACAGGTTCCTCTGAGGCATTGAATGGTGGTGATGGTGGGGCAGCAGGCAGGTTAAAGAGGCCTGTGGTAAGTGACTTTCATCTGTGTTTTGTTTTATGTGAGAAGACTTTGCTTTTATGTTGCATGAGAAACTGAAGAAAAATCAAACAAAAGCAAATAAAAGGGCAAAGAGAAAATGGACAACAGGCACTGTATTGTGTATTGAACATAGACTGGATTATTGAATTTCTGTACTAACCCTGGCACTTGAATCCTGGAGATAATACTCTTCTGTCTTACATAAGGAAACCAAGGCTCAGAGGAGAGGTCAGCTGACTATACTAGAATTATAGTAAGTAACTGCAAATTGAGGAAGATGTCTAAAATGTGCTCTACACAGCGCTCCATGAGGTCTATAACCTGATAGGATATCATTTACATTCTTTGGAATCCTTAGTCCTCAACCTTGTGGCATTGATAAAATGTTCTACACACAACAGTAGGACACATGAGAAATGCTGATGGTCTTTACAGTATCCCTAAAATAAACTCAATTCTGGAACCTTCTTACTGCCCACATATGAGTATGAATGCTTCATGTTCCAAGTTGACACTGTGCCTCAATTGAAGGTTATTAAGAAAATGCCTTCTCTTTGTGTTTTCTAACGAACTTTATTATCATCAGTCCTATTGGACAAATTGATTATTGAGCTTAGCATGGTGAGGAGGCCTACGAACCAGCAGACTTTATTACTGTGGAGCAAATACGTTCAGTCCAGACTGCCCAGAATCTTGGCTCCCTTTCTTCTAGTATCTCATTGTCCTCAGTTACACTGAAGTGGCTATTGATGCTTGAGAAAGCCGCAAGTGTGGGAAGATCACAGTCTTAGGAGCAGCATGGATTCCAGGCTTCGAAGAAGACAGAGGTTTACTTGCCAACCCTTTGATGGATCCTCCAGGTGTTGGCAGAAAGTAACAATGTTGCAAGCATAGCTTGCTCATTTATAGAGAAGGGACTTGTAATAACAGCACTGCAGGGTTGTGATGAGGACGAGAGATAACCAGAAGGAACATAAGTACAGATATCTGATGTTAACTGGTATTGCTGCCAACCTAAATGCTAGGGATTTGCCTTCCAAAGCAAACAGTTTCACTTGCTAAAATTCAGGCCAGAGACATAAGCTCACTTTTAAAGGAATGACTAATGGAATCTTAAAAACATATTTAACTCAGAGATTGCCAAAAGTCATCTTTACCGCAAGAATTACAGTCAGTCAAATATTTTATAAGTATAGGTTATTGCTGATTCAACTTAAAACAGAGCTCTGGGAAACAGCAAAGTCCAGCTCTGCAGTAGATGAGATGCTCTATAAAGAAGCAAAGCACTAAGTAAGCTAAGTAATTATTGGCAGTGAGCTGTCCTCTGGAGGAGGCAAGGGACATGTGACTGACTATGTGAAGTTAGGCTATGCTTGGTGGGGACAAGGCACCTCTCTGGACAGTTAGAGGAACAAGATAGAGACAGCTATGAAAAGGTCTGGGAGAGAGTCCAGGCAGAGGAAAGAAAAGGCTATAGCTCAGGGAAGTCCTGTTGTCCAGGTAAAGAAAAAGATCAGACCAGATAGTCTCTGTGTAGTGGAAAAGGAGTTACTATCCACTGTCCACCAGAGGGACACACACCTAGACTGAGTGCAATGGACTAGCAACACTGAATGTTTGCTTATGCTCACTCACAAGAGGCTGGCTGGTCATTAATGGCTTATTTCCAGTTTTCATGTTTTGGTGATTTTATCATGTAGCCCAGGAGTCCTGATCCAGGGCTACCCAGGTGCCTCAGTGGTAAAGTGCCCTTGGTACAACTCCAGAATAACATAGGTCAGTTCCCAGCTCCCTCTTGGAGCTACACTTCTCCTACTAGGGAACCCGACATCTTCCTCTGACCTCGGTTGGTACCCTCATCACACATAGATAAAAATAGAGAAATCTCTTTAAAGCTTTTCTAATCCCTTGAAAGCTCCAGATCTGTAGCTGCTTTCTTCAAAATCAGTGTCACTCCCTTCCAGTGAATACTGGGAGCACAAACATCCTAGCCATAACGTCTTAGGCGGGGTGGCTGCTGCCCTCAGGGCTGGCCTCTGAGATGGCATTATCACAGACTCTTTGAAAAGGAGGCCATGAAAGAACCGATTAGGAAAACATTCTATTTGCTTGTTTGTGTTTGTTTTTGTTTTTGTTTTTGTAGCATTCAAAGAACCCTTAATGTATGGTAAATGGGCTCCACTACCTAATCAGGGAATTACAGCCATCTATTAATTGCACTTTCTGATTATTCGTGTTCAATTAATGGGTACTTGTGAGAAAATGAAGGACAGCATAACCTCAAAACATGGCTTTACATCTTAGATAATTGACTATCATCTTGCCTTTACAGCTTTTCTTAATTGATTATATCTCCAGATGGTTCCTAAAATCTATAATTTTTTTTTGCCTCTTTTCTTTTAATGGGTGAGCAGAGTATTCAGACAAAAGCTTATGTGGTTTAGTTTCCTCAACTAAATTAAAGCTTAATTAGTCAAAAAATCCTGTCTATGAAATTCATACAAGCATAATTAATTTTACTTAATTACACAAGTAGCTTTTCCATGCAAATAATAACCTTTCTCATTGCTGACCTCTGAATGTCAGAATCCAGGATGTCTGTCTACATCTCCACCTTCTGTGTTGATGCTGAATCAAGCTTGCATAATTTTAAATATATGACTTCTCTTTGATTTATAAGTTTTGTCACGGAAGTTAGTGATTTTTTTTCCTGAAAATTGTGTTTGAGATTCTAAAGACGCCATGCATAAAAAGTTTACTAGATGAGCATGCTTTTGTTTCTATGGAAGCCAAGGAAATTAGAAATATGATTCAAGTATGTTCTTTTAAGTTCAACACTTCTCATAAAATTCCCTAGACTTTTTCCGATCCTGTTGAATGACAGTTTAAATTACATTGATCAGCTAAATGTCAAAAAGAATAGCTATTATTTTTAAAACCTCCTGATATTTCTAGGATTCCTGTTACTCAGAAGAAAGATGTCTTTAGCACAGACAAAGCTACACTCTTGTGATGTGTTAACCTTTCCTGTGCAGAAGAGTTTAGAAAACTATTTAATCCACTGGAATTAGTCCCCAAGTGCATGCCTTCAGGTTTGACTGGCAATTAAACTTCCTCATCTTTTCCTGAATAAGCCTTTGCCTAAAAATGCAAGCTCCGAGTTTCTCTCTCCTCCTCTGTGGGCATTTTACTGGGGAGAGGGCTCAAAGCACATTCCAGAAGAACTGGACACTTCATTCCCAAGACATCCAAAAAATCCCAACTCTCTCACCATGCTGAATGGAATCACAGGTGTGACAAGTGTCTGAAATAGTAGCGCTGGCCAGGAAATGGCTGTTGGCTTGAGCCTGACTCTCAAGTCCCCTGTCTGAAAGCAGCAGGTTGTGCAGGGAAGCACGGGAGACATTCTGAGAGAAAATAAGGTGGTGCTGTTGGGAAGGCAATTGGAGAGCCGTCAGATAGAGCCAATGTACCGAGTTACACTGGGGTTGTGGTGGCAGAAGCCTCAGGAACCTCTTGACTTTTACAATGACTTCTGCCTCAAGACGGTCAATGTTTTGCACTGTGAATCTGCCAAGAGCTTTTCCTAGCTTTATTTCTCTAAGGTTCATTAACACCCAGTATTACAGAACCAATTCAAAAGGAACGGATTTTTTGGTGCCTATCTTATTATTAGCTTCAGGGCTGCATTCTTTATAATACATAATGAAATCCATGGGATATTTAGAAAGAATGTGGTGCTTTACGGAATTGGCTTTGGGGACATTGACTGGCTTAGAGTTGGAAAAAACAGTGTCGGGTGATTGCATGAACTGAAAAAGCTTTGGTTCATCTTCAGTTACCCATAAGCCACTGAAAAAGGAAAATGCAGTTTGTACGGAACTTTTAAAGAGTCTGTGAAGGCTCAATACCACTTCAGTCTCAGGCACATATAACACAGGAAGGTCAATTTTGACTATGTGTTTAAAGTCACTGTGGAGTTTTTCCTTGCTTCTGAGGATAAGAAATGGGGCCTGGCTATTGTTAATGACAGGACAGAGCTTCAAGAGTAATGTGAGTCGCTCCTCCTGTTCCCCAAAGAATGGTAGAAGTGCACACTGAGTTGGTAGGGTTTTTTTTTTTTCCTTTCTTTTTTTCCTAAATGCTATTCTTATTATTTTCTCTCCAGAATCACATAGACCTCATCACTGTGAAAATCAGGACACGTTAGTTATGGTCTGATTTTGTAGAAAGCCCAATGTCCCGTGTATTCTTTGTTCTTTCTTTACCTCAGTGCTTATTGACAAAATGGACAGTGACAAAGAATCCAGGGAAACCCCCGATAGCTTTTTCTGCAGTATTATACCGCTCTGCAGTAGAGAGTTACAAAATCGGAATTCCTGACTTAAAACTGGCATCCCCCGCCCCCAGCCTTCCTTAGCCATCTACTAAAGAGTCTGAGAACAGAGAACAAGGAATTACTGCCTTGCCCCATATTCAAACACTGGGGACGGTCATCATTCTTTTGCACATTTTTCTTCATCCTTCAGACTTATGCAACTAGATTGCAGGAAACAGTTAAGGGCAGTGAATATGGGGCAGACAAAATGACTCAGTAGGTAAAGGTGCCTGCCACCAATCCTAATCACCTGAGTTTGATTCGTGAGACCCATGATGGATAAAGAGAACCAATTTCTGCAGTTTTCCTCTAACCTGCCTTTTCACACTGTTATGAGTGGGCGTGTGTGTGTGTGTGTGTGTGTGTGTATGTGTGTGTGTGTGTGTGTGTGTGTGTGTGTATGTGTATGGAAATGTGTGTACATGTGTTCGTACACATGTCTGCATGTATGTGTGTTTGTGCACAGTGTAAAGTACATTGAAAAATCATACTGACTCTTCTGATGAGATTAGAAGCATCGTGCCTTAACTGCGAATTCTACTGGGCATGCTTTGTGTTTTGAGGTCTGGTCACAAAACTTACTTTTGGCAGCAATTGGAAAAAGAAATATTCTTCCTTTGTCTTGTTTGGGCAGTCTTCTCTTCAATTCTCTTCCCAGTCAAGGACTCTTATATATGCAGAGGCATGCACACATTTATTAAAACATAAATATGTCTGTATATATATTGGCACAAATATTCTTATACATACACATCTATATCTTTGTGTTTGCATATGTATATATATGTAATTATATGTATATGTATGTGTAAATATATTCACACACATGTGAAAAGCAAAACTAGTGAATTAAAGTAAAAGACAGGCAAGATATTTTGCTTATTAACAGATGTGATTCCTATTTTTAAAAAAAAGCTATACAAGCAAGGGAAGGTTAAAGATTCAAGGTACCATATAAAGTGGACAAAATGTCTTAGCCAGTATTCTGTTGCTGTGAAGAGAGACCATAACCGA